>NC_034597.1:30550455-30562932 GCF_900095145.1 Mus pahari
GTGGGTAGGGGAACAGAGGTGGGGGGAGGGGTATGGGAAACTTTCGGGATAGCATTTGAAATGTAAATAAAGAAAATAATAATAAAAAAGGAAAAAAAAAAAAAGAAAGAAAGACAGGCCTATTTTCTGCTACTGAGCTGCCACTGGCTCAAGAGTGACTGTCTGCAAAAAAAGGGTTGTATTGGTACAGCTTGGACACTGTATGTCTGGAGGCTGAAGGCTAAGAATTCAGAGAAAATGATCAACACCATTTAATACACAGTCTGATGGAAGAGAATAAGCATTTTCATGTATGTTAAGTGTGAGAGAAGTGGATTTTTTAAGAAAAATAATGGATCTTGTCCATGTCTCTAAAGCATCAAAGTAGTCTCTGTAGTGGGACAAGGACAGGGCAATCAGAAGATGTTTTTCCATACAGTCACCAATGCTAGGGTTCTCATACAGCTATGGTAGAGATTGCAAGTAGTCAACATCAAGTAGGCTATACTTCCTAAGTTAGCAGTGTCAAGTTTATTAATATGAGTGGCAATGAATGACAGGACATCAGAGATAGGTAGTGCAAGTCAAGCTGGCTATGTGACACATGCCTCAGTGGTCCATCTACCCTAATGTGTCTATACCATATGCTGGACCACTCAAAACCTAGAGGAACAAATGATTGGAAAGTATTGATGTTGTCTTGAATGGGAGACCTCTTCACTTCTACAAGTCAGCCTGTCTACATGGCCCATCCTCACTGAGTCATCATGGAGAATAGTTGAATGCCAAGCAATCTTCCACATATATAGCAATTATGGTGGGGCTGTTTAGTCTTCTCTAAGATATGTAAGTCATCACTCAATATATCCACTATACTGAGCCACTACTAAGATTTAAGCAGACAGAATATAAACCATTCTTTCGTGAGATGATTGCCAATCATGTGTTGCAAGTAAAGCATATATGTAGAAATTTCCTTTCTAGACATTTTGAAAAAGGCACACTTAAGCACTGGGATAAAAAGGTAGGTTTTACTTCGGATGAGGAACACCATTTTTCTAGGCAGGAGCTGGGAATTCTGTTCTAAATATATAAAGCTTAAGGAGTTTATTACACATATAACTGGAGACACTGAGTGAGCAGTTGGATAAATGAGCCTGCAGTTTATTGGAGAAGAGAGAGCCAGAGAAACACATTTTGGTATCATCAGCATGGAGGGAATATTAAAGCCATGAATCTGATCAGGTCACCTAGAAGGAAAGCTGTGTTGGAGACAAGGAACAGAAATCAGGACTGAGCCCAGAAGCAACTGACTTCTCAGAGGGCTCAACTTTAGTCTGCTAATTTTCAATTAGTTCTGTGTGAATGTGTGTGTGTGTGTGTATGTGTGTATGTGTGTGGTGTATACATTACACACTTGTGTCCCTGTGTTTGTGCATGCATTAACATATGTGTGTAAGAGAAAAAAGAATTTAAATTCAACTTATTTTATTATTATTTCTTTTAATAAAATTCACAGAAATTTCCTTAAACTTCTCGGTAATGTGTTTGAAAATACACATCACAAGTACACATGTATATAATCAATAAAAGAAAATACTTATATTCTATAATATACAAGGAAGATTTAACCAAAAAATATAAATATGTTGGCTACTGGTATTCAAAAGTCTCTGCATTCTAAGAGTGAAAAGACCACATGAATTCTCACAGGAAGCTCACCTCAGCAGTCATCAGTGCACAAACAGATGAGGGATGTGGATTAACTCTATAAGCAGACCGCTATTTAAAGCCATATTTTTCTCACTGAATATTTACTCAAAACCCTCTGTGCTGTATATGTTCACAATATTTAAATAAACAGAAACACGAAGACTCTCTAGTCCTGACTGATTATTTTAAAAGATGGAAAGGAGAAAGAAAAGATATTAATGTCAAAAAATCCTAAGTTCCCTGATGTTTAGAAGCCATTGGAAATTTTTCTTATCCAATTCCACATGTAGTTAAATATATCCAACTCCCCAAATATAGTGCTTAAAGAAACTGCAAAGCACCATGCAGCTCTACAATAATATGAAGACTGTATGAGTTGAACAATATAAACAATTAACCAATATATTTTTAAAAATAATTTGGAAGCATACTTTCATTTTAGAAATATCAAAGAGATTTCAATTTTGAGGGCGGAAGATAAATAACAAAACCTTTGGCTACATGGTTTTCTCATGACCACTAGAGCAGAATGAAGCTATTTCCTTTTATGTTTTCTTAGAAGCTATGTCATAATATTTGAAAGTCACTGACTTCCATCCTGAGAAGCAGGGGAATTGACGTGGTGTCACCATTTAAATGCTCTGATATTCAACACTTGATCAATCTGTCCATTTTCTTGAGTTACACATCAACAAAAGAAAAGACATAGACTTGGCAATACAGCACAGAACATCAAAGTGACTGAATGGAAGGCACAGGCTATGGTGGAGGATGCAAGCTGAGACCCGGTGAGGTCCCTGGAGAAAAAGGAAGAGACAGCTATTACAAGACTAAAAGACAGGGTTAGTTCAAGAGATGCCCCCACTGTCAGCTTTTTACTAACTCCAAGGCAAGAGCCAATGAGAAATATAGGAAACAATGACAAGCAAAGAAATGCCTCCTTTGGGTCTGAGAGGAACAAGTTGAGGGTGTTCCCTTCTCCTAGTATCATACCCCAGAGAAATGACACATATCTGCAAAGCTATGCTAATCATGACTCAGATCCTAGATGTTCTCCTCAAAGGCTCAGGTTGAAAGCCACCAGTCTCCACACTCTTAGGAGCTGGTGGAACCTTCTGGAGATAAGGCTTAGTAGAGGAAAGTTAGGTCCCTGATGTCATGCTCTTTGCTAGGGTTACTGGCTACTCAGTCTCCTCTCATCAGTGTACAGTGAAGTGAGTTTGTTCCACCATTATTTCCCACCTCTACATTTTGTCCTTACATGAACCCAGGAACAACAGGGCAAGGCAATTGTGAACTGTAACCACAACCCCAAATAAAACTCTGTATATCTCAGAAATTATGTCACAGAAACCTGACTACTAGAGTGAGTCTTTAAGAATGGTGACCTCCTTCATTTAACAGTGTTATGAACATCTCATTAGACAAAGGCTTGCTGATCTTACTTCCTGGTATTGGCATGAAGGGAAAAGTGTTGGAATAAATGTTCTGTCAGTACAATGAAGAAAAAGAAAATAAATGCCACCTTATAAATACTACAGCCAGACCAAAAGAGGGCTTTCAGAGGTAGAATAAAACTGGGGAGGCCTACCTTGCTCTGGCTGGGGTATAGGACACAAAAGTGGCCAACAACATAGACCATCATCTGACACAACCATTTGTAACAAATATTTGCTCAGGACACCTGGAATCTCAGCTGCAGTGACTTTTTTGGACTCAGACTAAAATTTAGGTCAACAGTGACCTGAAGAATCCTCATGTTAGAAGAGGATACTCCATCTTCCAATAGCATTAAAACATAAAATAAAAATAGATGCTCCTACCCCAGCTACATGCACAAATAAAAGAACAAAAGAAATCTGCATAATCAACCAAATTAACTCTACTGGGGAATAGTAAATGACATGTGTCAAAAAAAAAAAAAAAACTCATGGGTAAATTAAAACTTATGGAATTTGTTTGTATTATACTACTAGGGAGCCTCCTTAGCGTTCAAAGAAGCAAAGGGAATAAAGGAAGGCAAAGCTATTCTGTGCTTCTTACTTTTGTAATATTGGGGTATCTCAATGCACAGTGTGGGAACCATCAATCTGGGGGCACTGTTGGGATTGAATGTCAATGTCATGTAGCTTCCATGATGGAAAACATCACATTCACAAATTAATTTTAAACTTTCAATGAACAGGAGGCTGTTTAGTTCCTGGTACCATCCTATTAATTATTAATTTTATTTTTCAAACCGGAGGCATCACCATAAACAAGGAACTATTTTATATTATAAGGATGTATACAGATGAGTGCTGTCTAGATGATGAAACTTCCTTAGGCCTGCCTCAGAGAGAGAGGAGAGAGGATCCCTGGTCCTCCCTAAGAATGGCTTGAATGCTAATATATCTCTTCTGCTTATGGAGATCAGGCCTGGTGAACAATAAAATTTCTGTAGCCACATGATGTTTGGAAATGAATAGCTATGGAAACATGATAAACATTAATATTCTGAGTGTTCTGTAACCTTCCAATGATCCATTTCAATATCCAATTGTTCTGTGCATTGCAATTAGCAGCAGCAACCCATTCGACAGCATTTATCAGCTGTTTATCTTTTTCAAGGGCAAGATTATAATTTTTAAAATTTCCAACACAGAGGTTATCAGTTTGTGGCTAAACTCACTAATGATATGTGTTCAAATAAAAGCTTATACAAATCAGGGAAATGTTAGGAAAAAAAAAATAAAGACTGATGCTTGAATGACTCATGCACTCTATAAAGCATTTCCCTTTATGGTTGTGTGGGAAGACAGCAAAGCCCACAATTTAATAATGGTCTCTTGTCATTTTATTTACCATGAACATGTGAGTGAATGAAATGAAATACTTTTCAGATAAAACAGAAGTGCTGAGCAAGTGATGAGCCATATAAATATGCACTGTTGGGCTGAAGGCAGCAGTTACTTTGCTGTGCAATGATCTCTGCCTAGTTGGATGCATTCTGCTCAGCCTACAAATGAGCTGAGGCATACATGGGATGCAGCCTGTCAAAGGAAGGAGCGGGAAGAACTTCGACTGAGTTCAAGTGGATCTCACTCTCCACTGTAGAGATCTATTTGTCTTGGGGTACTTTTCATGAACTCTTAGGGCCTGGGTTTCTTCCACCTGTAGAACTATAGAGCTAATAATGTGTCACTGTGAATAAAAGACCATATGGGGTGTTTCTCACATACTAGATGATTGGGTGTAATTTCACCTCTTCATTTAATATATGCTAGATATCTCTGTTTGAATCCCACATATGATTTATGCCACGTATTATTACCTGCATACTATAAGACAGTATGATAAAGATGAGAGCAGAAAGGTAGTCACCAAGGCAAATAAAAAAGATGCAGCACAGCCATGCTAGAAATGACCTGAAAATGCCCAGGAGATTGGAGAAACCCAGCATATTAAAATTCGCTCACCAACCAAAGAGCACACATGTGCTGGACTTAGAACTCCCTACACATATGTAGCAGATGTGCAACTTGGTCGTCATGTGGGTCCTGCAACAGCTGGAGCAGGGGCTGTCCTTGAATCTGTTGCTTGCCTGTGGATACTGTTCTGATAACTGGACTTCCCTATCTGTCTTCAGTGATAAAAGATAACCTTAATCCTGAAGTGATTTGATGTGCCAGGGTAGGTTGTTAGGTGGGAGTGGTCCCTCTTCTCAGAGGAGAAGAGGAGGGGGAAGGGGTGAGGCTTTGTGACAGAAGGACTGTGAGTAGAGGGGGAGAATGTGATTTGGATGCAAAGTGAATAAATAAATTAATAGGAAAAACTCTCTAGGAAATTCATAGGTGTCTGAAACTGCTTCTTTCTAGCTTGTAAGTGTCCTAGAAATAAATGCAGTGGAGGTGTGGATTTTAAGGCTGCCCTCCATGGGTTTCCATGGGGTTTGATTAAAAACAAACGAACAAACAAACAAAAAAAAAATCTCCTGACAGGATTAAGTGAAACTATCAGTGAAATTATAGGAAATATGGAAGCAAGATTTCCTGCAATAGCTATTTCCATTTGCATGGACACTAATTTCCCAGGAGGACCAATGACTTCAGTGTTCTGAATATTTGCATATATGCAACAGAATACCAATTCTTCCTCCTAGTAACTGAGAGACAGAGTACTGGCATGTAATAAATACCAACTGCTCCTGGACTGAACATGAGCACTGCCACTGAATCCTCTCACTGTATTCAGTTTGTTCCATGGTGTTCTCTGAAACTTAATTGCCAAATACAGAAGAGGATGTCTTATAAATAGTTAAGAGATACACACCTCCCAGCCATAGCTTCCCTTCTGAAACATCTCTAAACTTCTGAGGATATCACACAGTGGGTACCAGCAAGCCAATATAGCAGGATCACCCATAGAAAATAGATCTTATAAGTTCTAAGTAAGGTAGCAAGTGACCATAGCCTCTCACATGGCTTCAGGATGACATCACTGCAGACTTAAGTGACTTTAAATATTACTCCAGCAGTCTTCTTGCAAGTGCAGTAGAGAATGTATTAAGTTTTACACTTCATTTATGAGAAGAAAGGGCTGGTGAATGTGGTGCCTGACAGGAGTATCTATATTTTTGCCAGAGAATGTTGGAAAAAATCTAACAATTGCATTTAGGTGAGAGCAGTAGGTCATGTGCCAATAATTCAGCCTCCTCAGACTCCATGTGAACAATCAATCCTTTGTGATGTAGCCTCAGTAAAAATTCTGGATATTAGAAAGTTTGGGTTGTCCTTTGTCCACTAGCAATTTGCCATTCACGTTGCTACACGCATTGACCTGGAGCTATAGTGCTCATACTATGGGAAGAGTAGGCAATGCACCATGGGAGGAGGATAACATGAATCTTTTCCTTGGAATATCCTTGTGTATCTTGGCCATGAGTTGATTTGACATCTCATCTTTATTCTGTAACTCTGAGAATATCATAGTTCAGATATATCTTCTTGGACATTAATGAACACATGTGTGATATTTTTCTTGATTGTCATCTTGATTAGGTGTAGAAGTAATTAAAACCAAAATAACTTGATACATCTGTGAGGGATTCTATTCCTTATTTAAGTCATTTCAAGCACTTTTAATCTGAATCTTTTGAGGTGGGGATATCTACCTTTAATCTGGCCCATATCTTCACTGCCAGACTACATAAATGACAGGGCAAATGGAAGCATTTTTTTCCTTCTGTTTTTTTCTTGTCTGGATAATAATTACATTCATTCACTAGCATTAGATCCCACAACTTTTAGATCTGGCATATACTAAAGACCAGTTGAGATATCTAGCCTTACAGACTGAATAACTGGACAACAATTGGATTCTTGGACCTCATTTTGGAGACAACCATTGTTGAACTAGAAGGACCATAGCCTGTAAGCCAACCTAATAAATCCTTTTATATACATTTGTGTATAATATATACTATATAATATATACATATAATACACAAATACACTATATACACATATATATGTATGTATATGTATTTATACTCATTCTATAAATTCTGTTCCTTTAAAGCACCCTAACTAAAACAATATGAATAGTCATAAAATAGTAAAACTTAAATGGCATAACCACAGAAATGTGGTATCTCAGAAATATGAAAACTGAAAGTCCTAGGTGAAGGCATCAACAGAGCTGGTTCCCTCTAAGAAGGAAAGAGAACCATAATTTCTGAGGTGTTAGTGGAAATGTTACCTCCATGAATATTGCTGGAACAGCCTTCCTCTGCTTTCTTTTTCTTTTTCTCTTTCTTTTTCTCTTTCTTTTTCTTTTTCTTTTTCTTTTTTCTTTTCTTTTATTTACAGTCCAGTCACTATCTACCTCCCACTCTGCTCTCTGACTGTTTCTTATCCTATACCTCCTCCTCATGTGTCCAATAGGATTTCCCCCACTCTCTACCCCAACCCCACTAGACCTCCCTACTCTCTGGTGCCTCATGTCTCCTGAGATTTAAGTGCATTTTCCCTCACTGAGGCCAGACTAGACAGTCCTCTGCTGCATACGTGTCAGGGGCCCCATATGAGCGAATGTATGCTACCTGGTTGGTGGCTCAGTTACTGAGAGATCTCAGGAGTTCAAGTTAATTGAGACTGCTCATCTTCCTATGGGGTCACCCTCCTCCTTCTTCCAGATTTTCCCTCACTTGACAACAGGGGTCATCATTGGTTGAGTGCAAGCATCTGCACCTGACTCTTTCAGCTGCTTGTTGGGCCTCTCAGAGGCCAGCCATGCTAGGCTTCTGTTTGTAAGCACACCACAGCATGAGTAAGTGTCAGGCCTTGGAGCTTCCCCTTGAGCTGAATCCCAGTCTGGACCTGTTACTGGATCTCCTTTCCCCTAGGCTCTTATTCACTTTTGTCCTTGCAGTTCTTTTACACAGAAACAACTCTGGGTCAGAGTTCTTTGAGATGGCAACCCCATCCCTCTACTTGATGCCCTGTCTTTCTACTGGAGATGGACTCTAGAAGTTCCCTCACCCACTCCAGGGCATTTCATCCAAGGTTCCTCCCTTTGAGTGCTGAGAGTCTCTCACCTCCCAGGTCTCTGTTACATTCTAGAGGGTTCCCCCCCCCCCACCTCCCAAGGTTGCCTGTTTCAATTCTTTCTGCTGGCCCCTAGGACTTTGGTCCTGTTTCCACCCCCAATACCTGATCATGTTCCCCTTTTCTCCTCCCTGGCCCCTCCCCCACCCAGGTCCCTCCCTCCCTCTACCCCCACCCCCCAGGGATGGTTTTCTTCTCCCTTACAAGTGGCATTGAGACATCCTCACTTGGGCCCTTCAGTTTACTAATCTTAAGTTCTGCGGATTGTATCCTTAGTATTCTGTATTTTGGGGGCCATTATCCACTTATTAGTGAGAACACACCATGCAGGTCCTTTTGGGTCTGAGTTATCTCACTCAGGATGACATTTTCTAGGTCCAGCCATTTGCCTGCAAAACTCATGATATCCTCGTTTTCAAGGGGCCTCCAACCACTTATGCTAATGGTAATTTCATTTTAAAATCAATAGTCATATTAGATTAGGGGGTCTATTGGAGTGAAGGAAAGTATCCTCTTAATAAAAATGTTTTAAATTCCAAAGGGAAGTCATATTCTGGGCACACAGTGTCAGAACATCAAAACATAATGTATAAGTTTTGGGACAGATTGAAAAGGACTGAATTCAAGTTGTTATATCCTGCTAAATGATCATGAATGGGGGCCCACTTAACTATATATTTTTGAAAAATTAATTAATACACTCTTCATGTTTTAATAACAAAGATACTATTTATTCTACTGAAATGTCCAACATTCAATGACCTGGACAGATATATGAGCAGAATCACCATCTACAAAATGAAAGTGAATGTTAACTAGACAGTGCCAAAAGTCATGCAGAAAGAAAGACTTGGGACATTTGTTTTTCTTACTCATAGAAAGTATCATTGAGTACTGGGCTACTGTATAGAGGAGAAAGCCTCAGAAGGAGGAAGAATATGAGGAGGAAATGGAGGAAAGTAAGGAGGAAAACTGATGCCAGTCAGATATTCGAGAAGTTAAAATCAAGTCATTGAGACCACAAAATATTGAACTTGAAATAATTCAAGGACCCATGATATTAGGCTAGATAAACAGACCACAACTGGACTCGGGAAGAGAGAGATCAATGGCAAGACAGGAGGGGCCACTCTAAAGAGGCTATTGAGCAGACCATTGGTCTATGGGTATGGGGAAGCAGGGATGAGGTCATTCCAGCCCAGCCAGTGACTCTGCCACAGGGGAGGCACGTGGGTGTATTCAAAACTGTGCTGAGAAACAATGAGGGAAGCTAAGAATATGGGAAGTTGGATGCAAGATAGCTAGATAATTGCAAATGTTTTTAGTTCATGTCACAGGGTTAGTGGTAAAGATAGTTTTCTAGTCATAGAAAAGGTCACAGGGTTGGCTTAATGGAAGGAATAACTTCCATTTGTGACCCATAAAAATGCACATAGGTTTCATTCCTTATACTATTCAAATTGATTCCTTCTGGCTCCCAAAACGTCTCCTTTGTCTTTCCATTTATGCAAGTTCAAAGTAAAATTATATCTTCTGATTCTGACACTGAAAGATGAGCCACAGTAATGGCTGTTTTATTCTTCCTTCCTTTGACCCCTGTATAACCTACACTAGTCATTAAGTTTAAAACTAGATTATTCATCTTTAAGTTCAACAATTTCCAAACAGTATTTCCCTCCATTTATATTGATATTACTCAATTTGTAGCACTTAATTTTATTTGAGCCTTTTTACAAGAAGCCAAACTTAATGTTTGTCATTATCATGAATAGATTATCAGTTGTAGAATGAGACTTGCTGTGGTATTTCTATATGTTGAACATGCATCATTTCTACACACAATTGTCTCATCATTCCTGAGTAATGAAATAACCTTACTTTTAGACTAAATGATTTCTGTCAATATTTTTTTCATTTTTTTCAAAATTCTTAAAACATATAATTATATAATTTCCCCCTTTCCTTTCTTCCCTTCTACCCTTCCAGTATAGCTCTACCCAGTTATTTTCTAAAATTCTTGCCCTCTTTTTTATTTCATTGTTTAGATAGATAGATAGATAGATAGACAGACAGACAGACAGACAGACAGACACAGAGAGATAGAGATTGATACATATGTTATATTTTTATATAACATTTTATATATATATATATATATATATATATATATATATATATATATGCCTAAATATATAAACACAACCTGTGTATTCTGGAGTGAAAAGATCGTAACAACCAGAGGAACAGAAAGTTTTCTGTGAGATTGTGTCTCCATAAAATTGTAGGGAAGCTGAGACTGAACAATGACAATACTGGTAGACATGTTCACTTGTTAGGGGAAAAGGTCTCAACTCTAGATAAAAAACTATAGGCAATTAAGGAATCCTGAAAGCAGACATTATTTTCCCCCAGGGGACAATACACTCACTGGTAACTTATTAATTAAGAGTTATCTCTGAAATCATTCACATACATGAACTGGTTTCCATATGAGAGGAACATGCAGTATTTCTCTCCGAGTATCCTAATTATTCTTGAAGTGATGTGCTTCATTTCTGTACATTTTCCTGATCCTTTATGGTTGAAATGAATATAGACTATAGTTCCTTTTGAGTACATAGAGCATGTTTTCTTTATTCACTCATATTTCATTGGTGCATAGGCTGATTCTATGTCATGACTATCATGAACATTGTTACAATAAATACAGCAACTCTGGTATCATTTTATAAGCTGAGTACATTTCCTTTAGACACATGCCTAGGACTCAAATAGCTATATCATATGAGATATATATATATATATATATATATATATATATATATATATATATATATATCATATATATCATATGCTAGTTGAATTTAAGGCTGTTTGAAGAAGACCCATACTGTTTTTTTCAGTGATCATACTAATCGGTCTTCAGAACAACAGGTTATAAGAGGTTTGTTTCTTTTTCACATTCCTATCAGCTTTTACTATTGCCAAATTTTGCTTTTGAAAATATCCATTCTAGTAGCACTATTAGAAGGTGTGGCCTTGTTGGAATAGGTATGTCACTGTGGGCATGGGCAGACTCTCATCCTAGCATCCTGGAAGCCAGTCTTCTCCCATCAGCATTCAAATGAAGATGTAAAAATCTCAGCTCCTCCACCATGCCTGCCTGGATGCTGCCATGCTCCCACCTTGATAATGGATTGAACCTCTGAACCTGTAAGCCAGCTCCCCAATTAAATGTCCTTGTAAGAGTTAAAAAAAAAAAAGAAAGAAAGAAAATATCCATTCTAAAACAGGTAAGAGTGGATTATCTTGTAGCTTGATTGTCATTTTCTGGTGAAAATCAATATTCATCATAAGATTATTGGGTTTATTGGCTATTTATATTTATTCTTTTGGGTAACACCATCTGGTACTATTTGTCCATATTCAATTTAATTATTTTTAAATGTTTTTTGAGAATTTTTCCTTTGTTTTTTGTTGTTATCATTCTGCTTTTTGTTTGTCTTTGTTTGTTTACCTGTCTGTTAGACTGACTGGGTAGTTACTTGTGCTAGTTCCTGAATTCCAGGGTTTGTATGTGCTAGGAAATCCCTGCACTACCTCTCTAACCTTGTTTGTATGATGTGCCTATTATCCCTCTGTCAGCTATGTAGCTGAGAATTATTTCTTCCTATGCTCTACATTGTCTCTTTATTCTGTTTATTGTTTCATTTGCTGTGAAGAGATTTTTAGTTTGATCTAATCTTTTTTGTCAAATTGTATTTTGTTTCCTATCCTGTGGTGAGTTCTTTCCAAAATTACTGCTCATGCCAGTATATTGAAATGTTTTCCCAGAAATTATTTTCTATGGTATAGTTCAAAAGTTTCAGGTATTGATTAAAATGTTCTGGTCCATTTTAAGTTGATTTTTATGCAGGGTGAGAGACAGTGATCAAATTTCAGTCAGTTCTGTATAGATATTCACGTTTTCCAGCACCATTTGTTAAAGGGTCCTTCCTCAATCAAGTATAGATATGTTTGGGAAAACATGCCTAACACATTTTCCAGTGTGTTAAGATGTGCTTTGGACAATGATCCCAAATGATCCTTTGAATTCATGTGGCAACAATTTTAACATCTCATTTTTGAGCTGTTATTTTACTCTCTCTCTCTCTCTCTCTCTCTCTCTCTCTCTCTCTCTCTCTCTCTCTCTCTCTCT
>NC_034597.1:30562964-30619305 GCF_900095145.1 Mus pahari
ACACACACACACACACACACACACACACACACACACACCTAGTTCAAGGTGCTTCAATATTAATGTTCTAATTTCACTGTGATTCATATTGATACTTTGACTTAATTTAACTTATCTTTATTCCAATATCTGTTATTTTCTAATATTAATATAAAGATTAGCTTATTTCTCTAAACTTGAGTTGAATCTTAGCACTTTAATATATTTTTTGATGGAGATATTTATTTCTGTAAATGTTTCCCCTTTTGTCACTTTTGCTCCATTCCTCTGGGTTTGAAATGCTGTATTTTCATTTCTATACATTTCAATGAGTTTTTTTCTACAATTTTTCTTCTTACTTCCTCAGAAACCCATTGTGTTATTCAGCTTCTATAGCTTTACGAAAGTGCTTAATTTTATCTTGCTGTTGATTTTTAACTTCAATCTACTGATATCAGATACAGGATGACATTACATATATTTGAATTATTAAAACTTGTTTTGCCAAAATATGACTTGCTCCAGAAGCAATTATAAACACTGAAAAAAATAAATACATTATGTATTATGTATGGATGGAATGTCGTGTCATTATCTGCTAAATTCAGCTGATCTTGCTTGCAATATCATTCAGATTTTTCTGTTTGTTAAAGATTTTGTCTGGAAAATGTTTATATGTGATGGAGTATTGATATGCTACATAATTACTATATTAAAATATATGCCTCTTTAGGTCTAACAATATTTGTTTTATAACACCAGATTTGTGACAGTAGGTACATAAAGGTTAATAATAATTTCAACTTCTTTAAAAACTGATAAGTTGATCATTCTATAGTATATACCATTACAACTTTTTATCTGTTTTCTTTTTTAACTACTTTATGCTCAAGTCTATTTTCAAGTATAATTATAGTTATCACTGATTGCTCCATTTACTTGAATTAACTTTTGTCCTTTCTTTCACTTTCCAGCTGTACATATATTTACCAGTGAGGGCGTTTCCTTAATAAAGCATCTTGTTGAGTTTTATTTCAAAAAATAATTCGCCAAATCTAGACCTTTTAGTTAAAAAATTAGTTCATGCTCAATCACCAATATTAATTAAATTTATGAACTTGTGCTTATCATTTAAAGTTTCTTCAGCTCACTTAAATTATTTTGGATTTCATTCTCCCCTCATGATCACCTTTTTTCCTTGCATTTTTATTTCTCATTTAGATAGTTTCTTTTCTAATGTGACTTAACAGTTTCCTACTATCATGATGGTAGCTCCTTTTTCCTACACTTTTTAGAGTGTTAGACACGCACAATTCACAGGGTTCAGTGTACACTGGCAACTGCTCCCTTGGCAAATATTGTAGTGTCCATTCCTCAGTATGAACAACTAGCAAACCAAAATATATCTGCTGAGAATAATGTGGGATTAAGGGTCTTAGAAACATCGGTTGGTGTCACAGCTACCGTGGCCTATGAGTATTGGTTTTCCCTAATCTGGACCTTTGTTTTTATTTGTTTCAGAAAGGTATATGAAATATTTTAATAGGATATATAACGTGCATTTAAATTGATTTTATAGGTATGTGTAACTGACTAATATTATGTTTTGTCCATCTCCTATATATCAGCATTACAATTTCCTATGAATATTAGATCCAGCATGCACTGCTACCCCTTGTGTACTGGGTTTCGTATTGTAGCTTGTCTAATGTTCATCCTCTATGTCTCAAGTAGACTGAGAGAGTTGCTGCCCTTTACCTTGCCTGTCTATGCTTTTATTACCTAAGTATGACAGACTTATCATAACTACATGTACAAAGAGTTCTTGCACTCTTAGAATATCCTTTGAAAAAACTACAGCCATCATGATGACGAGGTAATCAGTATCCAAAATCATTCTAGGGCACCTCATGGTCTCTTATAGGATGCAAGTTTTCAGAAAAAATGTAAAGAGCCAAGAACTTCAGAGCACAGTACCTCTGTTGTAATAGAAAGGGGGAGGCCTGTGCTCTTGTTGATTGAACCAACTGGCAAATTAATGTGGTGGTTGACACTTTCTTCCATATTTAGGACAATACATTTTCTCTACTCATTACATAGGTCCTGAGAATAAGTAATATTTATTCACAATCAAGGATACTGGCCTTACACCTATTCTTTCCCAGATGTGTAAAGTTGTCTGATCACACGTAGAATGGAGTGTGGGATGGAGGGGTTCATCTTTTTCAGTGTCTACAGCAGCATTTTAGTGAGAAGCTAGAAGAGAGACTAGTCTTAGCAGACAATTTTTAAAAGCACTGGCAATGAGGAGACAGATTTTTTTTTTCAATAGATGCTAATAATCTAGAAATAGAACTGTCTCTTGTGCACACTGTTAATAGGGTGTGTAACAACATGGGTGGAAGTAATTTTGAATTGTATATCTTCTTCATCTTGGATTCCCAGAAGTATCATTTTAAACTTTTAAAGCTTCATTTTATTTTTACTGTGCTTCTTGGAGAATATGTAATAAGGTAAGAATTATATGTCTATTGTAACTTCATAAATGAGAAGGTAAAAGCTCATATATCACAGACGCACAGGGGAGTGCTTATGAGATTCCACCATCAATAAAGGGAGAAGCTCATCACACCGAGCTGTAGTTTCTTAAAATATATTTTATTCTCAACTAATATTTTGGGCATTTGATACTGACTTCCTAACACTCATACTCCACAGTTTTACTTTTTCTCTACGACCTAGGCTTGGACTACATCTTCAAACTTTCCTTGAAAACAAGCAGAACTAAATAGTGTGAATAACATGAGTCCAGGTGGTAAGGATAGCTTCTGCCAATCCACGTTAAAAGGCAATGCATGAATACAGAAGGTCAGCATGAAAGCCAAGGCTGTAAGCCACCCTGTGGAGGGCCTCATAGACCTGCAGAGAATACTCCACAAAACAAATCATAATGGTACATTTACACAATGGAGTACTACTCAGCTATTAAAAGCAATGAATTTATGAAATTCTTAGGTAAATGGATGAATCTGCAGGGTATCTTGTGTGTGTGTAGATGTGTGTTTATGTGCATGTATGTGTGTATGTCTATGTGTGTGTCTGTGTGTACAGAAGTGCTTGTCATGCCATGCAAATGGAGGTCACACGAGTTGGTTTTCTCTACGGGCAGTGGTGGCACACGCCTTTAATCCTAGCACTTCAGAGGCAGAGGCAGCTGGATTTCTGAGTTCGAGGCCAGTCTGGTCTACAGAGTGAGTTACAGGACAGCCAGGGCTACACAGAGAAACCCTGTCTCAAAACAAAAACAAAAGCAAAAACAACAACAACAACAAAAAGAGTTGGTTTTCTCCATTATATGGGATCCAGAGATCCAAATCAGGTTACCAGGCTTGCATGGCAAGGGCCTTTACATGCTGAGACATCTTGCTAGCCTAGAAAATTCTTTCAAGTGTCTAAAGAAAGAGAAGTTTCTATTGACTGACAGTTAATGTGGGAGAAAATAGCTACAGTTACCTGTAAATTTTTATATGTGAAGTTTTAAAGTCATCAAGGGGTGACTTGGTTTGAATTAACTGCATGTAAGATGTGTTACAAATAATTAGTAAATAGTAAAAATAAAAGTATGGTATATCACACCAAAAAAAAAAGAAGTATATTGTGATATACTACAATATATATTTACTTTCAGGATATTCTGATATGGAAAATAAGGGAGTCAAAGAATTAAACACCATACGCCTTAGGGTTTTATTGCTGCAATAAAACTCAATGATCAAAGCGAACTGAGGGAGGAAAGGGGTGTTTTGGTTTGGTTTGGTTTGGTTTGGTTTGGTTTGGTTTTTTGCACTTCCAGGTAACAGACCTTCCTGGAGGGAAGTCAGGGAAGAACTCAAGGCAGAAACCAGGAGGCTGGACTGAAAAAAAAATGCTGCTTACTAAATTGCTCCTCAAGGCTCGCCCAGCCTGCTTTTCTATTTCACCTAGGCCACTTGCCAAGGAGTGGCACAACCCACAGGATCCGGACTATCCCACATTAATCATTAACCAAAAGAAAAAGAAATGTCCTATAAACCTGTCTACAGGCCAATCCTATAGAGACATTTTCTTGATGATCATTCCTTGTGTCAAGATGACATAAAAACTAGCTAGCATATCATGCTATTTCATTTTTATGAGGAATCTGATGGATTCAAACTCTTAGGAACTGAAAATAAACAGCAATTGCCTGTTGTTAAGTGCAGCATGATAAGAGAATACTTGTTAAGAGGCAGGAAGTCCAATTTTGAAAATGGAAGCTTTCTGCAGATCTGGTGCACAACAGTGGACATAGATTTAACACCATGACATGTGGAAAATTGATTGGGATGGTAAGACATTTGTTAAGAGATGTTTACTATAGTAATTTTATCAGTCCTTAGAGTCCATGCGCTCTCTCTCTCTCTCTCTCTCTCTCTCTCTCTCTCTCTCNCACACACACACACACACACACACACACACACATACACACACACACACACACAGTATCCACCATCTATTGCTTCTTACCTTAATTTTTCATACATCAAGCACCCTACCAAATAAGAGAGCCATTTCTTCAGCTGCAACAGTAATTAATTTCCAAAGACTATTTCCTTGATAGTTTTCTAGAACTTCTTTTGAAAATGACCTTATATTGCCTAGAGAGGATACAAGTCATTGGCTTGGATCAGGGAGGTAGATGTTTAATCCTTATTATAGCTACAGTTCATAGTTGGCTATAAAAAGCCCAAGTCCCCAAACTCATCATGGAAAAGAGCTAAAATAACAGCCCTATTGAGCCTAAACCACAATTGACCGAGGTCTGTCTTATAACCTCATGTCCACTCATTTTGTATAAGCAGTGTACAGTGGCATTCATTCTTACATGCTGTTTTGATTTGCTTTCTATTGCTATGATTAAACATTGCCCAAAACAACTTTGGGGGAAAAACAGTTAAATTAAATGTTAATTAATTCATGTTAAATTTGCATGTAACAGTTCATCACTGAAGGAATCAGAGCAGGAACTCAAGGCAGGAATCTGGAAGTAGGCAATGGAGCAGAGACCGTGAAGGGGAGGAGTTTACTGGCTTGCTTTCCGTGGCATGCTCTGTCTGCTCTTTTATATAACCAAAACCAAGAGCCTATGTCCTTCAAATCCTAATTCTAAGATTTCGCTCCAGACCTACTTGACTATACTGTATGCCATAAAAGGTATCTCTCCAAGGCCCATTCTCAGCTAAATTTTCTGTTTCTTGAGTACTCTAAATCTTTTCCCAATCTAGAGATTTATGAATTTGTACTGAGTGAAATTCTTTAATATTTTTTCCTATCAATAGCAAACTAGGCTTACTGAAACTATTCCTACAGTAATTTTATTTCATTTTTTTTTCTTGGATTCTAAGGGTCCTGAGTACATCTCTTTCATTTTGTTTTGTTTGCAAATTTGTAGAATTTAACATGGGATAGTATCATTTACCTCCGTCTATCCACTGAGAACAAAGATTAAACATCAGAGTTGAAACAGACCACAAGGCAAATCAATGTGCCATTGAATATACAATTCTTCAGAGAGCTTCCATCTTAATGAGAGAAACACACACACGCACACACACACACACACACACACACACACACACACACATACACACACACCCATACATACACTAAACATTGTAGAAGAAACAAGCTGGGTACATTAAAATAAATAGAGGTACAGCAAAGAAGGGCTATGGTTTACAGAGGCTTTGCGACAGATCCTCAAAGGAGAGGGTGCTATAGCAGGGTTGTAAATAAGGGGAGAAAGTTTCCGAGGCTGGTAAACCATGAATCGGCAGCATTTGCATTCCCAGCAGACCATTAACTTCATTATTGTGAATTGATGGAAAGGAGACACATCTATCTCTGAGTAGAAGAAATGAAGTTAAGGATGTTGTCAGACAATGCATCAGGTAATAAGTCCTAGTGTTGGCAAAGTTTACATTTTATTCCCATTATGACCGGAAGCCACTAGATGCATGAGGAAGAAGTAGCATAATGAAAGTTTTGTTTTTAAGACTATCTTTGCCTACAATGGAGAAAATAGACTTTGTGTGGGTATGTGGGAGAAGAGTTTTTTTTTAAATAGGTAAACGTTAAATCTTTTAATGATCTAAGTTAATTGGTTACTCACCCATAATTAGATTACAATGAAGATATTAATATATAGAAGCAAATTAAAGCAAAAAGAAAGCTAGCTTTATTTTACATTGCTTTTGGACATTACAAGTATCTTGACTATTGTATCAAGTCACTTCAAAACAACTATTCCTAATATATTATGAATTCTAAATGTAATGGTAGAAAGAAGAGTTATATCCCCTAAGTTGAAAGGGTTTCATATTTAAATTGAAAGATTTTTAAAGGGGGGTGGCACAACATATTTATCACTCACCTCATTTCTGTGGAGTCTGAGGCAGAGAGTAGTATGTTTAAGGCCACCTTGCATGGCAAAATGAAACCCTGTTTAAAATTGAAAAGAAGGAGTGGAGACATTAAAAAGCAGATAAAAATAGAGCATTTGTTATGAATATATGTATGTGGGTCTACCAGCCATAGGATTTATGGATATGGGTCTACTAGTCATAGGACATATGGACGTGCTTTTACTGGCCATAGGACATATGGATGTGGGTCTACTGGGTATAGGACATATGGATGTATGTGCATCTACTGGCCATAGAACACTTGTGGTCCTGTGCTTTGACTTTGCTTTTCCCTTTATATCTTGTTCTTTTGTTCTCTTCTTCCTTTGGCCATTTCTTCATCCTGCACTTATTTAATCTTATCTCCTATTTTTGACTCTTCTATTTTCCATTATCTAGCTTTGTTAATCAAATTGTCCAGGAAGCAGTAATGATTGATTTTTAAATGACAACTTAGCATAGTTTAGAGTCCCTGATCAGGCAACCTCAGTTGGGACACTGTCTCCTTCAGGATGACATGTGAGGCTATCTCTGTGGAACTGACTTGTTCACCTTTTGTGATGTGGGAAGACCCACACCGAATGTGGGCATCACCTTCTGGTAATAGCATAAATTAAAAAAAAAAAATGGAAGAAAGAAAAGTATTTACTTTCATTGCTAAGTTAATGTAACCCATTGCTGTTAGTAGCTGATGTTAATGAAGTTAGAACCAGCTTTTTCATGTTTCCAACATGAACTGAATCACCTATTGAACTATTCT
The DNA here is from genome assembly GCF_900095145.1 of Mus pahari. Taxonomy (NCBI): domain Eukaryota; kingdom Metazoa; phylum Chordata; class Mammalia; order Rodentia; family Muridae; genus Mus; species Mus pahari. The sequence continues at coordinate 30,570,186 of NC_034597.1, forward strand.
CACAGTACTAAGTAAGCCAATTTAATAAAACCCTTTAAAATATTTAAAATAACATGCATGGGTATATTTGATCCATCAGTTCTAGAACCTGGCTAATACAGCAGCCAAGTACCAAGAAAGGCAGAAAAACCTATAAATGAGTGATTCTTAACCTTCCTAATGCTATATCCCTTTAGTATATTTCCTTTCTTTGTGGTCACCCCTAACCATGAAATTATTATCAATGCTACTTTATGATTGTAAATCTGTTACTATTATGAATTGTAAGGTACATATCTCTGTTATCAGATGGTTGTGACCTCAGTAAATGGGTCATTCCACCCCTAAGCAGGTCATGACCCACAGGTTAAAAAACATTACTATAAATAATTTAAACATGTTTTAAGAATTTCATACAGTACTTGCATGAATAAAGAGATAGAATAAGGAAAAAAATGTAATCTGTGTCCATTCTCATATCCTAGATTTATTTCAATTTATATTTTAAAAAGACTGCTTAGCTATTAAGGAAAAAATAATGAAATATTATTTAGTAGATGTATTTAGGTAAAATAGGGAATTCATTAGAGACTATATTTAAAAATACTATTTTAAATGAAAATTTGGAAAACTTATCTCAGTAGTGTATGTAATTCAGTAGACATGTGATTCACAAGGACATTCTTATATAAAAATACAGTGTGTGTGCTTTTTTTCCTTTTTAAAGTTATCATCTGGTGGTTTCTGATGTTGTTTAGAAAATTACTACTCAGAAATTACTCATGTTATGAACAGAACTCCACCAAGTTATTTCCCCTCAAATGACATATTAATATCTAACAGATCCCAAGTATCTGCCCCAACTAATTCATATTAGCAGATAACGGTCTCTGATAAAAAAGGAAGAGGATGGGTTGTAAAGAATACCGTGAAGAAGCTAAGTCCCCACGCATCTCAAAATTCTTTCATTTCTCTATACTTTGAAGCAAAGAGCCCCAGGAAATTTCAAAAGTAATCTTTTCCTTTACACCTCCCGAATCTTGAATACATGCATAAAGGGACCACAATATCATATTGTGCCAAGATTTAGATGCTTTGGATGTAATAAAAAGTAGTTTTCTTTACTGCAGTATGTGCCTTGTAATCCATTTATCTAGTAAGACTTCCTCTTGTTTCAACAATTAATTATGGCTTGACACGGGGGAAATAAAAAGACTTTATTTCTATAATATACACATGGGATTCTGAAGGGGATACAATGTTGCAGCAATTTACATTTAGTTCATCAAGCAGAGCATCCTATTTCAGAAGGGATATACTGGCAGAGAAAGTTGGAAAAGAAAAGGAGAAACAGAGAGAGAGAGAGAGAGAGAGAGAGAGAGAGAGAGAGAGAGAGGGAGAGAGAGGGAGAGAGAGAGAGAGAGGTGGGGGGAAGAGAGAGAGAACGCCAACCATAGCAAAAATAAAGCTGGGAGTGGGGCAAATCTGAATCAAATGTCAAATTACTCAAAATGTTACAATGTCAGTTCACAGTAAAACAACACATCCCTTGATTATACAGAAGGCCACATCCATGGGGGGGGGGGGGAACAATCCCCGTCTGTGACAGGCCCTCTGTATTACTCATTTTCTGCAGATTTGCAGTCCTCAAAAGTACATTCTCTCCAATAAAGTGAGCTCCAGGAGAAGGAGAGACATTTCCATTGTTGTGTGATAGAAGCTCTATGTGTGTCACGGCAATTACCTCGAGGGGAGTGTCCGATGCTCTCGGAGAATGACAGACTAGAGGGAAATGCAAACCGCAAGCACGGATGAAATGATGGTGAAGAAAAGAAGCACCACGGTGTTTAATGAACAATGCAGCAACTACTCATTACGCCTCTTCTCCAGCTGATCATTAAGCTTTCAGCACTGTTTATGCAACAGAAAGGGAAATGTTGACTCAAGATTTCATACACTTACTATTCACACAAAGAGGAAACTAGGAAGGGTATAATCTGCAATTACAGTACCTGCTGAAGCTAGATCACTGTCATCGAACCTGGATATTAGTTGTTGCAAATCCTGCCAATGATGCAGCAACTTTTGAATTTAGGATATCCTCGCCGTGACCACTGAGAATGCAGGTTTGACCGCCCAGTGGATGAAAATGACAACAATCACAGGAATATATTGTCTTAAACAAGGTTTCAAAGAAATCATTTCGAAATTTGGTTTGAAATCTCTAACATCAAACAGTAGAAGACATCCTTTCATCTCATGTACTAGAGGCTTTAGAAAAGCTCAGCTGGTCTGTAGTCATTTTTAACTACCTTTATCATGTTATATTGGTTACCACTTTGATTCAGTGTTTATTGAGTTAACAAGAGATGAGTGTAATTCATTAATTCCAGCCTCGTATGTAACAAAAATGGGACCTACTTGGTAAATGCACACTGAATGCATAGAACTAATAGTTAACTTAGCTTTAATAACCTGCTGAGCACATACTACAATCCTTACTAATGAGAAAACCACTCCACAAACTGTTAAAAACTGAGAAGGAAGAAATGAGAGGAAGGATATTAGCACCTTGAAAACAATTACCCATATGCCACTGTGAAGAACTTTGCTCAAAAATCACTGAATTGTGTGTTTACTAACTGTCACCTCATTAATAATAAGTGGACCTTCTGCTTAACTTAGATTTTTCTAATGGAGAAAACTGGAGCTTAATTATCTACTTTACAGAGCTGTGGTGAGAAATTCATGTGATTAAATAAAATAATAGGTTTGAAAGAACCAGTATAAATCCAGTTGTGGACATGTAACATGTAGGCTACTGTAAGTCTCTCTATAAGCTTCTTAGAAGCTAGGGCTGGGGTGTGGTTTGGTTAGATATAGTTATCTACCATGCAAAGGGCCCTAGGTTTGATTCCTAGAACCTCCTAAGTCAGGAAGGGTGGTGTACACTTGTAACCCTAGCTCATGAGATGTGGAAAAAGGATTGAAAATTCAACATCATCTTCAGTTGACTTGGGCACTTATGTAGTGATATGAAGTCATCAGAAACTCTGTGCATTCAATAACATTAAATTGATCAAGTCAATCCATTCTGAGAAATGATTAAATGCTTTCCTGAAATAATTTTGCTGAAACACTCATGAAATATTGTCAACACCCAACCATCAGAGGACATTACAGGAAAAATGCATGAGAAAATATAAACTTATGATCAGTTTGATACAATTAAGTGAGCCAGACTTACTTTAGTTTCAAATGTATAGTCAAAATTGGTCCTCAAGCATTTCTCTTTTTTTCCTTTTTTTTTCCAATTTTTTATTAGGTATTTACTTTATTTACATTACAAATGCTATCCCAAAAGTCCCCTATACCCCTCTCCCCTACCCACCCACTCCCGCTTCTTGGCCCTGGTGTTCCCCTGTACTGGGGCATGTAAAGTTTGCAAGACCAAGGGACCTCTCTTCCCAATGATGGCTAACTAGGCCATCCTCTGCTTCAAGTATTTCAAAGAGTCATCTATTATAAGTGTGGATTGGTTTACCTCTACTAGAATGCACATGAATGGATGTAGATGTAGAAAATAAAGGTCAGCTTTAACCATCATTCCTTAGGCCCCAGTACTTTTGTGTTTAAAGGGAAGGCTTCTTACTGAGTTCTTGCCAAACAGCCTAACCTTGCAGGGATCTTCCTGTGTCTCCCTCTCCAGCTCTGGGATTCTAAACACATACCACCAAACCTTACTTTCTTTTTTCTTTTCCTATTCTTTTCTTTTGTTGTTATTGTTGTTGGTTGCTTGCTTGCTTGCTTTGTTTTTGTTCCATGTTGTTCTTTATGTTTTACATACAGGTTTTGGATATTAAACTTAAGATCTCATGGTTTTAAGAAAAGAACATCATAGACGGAAGCATGTCCATAGCCTGTTCTGACTTGAGCACTAATGTACAAAATGCTTTTGTCCTTGCCTATTCAAAGGGTTGATGAATTGATTCCTTTATTTCTCCTCGGCATAGAGCTGGTATCATCTGAAATTTTCCCACTCAATATAATGGGCAATTCGAGTTTATTGGGAAAAGTTAACTAATTGAGTTTCATGTTACACTATAGAGCTTTGCTTAGGTTTACAGAGTTTGAGGAATGAAAACAGTAAGATAGTGCATATGCAAGAAGTGACTCTGTTAAGGCAGGATAATGAAGTGGTATTGAAGACTGAGGCTCAGTTATCATGCAGGAAGAGGACCACAGCCCCAAAGGAGGGTACTGCTCTCGAGCATAGGTACTGTAGAAGTGTGCCATCTCTAACATCCTAGTCTGGTTTTGGGAAAATCCATTTTGTAAAATACATTAATAAAAAATCAGATTGCCTTTTAGCCTTGGTTCATGGGAAATACTACCTAAATTCTTGAGTATTCTGAATGATAGAGATAGCTTTGTTTTTCCTAGAGCCTTTGAACCAAATGAGTGCATACTGAGGTAAAATGAGAGAAACACCACATAGGATATGAAGTTTAGAAGATACAATTCTTGAAACCACTTAACATGAAGTAATTAAGGCAGACTAGTGATTAAATCCAATCAAGAGGTCAGTAGTTAAATATGATTTTGGGAATACACTGATGAGCAAGGTAGCTGTCATGCCTGGACTGAACAAGCAAAGAGCAGGAAGCTCAGTGTTTGGGAACATCTAAAACCTGTTACCAGAGCCTCATCATTCAGCTGCTCCTGAACTGTAATTTCTCTAATAAAGCTGTAATTATGAGTATGCCGTTATCCCTGAATTCTGTATCATTCTATTGAATTGTAGTGTATGATGCATAGCTACAGATTTGTGTTTACTTGATCTAAAGTAAGCAGTCTTACTGAGGACCATGTTCTTTAAATTGAAGTGTATCTATTATTGATGACCGTTGAGTCACATCACAGTGAGCATTCAAACAGACCAGCTTCCTAGCCTACTAAACGTTCAACAGTGATCTCATCATGCCACTGAAAGAAGATGCATCTCCATCTCCAATCTAGTGAAAGGAATGTGGGTTCTTGAGCCCAGTAAGACTGCATAAACTGATCAGAAAGGGTTCAGGAAAGTCCATTTCAATTATTTTGTGCAGCTCCACCACTGTATGTCAATATTCATGTGTTGGAACCTCACCTATCCAGTAAATCTCTCGAAAGAGTGACATGTTGGAATGCCTAGATGCTTGATCCAGGTCCATCTGGGAAGAATTCTATCTTTCAGGTTAGTTCTATGGGGGTTTTATAAATATGGGTAAGGAGAATAGATGGGTACAAAGGCAAATGTACACAAACCTAATATTTCCTAGGACATTAGCCAGAGAGGGCTAAATTGTTAATAAGTGTCATCACACAGAACTTAGATTAGCAAAAATATCAGTTTACATTTTTAGACATCGTTCCTTTCTGTATGTTTAAGAAAAATAACTTCAAAATACTTCTAAACAATTGGTTCATTAAAAAAAAATCAAAAGTTTTCCTTCTTCCCATATATGTTATTCCTTTTCCTGTGTCCTTATAAATCCATTTTGGGAAATCATCTCAGAAAATTTCCAAACTATCAAAAACCACAAATTGAAAAAAAAAGCAAGATTTTAAACTTTGTACAAGAAATATAAATTAAAGTGTGATTTTTATCAAACTTACTAAAAGTCAAAATTATTTGTAGTGATGTTTACAGTTCATTTCTTTATGTTTAAATGTACTAGTTTTAAATTTTATGGTGATACAGTAATAATCTTCATCAAGATTGCATCCCATGCCTACTCATTGGCTCTCTACTACTGAACATTTAATTAAAGAAAAATCTACTTCTACTAATTATTTGGTATAAAATATTGAATCAATGGATATGGTTTTTTTGAGACAAGGTATGCTTATGTAGATGGTCTTTGTCTTAAACCTACAGAAATTGTCCCACCACAGGCTCCTGGGATAGGAGTACTAGTCTATTCTACCATAATTTGCAATGAGTTTTAAATACCAAATCCAAACTGATTTTTAGAAAAGAAAATTGCAGCTATGTGGCCTGATCTCCCTATCCTGTGGATAGAGCAGTTTACTCCTGTTTATAGTTTTTGCATTCATTTTTTTATAAGCCTTTGGGGTAGAGTAGGAAAGGTGGGGAAAGGAGGATTTACTATTTGCTTCATGCCTTTTAGTTTTCAAATGACAGAAGTCATACTTGACAAACTTTGATCTAGTGCACATTTTTAAAACCATTGAATGTTTTACACTGTATTTATGTTGATGTTTATAAAGTATCCCTGTGTGTACATGTATGCATGTATGAGTTCAAGTATGTATACCCCCCCACACACACACACACGCACACACACACAAAGACACATAGATGGCAGAGGAAGAAAATATCCTTCTTGTCTACTATCCACCTTATTTCCTTAAGATAGGTTTCTCACTGTGCCTGGACCTCTTTGTTTATTGGTTAGGCTAGAAGCCAGTAAGTCCCAAGAATGACTCCCCAGCCCCAGCACAGGGTTCATGGGGTCCTCAGGCTTGCACAGCGTATGTCCTGACCCACTGAGCCATGGCTCTGAGCCCACAATCTATGTTAAGATAACTATTTCTTTCTCTCAGATGCTTTTGCTTTAGTATCTCATAGATAATCTTAATCCTGAAGCTTGCTGAGACTCAGACTAGGCTGGGAATAGTAGTGTATGCAGAGTCACCTGGATAACTAGGAAGTGAATAGTAAAGGGTTTCAGAAGGGAAATACTTAACTCAGATCCCTACCGTGAGAGTACTGAGTGAAAAACATCCCAACTAATGTAATCTGCAGTCAAGGTTAAGTAAAAAGGCTCTAGAAGTTACTGGATTTAGATGTTAAGTAATAGGTCATTTCTTTTTACAAATAACCAATGAAGAATTTACTCTATTAAGTGGCTAAGTGGGGACAAGTACACAGGAGCTTATATCGAGGTCAATAGTGAAGATTCACAGCATGGCCCGCTTATCTTTGGGGCTAGCACTCTGGATCCCACTAGATGCCTACTGGAATAGATAGCACTGAATTTTCTACTTACTTTGGTTCGTGCTACATGTGTATGCCAGTGATAAAGATCAATAGACAAAATATACATAGAAAGACATCAACCAATAACGGAGTGCACCACTTAAATACTGTACTGAAATGTTATCTAATTGCAGACTTCCTCAAAATGTCCCACAGTAGTTAACAGTCTGTTGTAGCAAAGAATGAATACAACACCTGTATTAAGAGATGAAATGCATGAAATAACAAAGACATTGCTGTGAGAAATGAAGCTATTAGGAACCTTCTTGGTACCCGAACCTAAGCCATTTGGAGGAAATGGCTTAGGGGAGATTCATTGCTCAAGTGTTCAAAGACACTCAAGATTTCCTGGGACAATATTTATGTTTTTCCCATTTTAAATTTAGGCACTAAACACCATGTTTCAATTAGAGATCCAACAGTAAAACCATAACATTTTCTCCTCTTATTGATAGATCGTTCATTAAAACCAAAGATCTTAGCAAAAGAGTAAGACATCTTTTTTCTTATTGAGAATTTTCAACTCTTTCCTTAACAGGAATAGTTCACAGCTTCATAATAGAATCTCTGGGTTGCCCATATCACCACTCTGAACTTTGGGGCTCTCATGAAATAAGATGAGCTTAGAAAACCATATCACCTGATACAAGATCAGTATTTATGACAGCAAGAGGGGATTTACAGACCTAAGAAGCAAACAGAATTTATGCTTTGAGCAGGCCAAAGGGACGTTGCAAATCCCCAGTTCTTAGAGATGTCACCAAACTAAGTTAGTACATCATTTAGAGCATGAATGGCTTCTGAAACATTCTAGTTGTCATTTTTAAAGTACGGTTGACAACACATGATTACAACTGCATAAAGCAAGACATAGAAAAATGCAAATGGTAGCTGCCTCCTACTCTTTATGAAATGCTTACAACATTAGCAAGTGTGTCATTCAGTCTGAAAGATGCTTAATCCTTTACATGACTCATTCACAGGTACTTACTGAGCACTTACTATGTCATATGTCATTATGTAACACACTTTCTGGAGACTTGGGATATAGTAAACAAAACAGTCAAAAAGCCAGTCCAAGGCTGAAGAGATATTTCAGCTGTTAGGAGTACTTGTTCTTGCTGAGAAAGTAGGTTCTCTTTCCAGTGCCCACACAGGGGCTCACAACTGTCTATAACTTCATCTGCAGGGAAACTGAATCTTTATGGCCTCTGTGGGTACTGCATGTAGCACATGGTATACAGATATCCATGTAAGCAAAGTACATGTGCATACTATTTTAATTAATAAATGTGTGATAAATTAATATGTCCTATGATGCTAATGCTATAGGTGAAATGTAAAAAGCAAACATCTAAACAAATTCATTGACTCTCTCATACACACAAATTTGCATACAAACCACACACACACACACACACACACACACACACACACACACACACACTAGATCATAGATACACACACACACACACACACAGTCATTTGAAAAATAATTTGGCATACATATTGAACAAGTATTACCAACTAAAACAGCATTTTTGCATTATGATGTTACTCAGATATCTTAAGAATTATGGACCCATGAAAACATGCCTGTGAATGTGTATGACTTATTTTTATATAACTACCTAAAATCTTAATGACCCAAGGTCTCTGCTTTTAAAACTTATAATATATCCATCTAGTGAAATATTGTGTGTCATTGAAATCAACGAAATATGTCATTAAAAGGCAATCAGGACCAGAAAAACACATTGCTGAGCAAAATAAGCAGGGCTGAGAAGTGTGCATACTAAAAGCATCAAATATATTAAAAACTGCACAGTGATAGGGAAAGGCTCCAGCTTCAGAGATTGAAGTTGTAGAGAGGGAAGACTGGGTGAAAAGCTGTGCTTTCTGATCATTTTTCTGTATATCTAAAGTTACTCTAAAGCAAAATCATTAAATGAAAATACATCCCTACAATAAGGACTACTTTACAAAACTACATCACTTCTAAGTATTCGAAAATAGGCTATTTCTCATCAGAAGCTCCCCAGTCAAAATATCTCACACTTAGCATATAAGGTAGTTAGAACATTTAATATTCACATTAAATATTCATACTAAATACATTGATAAGAACAACTCATTAGGGTATATTAATTTAAACCAATATATATCTTTCAATCTTCAGGTACAGAGGTTCTGACTTTGATCAATCTCCTTTATGTGAAATATGAAAATGGAGCAGACAGAAGACTAACAGTTCAGTCCACGCATACAAGTGAAACCAAGTGAATAAATGATCATTCTGTTTTGAAGAAATTCTTAATCTACTTCATGGTTTATGTTCTGGGTGAAGGTGAAAAGCACATAAAAGATTTTTTCTTCTCTTCCATATTCCAAAAAAAGAACTGTTAATAACCTCAAATTCTCTAAGATTTCTTTCTTTTTGTCAAAGAGTAAGAGCAGTGACTCAGGCATCAATTACATTGTCTTTAATTAGTTTTATTTGGGCACATTATATTACAGTATGGTTGCCTCATCAGTTTTTTAAGATCCAGAGCATGCGGGCTGTCTCTTCTCATTGTCCCATTAGCGGGTAAGTGCTAATCTCTCCTTCTTATGTTCCCAAAACCAAAGAGTAAAATCTCATCCTAGGCCACATGTTGTTAGGAGGCAGAGCCTGGCTACATGGAATGATTAAACCCGAGCCTCTGCAAATTCCAGGATCCCATATGTCATATACTTTGAGGCCAGTTTTATTCTTTCTACTTATGAAATTAATTCCGTGATTAATCCTGGAAGACATGGCTAATGAATAGGAATGCCTTGCAGAGAAACTTGAAAGTAAACAAGCAAACTAATACAAAATGAGATGCTTAACTAAGTACTTGCTGCATTGTATAAATATCTCATATCTGTTAAAATTACTAGCATCCCTTAATGAAAGTAAAAATATATCTTATATAAAAAGCTTCAGCTATGTAGGTCGATACTCAATAGCAATATAAAATAACATGATGTTGTGTGTTTGGAAGCAGTGGTCTAAGCCTTGCTTTTATGTATGTTCTTTAAATATTCATAAAATGATAATTAAAAAAACAGTATTTGTACCCCAGTCTTCCTGCTGTCTTCGCTGGGTTAATTTTTTTTTTCTGCAGCTGGATTTACCCTTCTGCAGACACCTCTCTGACAGTCACTGTAATTTTGGCTTCCTCACCATTCAGGAGAGAGCTACATAAAAGAACCATCACCTTTCCCTGATGTTTAATCAGGGCTCAGCATGCCCAGGTCCTTTTATGAAAGCTCCCTGGCAGGAAATCAAAGCCCCTTTCTTCAAAAACAATAAAACATGAAACAGAGGGATCTATCTGTCAATCAAGATAGATTTCTCTTTTTACAAAAAGAAAGGTCCCTCCAAGAATAAAAAGCTTTCACACTAATTAATATCCATTAAAGTTCCCACCAGTTTAAAGGCTTGGCCAAAGTCAAGAATTACTCAACTAATTCAAATCCAGAAGGTACTTTTCCATTACGCTTGCTTGAAAGATGACAAGAGAATCTGCTTCCCCCAGAAAAGAACAGGACAGTTCATTATAATTGGCACTTCATATGTGCATGATCAACTCTTAACATTTTTACTGGAATATGATATTGTAATCAATATTCCGAATCAAATATAAGTTTCTAAGTATTTATAGTTTACCACAATAACATGGTATTTTCAGGTCTGAAAACACAGAATGTATACTTACTTACAAACATTTCCATCTATTATAATTCCAATTTCTGAATGGGATCCCATATAATATATTATTCTACACTTAATAAAGACAGTTGAACTAGATGAAGGTGCTTTGCATCCTTGTTTCTGAATCCCTTTGCACAATGCTTCACTCATCCTTCTCTACCCTGTGTGACTGGAAAATGCTCAAGACAAGCTATGTCTTTTCCATAGCTCTTTAATCATTTTGATATTGGCCAGTACAAGTAGTGATATAATTAACTAAGTACAACTGATTGCAGTGGGGTGGAGGCCATCTGGAGGTAAATATCTCAAAGAAGATAGTTGATAAATAATAAATGATAACCTTCTTTAAATAACTAAGAACCAAATCCATAGAACACAGGACAGAAAAGAAGCCAGCTAAACTTTAAAACATCTTTAACATCTTTAGACTTATGATGCCTTTCCTGAAATATATAAGTGTCATTAGCTCCCATATGTCAAATTCAACACATAGGTACTACACAACAGTAACTATGAAATAAAATTTGTTTAATAACTTTGCCTATCTTATGAATTCTAGTCACCTTCCTTGATTGACAGTTGGATCTGCCTGTAATCCAAATAAATGATTACAGAAAATCTGAACAACTTTAAAAGTAATGAAAATATTAGAGGCTTAATGGAAATAATGAACATGGAATCATGTCTCAAAGTCTCACAAAACAAGGATGAACCCTTTTCATAAGTTATCCCCATGTTATCTAAAGCAAGACCATTGAAGGGGACATTTCTGATGCCCCGATGACAGAAAGTGCTCCCAGAAACAGGGAACTAAAGTTATAACTAGCTGGACATAGTGAAACAGCCCTTCAATCCCAGTACTCAAGAGGCAGAAACAGGAAAATCTCTTTAAGTTTGAGGCCAGCTTACTCTACATAGAGAGCTCTAGGACAGCTGTGGCTACCTCATGTTTCAAAAAATCAAGAGAAGGAGCTAAACCACAGAAGGGATCTTGAGTAATACGAGGAGGTCACAAATAGCTCCCTTCAGGAAGAAAAGAGAAAAATCCCGCCTGGCTGGAAAATATCTGCTATGTAGCTTTGAAACTCAGACCACTATCTACCAAATGATTTTATATGTTATAGTTAAAAAAAGAAAAGGAAAACATATGATGATGAAATGAGTTAAATATGATTCAAAAGTAATATCTCTTATCTTAAAACAGCTATTTCTTTTTTAAGGTGAGTTAAGGTGCCAAAGAGTGCTAACTTCATTCTATACACACCACCAAGAGCCATGCCCTCTGAGTGCTATATCCACAGCCTGCTCCTCTTACTCCCAGGCGCATCCTACATGATGATGTGACCCTAAATGACTTCCTACTACTTCATACTGGGGCCCAACAGACTTTACTGCAAATACATCACACTTCTCAATATACTCAGTATTCACTCCACAGTAATTACCACTTCTACTTAGGGACTGAGACATACAACGAAACCACTGGCATACAGCTCCTTTGACAGCACACCCACCCTATAAATATTCTTAGGACTCCTGTGTGTCAGGGACTCTGCTTATACTACAGTTGAAGAAAATAAGAAAGTGGCTTTGCAAATATACAAACCTGATATGGTGTCACAAATATAATGTCAGGGTCTGAACCAAATGTAACCGGAAAGAGAGGGATAAGAAACAGAGACAAAGGAGAGTTAGAGGAAGCCTCAAGGCAAGACAGGTTCTGGGAGTATCCCGGAGACACAGAGTGGTTTTAGAAACCTGTCGCACAGGATAGGGAGATAAAATATGCTGTTGTCCGTGGAGAATGTGGACAAATAGAAAAGAACACAGAGAAGAGCTAAGGATCAAGGAGGAGGGGGAGCTCAGTATAAAGACCGTGTACCCTGTCATACAAGTTTTCCATTTGGTTGAGGAAGGGAGGTAAAGAAATGACACACAAGTGGGTAGTTCGATCAGAAGGATGATTTCTAATACGATCTTCAAAAGTTAAACTTCTAGGGAAATGACGAGATATCACTGGAATGTACCATATGATACATGAGAAATTTGAAAACAATTGGATATATAAGAAATACTGAATGTCAGGTTTGTCATAGCAAAATGTAACTTATACAAACCAAGAGGCTGGAGAAAAGAAAATGACTGTGCAACCAAGACTCATTCTACAGGTGTATTCATTACTAGAGGAATTATTTTTTTTCTTTTTTTAATTTTTATTTGTATTTACTTCATTTACATTTCAAATGCTATCCACAAAGTCCCCTATACCCTCCCCCCTGCTCCCCTACCCACCCACTCCCCCTTCTTGGCCCTGGTGTTCCCCTGTACTGGGGCATATAAAGCGTGCAAGACCAAGGGGTCTCTCTTCCAAATGATGGCTGACTGCTACATATGCAGCTAGAGACACGAGCTCTGGGCTTGCGGGTTAGTTCATATTATTGTTCTACCTATAGGGTTACAGACCCCTTCAGCTCCTTGGGTACTTTCTCTAGCTCTTTCATTTAGGGCCCTCTGTTCCATCCAATAGATGACTGTGAGCATCCAGTTCTGTGTTTGACAGGCACTGGCATAGCCTCACAAGAGACAGCTATATCAGGGTCCTTTCAGCAAAATCTTGCTGGCATATGCAATAGTGTCTGTGTTTGGTGGCTGATTATGGGATGGACCCCTGGGTGGGGCAGTGTTTGGATGGTCCATCCTTTCATCTCAGCTCCAAACTTTGTCTCTGTAACCCCTTCCATGGGAGTTTTGTTCCCAATTCTAAGAAGGGGCGAAGTGTCTACATTTTGGTCTTCCTTCTTCTTGAGTTTCATGTGTTTTGGAGATTGTATCTTGGGTATTCTAGATTTCTGGGCTAATATCCACTTATCAGTGAGTGCATATTATGTGAGTTCTTTTGTGATTGGGTTAGCTCACTCAGGATGATATCCTCCAGATCCATCCATTTGCCGAGGAATTTCATAAATTCATTGTTTTTAATAGCTGAGTAGTATTCCATTGTGTAAATGTGCCACATTTTCTGTATCCATTCCTCTGTTGAGGGACATCGCAGTTCTTTCCAGCTTCTGGCTATTATAAATAAGGCTGCTATGAACATAGTGGAGCATGTGTTCTTATTACCAGTTGGAACATCTTCTGGATATATGCCCAGGAAAAGTACTGCTGAATGCTCCAGTAATACTATGTCCAATTTTCTGAGGAACTGCCAGACTGATTTCCAGAGTGGTTTTACAAGTTTGCAATCCCACCAACAATGGAGGAGTGTTCCTCTTTCTCCGAATCCTCACCAGCATCTGCTGTCACCTGAATTTTTGATCTTAGCCATTCTGACTGGTGTGAGGTGGAATCTCGGGGTTGTTTTGATTTGCATTTCCCNGATGATTAAGGATGTTGAACATTTTCTGAGGTGTTTCTCAGCCATTCAATATTCCCCAGTTGAGAATTCTTTGTTAGTTCCGTGCCCCATTTTTTAATGGGCTTATTTGGTTTTCTGGAGCCTGTCTTCTTGAGTTCTTTATATATATTGGATATTAGTCCCCTATCTGATTTAGGATCGGTAAAGAAAAATATGGAATGCTTCACGAATTTGCCTGTCATCCTTGCACAGGGGCCATGCTAATCTCCTCTATATCGTTCCGGTTTTAGTCTATGTGCTGCCGAAGCGAGCACTAGAGGAATTATTAACACATGTGTCATGTTATAGAGTGAATCTACTCTGTCATTCTTCCTTCTCTTGATCCACGATACCCAAGAGAACATTTTCCAGCAAGCCCTTGATGTTTGCAATCCTTTCTGACATAAAACTAAGGCTTACACACAGGATTTTAAGAATTGCCATTCTAAAAATAAAGAGCTTATAGGTGAATCTCAGTTATTACTCAAGAACAAAGAAAAGGAAGAATGGTTTCCAGTTTATGTAAGAAACCAATGTTAATTGCTACCTAATCTGACCTCTTCAGAGTCTGAAAATATGGGACTAGCATTTACTTTATCTTGTAAAGATAAATATAAATTTTTGAAACATTAAATCTTAAACAATCATGGAATCAAATAAAATAGTATAAAAGGAAATGTTTCAAATGTAGGTAATTGCCAATCTCTAAGGATTCTGAATTAGCTATTAGAAAAATAAAATAAGAATGCATTTGTATTGTACATATTAAGTTATATATAATTTAATAAAGGAATATAGCTCTTTCAAAATATTTCAACATTTTTTCCAAATTAAAAACATAATAAACCAACAACTGTAAGTGTTTTTTTTCCAAGAGTCTCCTGGACAATTAGTGCTTATATTATTCCATTTACACCAAGAAATAGATTTAAGATAAAAAGAAAAGCTTAAGTATGCAATGCTTAATGATTAATTATATAAAGAATATGTGCAGAACTTTTACAAATATGAACAACTTTAATTAAGACAAGTACAAATATTGCCATATGTCAAGACAACTCCAGCTTATAGTCTATAATTTCAGGAAAGTCAAGGCAGCAGGGCGTTGAAACAGCTAGTAACTTCACTTCCCATAGACATGAGCAGACAAAATGAATGCATTCATGAATGCTTATTTGCCTTCTTGTTCATGCTAGCTCACCCCAAGTCTTACACCATTTAAGCTCTTCTCTGTAGGTAACGGTACCACCCCAATGTTTTTGTCTTCCCACATCAATTAGTTAAGGCACTCCCCATAGACATAGCTATAGCCCCATTTGGTACAGATAATCTCAAGATAATTTCTCTTATGAAGTGATCGAGGTATTACAACATTAATAGATAGTCATACAGTCACTAATATAGAATAAATAGAAAATACAATAAACCAGATGTATGCAATCAAACTGAAACACTAAATTCTACATCTCCATAAGAAAAACATTGTAAAACATTGATACTTAGATACAAATATACAGTAACAAAAATAATTGGCATAAATCATGAATATGGATACAAAATGAATATATATTTATATATTCACATATACAGTAGTTGGGATGAGAAAGGCCTTTCTTAGCAAGCCACCAATCTTTAAGAACAATCAGATATTTTATAAGGGAGAAAACTCTTAATACGAGACAACTTAATCCAAGGTCCTATGGTATTTCCAGCAAAGATGGAGTTACTATTTTCAATATGTTCAGAAATCTATCTCTAATCAGATAATAAAGTAGAGTAACTCCAAAGCAACATAGGGTAATATGAGCTTGTGATGCACAACTAAGAAAATATAAAAGATAAATAAATAAATAAATAAATAAATAGTTAAACATAAGGAAAATGAAGCTAATTGGGTAATTCGGTGGAAATTAGAGTGTTTATATAATTCAACTCCATTTACCTCTTATCAAAGGAATAAGGTAATCATTTATTTTCTATTTGTTTATTGTAGTAAATATAGGCTCCAACTTAGCACTGAGAGTTTAGGAATTGGTGTACTCAAACATTCTCATCTGAAACAAGGTATCAATATGTCAATTTACATATATAATGAGTGGCAACTTTTCTCCATATAAGCTCAGAAAATTTTATAGAAGAAAATATTCTAAAAGTTTTTGTATACAAAGGGTTAGTCATTGTCCATTAAACATTTATCTGTTTAATAAGATATTAGAAGAACAAATACAGATATGAAAGCAAGGTTTTGAATAAAACAAATTTCTGTTCATGCAAAGATTAAATAATTGTTATTGAAGTATGTACATGACAAGGAAAGCTTTTCATAATCCATGAATTAAATAAAATATATTATGAATAATAATATGTTTTGTAAAAAAGACCACTTTAATATTACACATAGCACATTAAGATTTGAAAGTATATATAATATAATACTATGATTGTTAGCACTCTTAGAATTAATACAGACCCTTTAAATTTTGATTTACTTAAGCCTATCTCTAAAAATTCCAAATTAAAGAAGTAAGTGTTATTTGGGGAGAGAAGCTACAAAAGGCAATGTCTACAGCAAAAAAAAAAAAAAAAAAAAAAAAAAAAATACACATACCACTTTCTTTTTTTAAAGACAGGCAGTCCTGTTTGTAAACCTGGATGGGCTCTGATCTAAAGTTAGGTGGAATAAGACTGAAAGGTAAGATGTATGTTGAGAGAGCTGAGCTTAGGTTGTCAGGCCCAGGACTGGATAAAACCAATGCTACAGAAAGAGAATCACATTCAGTGAGTGTGCCCTTTGATGTTTTCAATTGCAAGCTGTTGGGGATAAACAGAAGTAACCTTAAGAGTGAGCTACTACAATGTAGCTCATGGCAGAGCAATCAAGAAAGTATGTCTCTCATAAAAAGCCTCCTTTTTCCCAGGGTACTCCCTGACTACCTCTAAAACTGAAACCAAATTTCCTTTCCTTTAGGATATACACATACCTTAGGCCTTAAGATAATAGGCTCTTCTGAACTCTAACAGAACAAATACTATTGTTATCTGGTGATTGCTGTTCATTCTGCCTAGAGGCTTGCCTTAAAATGCTAATTTACTGTTATTTAATTTTCATATACTGGTATCTTTCGAGGTGTAATTGATGTTAAAGAAGAACCAGTAAATAATAAAAACTTTAAAACTTCCTTCCTAGAATGGAAGACAATCAGGGAAGGCTCTTGTGGTGTGCAGCATCCACCTTTCCGCTATCTTTGCCTAACTCTGCTCTCAGAATTGACCCTCAAGCAGAATCCTTTATTGACGTCTCTGGATCACATGGTGGGTCCTTTTTATGGACTAGCTCCTTTGTCTTTTGATGGTCATGGTTTTGATGTCTTAAATCTCTTCAACATCTCATTTCACCTTACCTCAATTTGGAAGAATGAAGTTGAAGTGTGTCAATAATTTGCAAAGTCTATACAATTTAAGATTATCTTATCTTAAACATCTATCTTATCTTTAACACAAATAAACACAAAAATTAATGCATTTTTATTTAATACAAGATATAAATCATTTGAAGCAATATCAAATTCAATGAAAATTATGATTAAAATATCCATCCAACGCTACTTTTAATTTCTAATATATGGTACATAGGTGATTTAATAAACACATATGATATATAATGATCAACCAGTTAGCATTTCCAAACAATTAGATTTTGTAAGCATAGATTAATATGTAGTATTTGTACACATTTACGAAAACACTGTGTTGTTTGAGTATCCATACTCATGTGTTGTGAACCAATAAGTGTAATTAACATTTCCATCTCCTTATCATTATTTTATGTTTGGAAGCTTTATGTTCCTCTACAGTTTTCCATTACATATTGACTATGTCATGGTGAATCAGTGCTCCTCCACTAAGTTAAAGCAACAGTGAATTTCTTCTGTTTGGGTTCTCATTACCAAACTGCCTCTTCTTTCTTCCTCCCACCCTTTCCAAGTTCTAGTAATCACTGTTCTATACAGACTGTTTAGCATCCACTCATAACATAGAACAATGTATACTTGTCTTTCTGTTTCTAATTTAGCATAGTGACTTCCAGCTCCATCCATTTTGATATGAATTATAGGATACTATTTTTCTACATATGAGCAATATTCTATTCAGTATATACTACATTTTTTCAGTCATTCATCCATGAATGGACCTAGGTGCAGTATCTCGGGTCTGTGAATAGTGAATTGTGAATAATGCATCAACAATAATGGGAACAGGTTATCTTTCTGATTATCCTGATTTCACTCCCTCTTGCTAAAGAACCACATATGGGATAGCTGGATCATGCAACACTATTTTTACTTTTTGAAAGAACTTCTGTAATGATCTCATAATGGCTATATTAATCCACATTCTCAACAATAATGTGCAAGACTTCCTGTTTCTCAGCATCCTTGTCTGCATCGGTTACTTTTCTTATCTTTTTGGTAACAGCTATTCTAACTGAGGTGAGGTGGTATTTCTTTATGGTTTCCAATCTTGTAAACTGTCCTTTCATTCAAGTGACTTTTTTCTGCTATGCATGAATATTTACTTTTCTTATTTTTTTGCTATTCATGCTTTTGTTGTCTAATATTTAAAAAATATTCTCTATATTGATGACTTAAACTGTTTACCAACAGGTTTTATTTAATAATTTCCTAATTTCTGGTCTTACATATATGTCTTTCATCCACTCTGAGTAACTTTTTTTTAATGGGGTATGTATCATTTTTACACATCAATAATGAACACAGAGTAGAAATTATGGAAATAATCTCATTCACAATCACTAAGGAGCAGTCTAGGAATAAATTTGACAAGGAAATAAGAGAACTCTACAAAGTTACAAAGCACTAATGAAAGAAATTGAGGAGGACTCAAAGAAATGGAAAGGCCTCCCATAGTCACAGACAAGAGACATTAGCAGTGTTAAAATGTCAGTGCTGCCCAAAAGGATTTATAGACACAATGAAATTCTCACGAAAATATCAAAGACTGTCCCCTCTCTCCTTTACCCACCCTGCCCTGTGACAGAGCCAGGGCAGCGCAGAGATCACACTGTGGGGCCATATCGCAGCCAGGAGACTTGGAGGGACTGGGCCACTAGGATGTCCCAACCTGAAGGTCTCATCCGCTGTGCTTGTTCAAAAGACAATGTAAAGGTTGCAGAAATAATATACTTTGCAGTGATTATAATTTTCATGTATCTTGTTATGAAAGTAGAGAAATGACAAGGCATACAACTGATCACCCAGACAGTGCATATTAACAATGGTAGATTTTGATTTCCACTGTGGTTGGGAAGCTTGGTCTGGGAGAAGCCACAGGCTTTTTTGTTTTGTTTGCTTGCTTGCTTGTTTCATTGTTTTTTAAACCTGTATCGATGGTAGAAAAATGGGCTGTACAACTCACCTTGCTGAAACATCAACAGAGTGATTTGTTCAATATGTGCAACATTGCATGGAGGCACTCCTAATGAGCTACATATGACTTTGTAATTCATCTAACCATTGAACACTGCGACCCTGGGGTATAGATGAACCAAATAGTGTTTTACAGGAACTTGGAATGCTTCGTCCTAGTTGGGGATTAGTAGGCCCTCATGTCCATTGGTCAAACATGTATTTTACTAACAGTTCTACTGGTAGAGTCTCTGCTTTTCCACATTCACATTTTCCAAGCAGAAGAGAAGCCACTGATGTTATACTTAAGGGGTTCTCTCGGTTTTTGGGAGTGTGACTTTCTGCAGGAGGACAGCTTAACTTCTCAGGCCCTTCCACTTTTCATTTGGAGATGTGGCTGCTACTTTAGGGCCAGCATGCACAGACAGCTCATCAACCACCAGAGACAAATCACAAAGCATGCTAGACAAAAACACTACTATGATCACACAGTCCTTGGCCACAGGCAACAACACAGCAAATAGCCAGCAGGCTCTCCTTTTAATAAGGTTGAATGATCCCAACATTTCTGAAGCAGAGCACCAGTCCAGATAAAGCAAGCATGCTTTGTCCCAACTTTCATGTCTAGGTATTGATTTTGTCCAAGATAGTGTGCAAAGAGGATTAATCCTTAGATGAGGGTGAATGGGGGCAAAGTGTGGAGGAATGAAATGAGCTGTGGAGGTATTATGCTTTTAGATAATGATTTAGAAAACCTAAATATGAAAGAGAATAGAAATGGAATAGAGCCTCTACCATCTTCGCTTTGATGAGCTCCTCAGTTACAGCCAATGAAAGTGGACAACAAGCCGGGCATGGTGGCACACTCCTTTAATCCCAGCACTTGGGAGGCAGAGGCAGGCAGATTTTTGAGTTCGAGGCCAGCCTGGTCTACAAAGTGAGTTCCAGGACAGCCAGGGCTATACAGAGAAACCCTGTCTTGAAAAAAACAAAACAAAAAAAAAACCAAACAAACAAAACGAAATAAAACAAAACAAAAAAAAGAAAGAAAGTGGACAACAGCTATCCTGGGACTGTGTGGTGACTGTAATTTCATGTCTGTCACTCTTGTTAAATTGTGTATATTCAAAAGAAAAAGAGAAAATGTACATGCTAATCATTTCCATTTATCTTTTACTTCTAACAGGTAAATGTAGCTAAGAGTGCAGTTTGATCTGTGCTTTCTGTACTTTGATATGTAAAGACTCCCCTATTATCTACATCCACACTGAATACGTAAAATGAAACCAAAGAAGTTGCTGTGCGTACTTGTGAGTATTAATGCATAAATACTGCTTGGATAGCTTATATAATTACTGCATATTGGTTTATTTTGTTTTTTGGTTTTGTTTTGGTTTTTCAGAATGCATGAATTTCAGTGGCCTTGTTAATTAAAGAATTAAATATAAGAAGTAAAACTTTAAAAGATTACAATAAAAATTTAAAAATCCAAAGCCTAAAGCTTCCCCAACATTTTTCAATAAGGACAGGGCAGTGTAGGTTTTGGATAACTTATTCAGCCTTATGCTTGTGCCTCCTATGCACAAAGCCCATTCAGTCTGCAATGGAAACTAGAGATTCTAGCTAGGTGTAGTGTTCCACTCTGTGGCTACCCTTTCAGCTGGTCAATTCTCTTGCCCTAACTCCTCCGTAGAAGAAGGACCAGTAAAATTGGGATTGGCTGCAGAGCATCTGTGTGCTCTTAAAAAGATGTTCTTTATAAATGTAGTGAAAAAAAAAAAAAAACCAATCATGTAGTTCACAAAAACATAGTACAAAACATCCAGAAATAGGCAAAGCATTCTCAGGATAAAAGATCAAATCCAGCACCATCATTATACGCATTAAAGGGCAACAGTATCTACACCAGCATGATACTGACAGAAGAGAACCAGCATATTGACCAGTAGAAAAGGAGTAGAAATAAATCTATACCTTTATAGTGAATATACTCTGAATGAAAGTGTTGTAAGCATAATAACAAGGATGAACACTCTGTTCAATTAATGTTGGTGAAGCAACTGACTAACCTCGATGCCTGTGTCTTACCCTATACCCAAAGCCTCACTTCTCTTTATCCTTGTGGCACATAATATTTCCTAGAAAGTGCTTTGCACTTAAGGTTTTGGACTAAGTTCTTTCCAAATAATTTAATTTCTCAGCTGATTCCAACAATGATGCAACCAATGCTTCTTGGATGAAGAATGAGTTGGACTTTTGTTGTTGTTGTTGCTTTTTTTGTTTTTCCATTTACTGCCCCCTTAAAACAACAGTTGGAACAGGAGGGCTTTGTAGTATAATTGAACCAAACAGAGTTTGTGTGCTTCAGTAATCATTTAATAGTAGTTAATAGGGTGAAATAAATTAATGGGCCTTGGGTGGCTGAGGACTGCATGCATTCCAAACTTCTAGGATGGGTGAAATACTAGATTGCGTTCACTGATTGTGGTCAGCGACAAGCCAGTGGAGAAAAAGAAATCCAGATTTATGGACAAGGTCAATGAAACTATTTGCAGCAGGTAAAAACACAGTGGAAAATTAATAGCAATTTACTAGTAGCATCAAAGGATACAACTCTCTCAGCAGTTCTTGTTTGCCTAAAGTGCCTGCCTATACATTTTAAATAACTTCCTAATAAAATCAAAGAGAAAAGATACATACTGATCTTAGAAGGTCTGTTGTGATTAAGGTAGGGTACCTTTATGCATCATCATTCACTGTTAAGACAAATCCTGGAAAAAAAATATTTGTGAGCAGGAAAATCCAGAAAACACAACTAACAAGAGGTAATATCTTATATGTCTTTTACATGTAATTCAAAGTTGATGATAGGGTACCTGACATGAGGAATATAAAATACTCTCAAAAAATCTACTAGGGTTTTCTCTGACTTTAGGATAGAAGGGAAACCCAACTGAATCATAGCACCAAAGCTGAAATAAGCAGGAGAGAATGAACAGCAACTGTTCTCCACATCAACCATGGGAAAGCTATACACCATGACCTAATTATCCAGAAGCATTCTAAATACAGCAAATTTAAAGGCAGATGTAACCAGATCGCATAAGACACAGATATTACAGTGCAAACCTCTCTTTCAACATCAACCAAAAGTTTCCTTTTAACTCAGTACCCATCACTCTGAAACATTTCCTGAAAACACATTTAAAAAAAAAATATATGTCCATGTCTGCTAAACATTTGTTATGGAAACACATCATTGTCCCTAAAGCTCATAAGAATTGGATTCTACAATGCCCAATGCTCTCAGCTTCATCCTTGCCAAAATAAAGCTTGAAGGGTACTCTGGGAAAAGATTCTTTTTTAAAAATGCATGAAGCTATTTCTGTGAATTCCTAGATAAAATGCACATGGTTTCAGGTAAGCCTATGCACATGGAACAGGGACACCACTTCAAGTAACTGATCATGTCAAGTGTCCATGACATTCTGTGCTCTAAAATAGTTGTGCATGTTACCTTCATAATCAAAAAGTTTACCCAAAATCTATTCTCAAAATAATTAATACAAATGGATCTCTTATTTTAAAGGGCATTAGAGTATTTTCTTTTCTCATAAAACCCACCACTCCCCTCACCATCCCATCTAACCATTCAGCTTATTCATATGACACAGGGAATTAGATCTCCCAGCAGCACTGTTGTTTTGAAGACACAAGAAGTGGTGTGAAGAAAAGGCAGATAAAGCATGCTCCTCGACAGCTATAATCAGATGAGGAGGTTATTATGCACCATGAGATGTGTAAACTGTTTGGGGAGATCAGGGGAAGGAGATATGAATTACAAATGAGGGTCTTGAAGTAGGAAACTCTTAATGCAAAGTGGATCTGAATTGGTTCTTGAAGAAGTTAAATGATTTAAG
Source organism: Mus pahari (assembly GCF_900095145.1). Lineage (NCBI taxonomy): Eukaryota > Metazoa > Chordata > Mammalia > Rodentia > Muridae > Mus > Mus pahari. The sequence goes on from NC_034597.1 coordinate 30,593,689, forward strand.
TGTACTTAATAATTTAATTTCAATCTAACCTGGCAAAAATTAGACAACATATTATCAAACTTCTCCATTAGCCAGGCTATGTTTACAATCTGTGGATGGTTATTTATACTTTTAGCCATTATATTATCTAATTAAGAAATCTGTATGAAGTAAAAATATATGTTATAGAGTGGGCCAGAATTGTGCCAAAACCTTAGTTCCTTCAGGAAACACCAGCATTGTCCAGCATCCATTTTCACACTACATTTCAGATTCCATCATCTGTTGAATGAAGATGTCCATAGTCTCCACTTTGAGACTTTTTATGAAAATTGAATTTGAAAATGTCCCAGAACACTGAATACCATGAGGCGACACTACTCAGCCAAAATCAATTCTTGTTTTATTTTCCCAGATGCTCAAGTAAGTAAGGAAGGCGGTTCTTAGGAATGGCATGCCTAAGTACAAACCAAAGCCTCTAACTAGCTTTACCAGCCCCGTACCAATGTATTTGCTCATAGCCATTTTTCTGCGCCTGACACCTAAATGGCACACTGTCCCTTTTGTGGAAGTACCTGGAATGTGTTCATCTACTCCAGTAGTCTCTTTCACTCTTATGGAGTGACTGTCAACTCTTTGTGAAGTTACTTAGAGCCCCACTATGCCAACGCTTATATTCCACCCAGCCTGATAGATTAAGTTGAATGCCCTCAAAGCTCTACCTCTAATGTGAAAACTCATATCCAGTTGTTTGTATGACACAGAGTTTTTTTTTTAAAGTTACTTCCTGTATGCTACTTAATACTAAGCTTCTTGCTCTGAATCAAATTTCAACCTATATGGCCAGATAGCACGTTAGCATTCTGTATAAGCTCCACCCCACAGTTACCTCGCAACAGCCAGGTATGCTCCTCCCCACAGTTACCTGGCCCACTATAAAAGGGGCTACTTACCCCCTCCTCCCTCTCTTACTCTTCCTTCTTTCTTACTTCTCTCTTGCCCTCTTGGGCTCTTCCCTTTCCCCTCCCTTCCCCCCTCTCTCCACATGGTCATGGCCGGCCTCTACTTCTCTACTCTCACCCTCTCTCTACTTTTCTCTGCTTCTATTACCCTCTTAACTCCCCTCCCCATGACCTGAGTAAACTCTATTCTATAGTATACCATCTGTGGCTGATCCCTCGGGGAGAGAGGATGCCTCGGCATAGGCCTGCTAAGACAGACCCTTCCCCCATACCTCACCACACCCCCATAGAACATATCTTCTACCTCTTTATCTTTTTATAAAGACATCATAGGTGAAGCATGGAAAATGGTTAAATTTTAGATGTCCACCCCATATTTACTGAGGAGAAAAGAAACAACCATTTATTTTATGGGACAAGCTAGCAAAGAATAAGTAGACATCTACTGTCCATGGTTGCTAGGACAGAAGGCAAGAGAGCACTTCACATAAACTCCAAATCTAAATTAATGCTAGAGTGAATACTGAGAACTCAGAAAATATAAATATTCTAATCATATTTGTACATCAATTACATGTTGAAGTGGTATTTTGCTAGAGATAGACAGACAGACAGACAGACAGATATAGAGTAGCTGACTGTTTTGCCTGCTTTTGGAATCCTTTTCCTTCTACTGGATTGCCTTGTCCAAACTTAATATAAGGAGTGATACCTGGCTTTACTGTAACTTGATATGCCATATTTGGTTGCTATCCATAGGAGGCCTATCCTTTTCTGAATAGAAGGTGGAGTGTGTGATGTGGGGACAGGAAGGGGGTAGGGGAGGGACTGTGGGGAGAGAAACAAGAAAACAACAACAACAAAAAACTACAACAAAAAGAATTATCGTGAGTCTTCCCTGTGTCATCAAAAAGACTGAAACCACATTCTCACTGGGAAGATTCCCAGGAGCTCCCAGGAAGTACTGAATAACTCCAGGTTCCATAAGGGTTGATCCCAGCAGGAAGCTGACTTGCTATTGTCTTCTGATTATTCATGGAGTCATCAATATACCTACTGTGTTCAATAATGCAGAGTGAGTGTACATTGCAGGAGAGCTAGAAAGAAAGAAGAAAGGAAGAAAGGAGGGAGGGAAGAACAGACGGAAGAAGAAGGAAGGAGAAAAGGAAGGAAGGAGAGAAAAAGTATACAAACGAACAACCCCAGCTGAACACAGGAGATAGCTGGATTATTATTTGGTGTTTTAGTTTTAGTGTGGAAATATATAATTAGGACCTGTGTGAAAGTGGGTTGACTGTCATCAAGAAACTTAAAAAGAAAAACCTATTGTAATTGCGCAAAGAACCTACATGAGTCCTTTATACATCCAGGAAGAAAGCCAACACTTTTGTCAGCTTATAGAACCTAGACTCTCCAAGCCAGAAGCAGCCATGACAGAGATGCCCAATATCCAACACTGAGTATCACTTAGTAGACAATGGGCCCTCAGCATTGAAGGATACAAAAGCCAACAGTCCCAAGTCCAATTAATGCTTACCCACACGAAAAGACCTTTTTATGGAAAAGTTGGACAATATATATCCCAGTGTTGCCACAAAAATCATAAATTGTATTCGCTAATCTTCAAAGGGTATAGTTCCATTAGTGAGGATGAGACTGTTTTAATAAAATATAAATTACTCCAGTGTAAGACACCGTCTCACAAGCCCTTCAATAAAAACAAAGCTGGGGCTTTCACAGGATGTAACAATAAAGAATCATAATAACATTCAGGTGTGGGTGTTTGTGTTCAGCGTTTACTTTCATACCTAGTTTGAATCATAAGATAGCCTACACACTGCTTAAGGGAGCATTGCTTCCCTCGTTCTGTTACCTACTGAGTAACTGAAGAGTCAAACTCAAGTCTCTAGAAAGCAATCTGCATGCTTTAGAACAATATCTGTACCCACTCTGAGGCTTCCTTATTTGCAGTTATTTTATTATTAAAATTCCTGACAGAACACAAGGGCATGATCTGAGGGAATGGAAATGTTAAACAAAAAGGTAAAGCTGAATGAAAATGAGTACAAAAACAATTTAAAACATAATTTTAGGTATTTAAAAATGTTTTCATTATAAAAGTAATACATGTCAATTGTGAAAATATAAATATAAAAAATAGTTACAGTCCCTTATTCATAAATCAGAAAAATATCATTAATATGTCAGTAACTACTGAAATTCACATACAGGTTACACTTGATAGCTAACATGTCACACTAGAAGCCAGTCCTTATAGAGGCCATCCTGGAGAGTCTGCGCAGTCTACTGCCATCACAGTAGCTACAAATGCTCTGTGTGTGTGCTATGGGTTTGATGGAATCATCAAATTTAACCTATTTTGAACCTCCTTTCTTAAAAGTGATAATACAGATTAAACATCTTTTAAAGTATATACCCATTGAAATTGCCTTGGGATAAGTGTGGTGCCTGTCTTAGAGGAGCAAAGATGGAGAGTCACCATGGCCTTGATGACTAATCATTCATTCTATGTGGATTTGCTGACCATCTCTGCTTTAGATGCTGGGAAGAAGTAACTGAGCAAGACTAGGTGTAAATGAGCAAGAAAAGACCCAGCTCGGATCTTAAGATCATAAATACTAGGACTTTAATAGTATTTGGCTTTGCATGAGGGTACCAATCAATGGCACACCTCAGGTCATTATTCCAAAGATGGGGGGAAAGAAAACTGCAACTTCCTCTGCTTGTTATTTGAGGCTCCATTATGGCCTCTGCTAAATAACCTTTCTAAAGAAAGCCCTTGGTTACTCCATCATTGTACCTCCAATAAATTCAACCATAAAACTGATTGAAGATGGTGTCGTCTTCGACATTGCTTTCCACATATTATCTGACCTTCTTCCCCACAGTCCTTTCTGGTAGCAAGTACAATCATCTCCACTTTGAAGATCTGGAAATTAAGTCTTGGAGACATGAATTAGCTTGCCTGAGTTTACACACCAGATTAATCAGACTCCATTGCAAGCCTCTTACTACCAACTTCAGCTGTTTTTAGAATATTGATCAGGGGTGGACAGACACAGTGTATCAAATTAAATCAGTACAGCTGGCCAAAAGGGGCCCTGGAGATCTGGTCCCCATCAACATACCTTCCTTTAGCTTCAGCTCTGTAGTTCTTACATATGCAGGGAAACTTCAGCTCCTTCTACAAAATGCCCTAGCTACTGACTTCAGCTTTTCTTGCAAATAGCCTTCCCCACTCTTTGCCTAAAAGGGAGAACTCAACCTCTTATTCTAAAAGGATTTCCGTAGACATCACCTGTAGAATATACTTTTTTGCTTGGACACACAATTCATAACATGAACAAATGAAGCAGTTTTACAGGAATTATTAGCAATAATATTCCATGTGCAAAACTACACATGTCCATTCAACTCTGGCCATCATATGTCCACATCTAAAACCAGAATAAAATACAGAAAAGAAACCATGAAGAAAATAAGAAAAACAATATTTTTGGAAAGCAGGACCTCAAAAATATTATTAGCCAATGTGTTTCTTAGTAAATACAATTTTGGATTTTTTTTTCTTTCTACTTGCCTTTACTTTACAATCTTTGGTAACTAACATTTGTTCCTACTATAGTACAAAGTACATAACCTAAGCACAATGCCAGTTCTACAATAAGACTTTATGATCCCTTATAACAAGAAAATGTTTGATACTTGGGTAGATATTGTCCTTGCTTAGGTTCTTTCAATATTCAGTTTCTGAAGTAATTCAGATTTGCTCATTAAAGAACTGGAGGGATTTTTGTTGTTGTTGTTGCTGTTTGTTCTTTTGGTGTTTTTTTTTTGTGGGGGGGGGTTGATTTGGTTTGGTTTGGTTTGGTTTGGTTTGGCGATTACAGAAGATTGGAGGTACAAAGCGGTTTCATCAAGAAGTGAACTTAGAATAAACTGCACAGAAAGAAATGTCTCTCTTGTTAGTCTCATTGAACAAGTAGTGGTGCGTCACAGTAGGACACATGCAAGCTGCTGCCTCTATTGAGAAACAGAACACAATTTTGAGCCACAAGTTCCTTGGGTCTTGTCGCAAGAGTCTGCATTTCCCAAGTAACAGAAAGCACCCTTTGGCCAAGAGCTGGTGGAGAAGGAAAACTCTCCACCTGAAAAGAGGGAGTAGATGACAGTGGCAGCTGCTGGCGACCTGCTGCGGCACGCTTTCCCTCTATACTTGTGCTTTAGCTGAAAATGTCATGTGCTGTGTGCTCAAAAGTAAATGAATTCTCCTGTTGGCTAATTGACACAATTAGCAGTGATTTGGCCAAATGCCAAAATACCTTCTACTGCTTTTTTTGATAAAGACACAGTAATAAGAGTCACAGATGAAGCACTTGGCATGAACCAAATTGACAGGACAGACGTGACAATCATAATATTGGTAACTAAATAAAAGTATTTCTTCTGGAAATAATATCTGCTGACACAAATGTTGATACATTCGAAGGATAAACTCCACTGCCTGACTTGGGTTTTATTTGAAAGTTTTAGGAACAAGTTTACAAAGCTTACCACAGTAACTCTTTCTCAGCCATTCTCTTGCGCATGGCAGTCCTGTATGTGGTATCCGTGTCTAGTGAGAGCTGCAGCAATATGTTCCCAAACAGCTGCAATAGGATTTTTAATTTCCACTGGAGAGAACAAAATTTCTTGGCACTAAGATATGAAGGTATATGGCTAATCTTATTGTAACTTGTTATGCCATGTATGGTTGATATCCCTATGAGATCTGTTCTTTTCTGAAGGGAAACAGAGGAGGAGATCTCAGGGACAGTTGTGGGGGACTGGAAGGGGAGGACAGGTATATATATATATATATATATATATATATATATATATATATATATATATATAGTTGGGGTGTAATATCTGAGAGAAGAATAAAAGAACAAAATAAAGTAAAACCATGTTCACCCAGTCATCACTTACTCATGTTTATTTGCTTTATAACTTAATAGTGATTTCGTTTCCTGAAGTATGTTTTCAGTGAATATCGAGAAATACTTGAGATGTGAGTCTTCAAGAGCAACACTGTTACAATACACTGGATATTTTTGCTTTTCTCTGAGCATCTTCCTACCTTGGGAGCTTTGTCTTTGCTGACTGCTGCAAGCTAATGCTGGGGACAGGAGCCCAGTATTTCACTTGCTGTCTAGTGGGAAAAGAAGAAGCATTGTTTATGAAGTCACGAGCAGTCAATCACTCACAGATTATCACTTGCCACCACCACCAAATGTCCCCCTGCAGGATCCCAGTGTATATTTTGACCTTAAAAATGTTAATTGAAAAAGCTCTGTAGGAGGAAAAATAAATGATTCATTCACTCTCTAGCTAGGGGTTTAGCTATTTTTAGAACTATCATAATAAGCAATTCCTAGTACACAAAGGTGCAAAGGTCATTCATTCAACACGGGTTTTAAAGTAAAGAGAAAGAGACCCAACTTCAGATCAATAAACAATGTTACAGCATAAAAGCAGCATTTCACTTAAAAAATTACAACACAACCAAAACCAGACCAGAGAAGAATAACAAGGCAAGAGAAAGGAGAATCTAGTGTTCCCAGTCTGTCTAAGGTACAGTGGAGAAACATCAAAATCAAAGAAGAAAACATGATTGTGAATTTGTACTTTTAGAAGTGTGGTGTGTGTGTGTGTGTGTGTGTGTGTGTGTGTGATATATAACATAAATAGGTAGATAGATATTATTTACCATGTGTATCTTGTACTACTTGAGGGAGAAGTTGAGGATCATATATTTAAATATTATTTCTAAGAACATAATTTATAATTATGGATTCCATGGATTCCATGCACCTTCCTAGAGAGATAAATAGCTACACAGGCTTTGCATAGTTACAACTAACTTCATCTTCTTTCCCTTCTCCAGGACTGCTTAAGACACTGCCTAGAGGCCAGTCTTCCTTACAGTGTAGTAGCTCACATGCCAAGAAACATGAGTTTGCGGCCAAATTTGGATCAATGAACAATAAGCATTTCTGCTACAACCTACTGTATGTTCTTCAGGATAGAATCTTGGATATGGAGTTCAAATGCTGTAAGTAAACACCCATATTTTAAATAGGCAAAGAAACTCACATGAAGCCAGCAAAAACAAAATGGAAATACAGACTTTCTGGTTCTTTGATCAGTTCTTTAATACTGCTTGCCACAGAACTGTGTGTGGTTGTTTTAATAGCTGCTATGGAACACTAACTAATTTACTGGTCTGATTTACTGGCTCATGGGAAAATCTATAAGCCTTCAAAAAAAAAAAAAAAAGGTACTGACTAGGCCAAAGCTAAAATGAAAGAGTCATTAAAATATCCATGGTGGTACCAAATGATAATATCTAAGAAAGATGTTATCTGTTGGTAGAGATAGATAGAAGGTATATTCACTGCTAAAAGGATGGTGATGGCTCATAATGACTGGCAGTTGACAGGGCCTTGGATTCACCATGGCAGAAAACTGTGCATGTCAATGAGGGATTATCTAAATTAAGTTTACTGGGGTGTAAAGATGTGTGTGTGTGTGTGTGTGTGTGTGTGTGTTTATTGAAATGTCTTACACACTGCTTTTCAGCAAACCTAACAATGGCTAGCTGTGAATGGAAAGTTCAAGAATCTAATAGCTGCTCAGTCCCACAGGGCTAGATGTCTTTCCTGGTCTTCTGTATATGCTAGAATCCAGAAGAAGGCTCTAATGCCAGTAAGGAATGGATGTGCTAGCAAGGCAAGAGTAAGCTGAGAAGGAGAGAACTCTTCCTTCTTCTATGTCCTTATATAGACTTCGAGCAGAAGGCATGGCCCCTATTAAAGGTATGCCTTCCCACCTCAAGATCAGGTTCCATGGTGAATGTCTTCCTACCTCAAAGGTTCACACTAGAGATGGATTTACCCACTTAAAACTAAATCTCTTACATTTGTTCCCTCCTTTTTTGGATTGTACTTCATTCTAGATAGAGTCATGTTGACAACCAAGTATAGCCATCCCAAGACCCCACTTAAATGTGGCTAGAACCATTCCCTTGGTCAGAGTCCTGGTCTGAATGAGAAGCACAAAGGAGGAAATCACAGCCTTCAGTATTTACTGCCCTCTGATTGTTCTCTGGAGATACATGCAAACAGCTGACTCCTGCTCTTGACACCATGACTTCCCTGCGCTGAGAGAACGGATCTCCTGAAATTGTGAAACAAAATGAACCTCTCATTTTAGTTCATATTTTTTAGGCATTGTGGCACAGTAACAAGAGAAGTAAGTGGCATACAGCACATCCTGATCTGCACTTTCACAAATAATCAAAGTAATTTGCAGGTCATTTCCAAACTGATATGATACAGAATTCTTGGTATGCATGAATAGGAAAGCAATTTGGTCATGTGAGAACAATGGTTGGTATGTTAATAATGAGTACTTCGAATATCTAAGACCCATCAAATTAAAGGCAGCTTCTGCATTCTAAAGCATGCTCTACCAACAACAATTAGATAATTAATTTTTTTTTCGTGGAATAGGAGAGAATTTTATTTTTTTACTTTTTTATTATTATTTTCTTTATTTACATTTCAAATGCTATCCCAAAAGTTCCCTATACCTCCCCCCGCCCCTGCTCCCCTACCCACCCACTCCTACTACTTGGCCCTGGCCTTCCCCTGTGCTGGGTCCTATAAAGTTACTAGCTGTGGTTACAAAACATTTAGAACGTGCTTATGGTTGTGATGGTTTAGTAAAGTGGTAGCTGTACTTTCTCCCTCTAAGATCTCTGATTTCACTAACCCTTCGTAGTTTGACTAGGTTTCCAGTAGAAGGCAGGGTTTCCTTCTTGTGGATGGCAGGGCTTGGGGGAGATGTTCTTCAATCAAATTTGAGAACTTTTGGTTACTGCCAAGATCCATGTGCCACTACAATAGTCTGAGGAAGTTACAAATAGGAATATATATGTGGATGTAACAACATATATATAACATAATATATATGTTATATATATTATGCAACATATATACATGTAATATATATATATATATATGCATGTAAAAACAATCACTTTAAAAATAAGAGGTCATGAATTTGAAAGAGAGAAGCAAAAGATATATGGAGAGGATTGGGAGGGAGACCAAGGAAGAGAAACTAATGCTATTAAAATATAAACTCAGTAACAAAATGTCAGATGTGAAACAGATGACAACTGTCATCTAGAAAATTCTTCAAATGATGCCACATATCCCACTATAACTCAAAATAACAGTACGTTAAAAGGAGTGTCAAAATCAGAATTGGCATTCCTGCTCTAACTCTCCAGTGTTATTAGTCTCCCTCCATGAGCACAACTTATGCAAGTTAGGCACACAGTCAAACACTCTCCAGTCAGAAACATTTGTTCAGTGATTACTCCCTTGAACCTTCCTGTTCCATCAGAACCTTTGCCAGGAATGCCACTGTCATTAGTGTATGTCAAAGCAGAGCACTTATACCTCCTCTTTGGCCCTACACTAATTCATGGGAAAAGCATTTTTTACCAAGTCCAGCGTGATAGCCACTCATTCTTTGCTCTCATTCCTGCTCCCAAATCAATGCTGCCAAGGAGTTTCCAAACCATTCTCATCTTTCATATTCAGACTTCTTGCTGTAACCCATCTCCTGAGCTAGTTCCTCCTCTCCCCATCTTTTATTCACCCATGCACCTCAATGCAAGCCAAATCATTCTGTTTCTAAATTATATCCATTGCCTAGTCAAGCCCTAAGCATATACTCTCACTCCTGTAAAGAACACTTTAGTTGAAGAAACTTTCCAGGCTTCTAGGCAACTTTCTGCCAACTGCCCAGGTTAGCCCACTACTGCAAGCAGCATCAGTTGGATAAAGCAGTAACTTTTCTTCATCAAAATGATGATTGTCACTTAGCCTGAGATCGAGGATAAGGAGAATAAACATTTGACTGCATGTGGCAAGAAAGAAATATTTCTGTTTGAAAATTAAATGTTGTTTTCCAATGAAAATGATGATTATACTAACAGTAGGACTAATAAAGAATAGCCAGCAGTCATTGGGTTTGCACAATGTACTCTTATGGCTGAGCTATTGGAACACCCACCTAATTCTTCCAAACACCTTAAAATGCAGGTACAATATAAACGATTATTTACATATTATTGGTTGAGTAGGTAAAATACAGAGGATGCCTAAGAAAGATTGTTCTTTCAAGCCAAATCATCGTGATCAAGAAGGCCTGAAAAACAAACCTGATATCCTTCTCAAATTATAAAATATAAACTATGAAAATATTAAAAAGTCTTCATCCTCTAGTAAATGAAAAAAAAAAAAGACTCAAAAGGTTCAAACTTTCAGAAAGGTAAATACCAATTATGCAATCAAAAATAATTACAGTGTACAACACAAAGCAGAATCCATACAATGTAGCAATCTAGCCATAAATAAGGTGAGAACATACTTGTTTCAACTTTTTAGTGGGTATTGCTGAATTTGGCATCATGTGACCCAATCTGCCTGTTTTCTCTTACCCACCCTTTGCCCTTGTAACCTCCCCCCCCAAAAAAAAATCATCTTATTTTGAAAACTGTACTGTATCACAGTGTATCCCACAGCATATCCTTTTGTCCACTACTCTGTTTGCACATGTTCATTGTAATGACTCAGTGGTCTGTTTAGAGGTCTCTGGCTTCTGCTACACTATCAATACTAGAACTTCACTGTGTGTCCTCTCTGATATATTGTTGCTGCTCTGTGTCATGACAGCCCAGCTTTAAATCTGTAGGCCACACCCTTCACCCACTCCAGGAGTCCATAGATGGAGTGGATGTAGGATTGGGCCAACTAAAAGCCCTGGACTAGGACCTAGGAGGTATCTGAGCTAGTCCCTAGTAGTTCATTCAGTTTTGCATCCAGCAATGGGGCAGAGCCAGCTCTCCAGCTCTCATGGCCTGGGGCCAGATCACCCACAAATGCCTCAACAAAGTGTGATTCTACTTTGCTGGCCAGGTAAGGTATAGGGACCACACTCCCAAGAGTTACAGCAGGTGAGGGACAGGGCTAGCTCTCATATTCTTATGACCCTGGGGCCAGCTCTTCCACCTGACATAGGTGGCTAGGGACAGGGGATGGTTGGGAGGGACAGTCTCTCCCTTGTCCAAGCCATACACACAGCAAACAAGTTGAGAGAGCCAGCTCTCCCAAGCCCATGGCCTCAGGCTGGCTCACACTCACCCTTGCCACCAGGGTCAGCTCCTCTGCCCTACCCACGCAAGGTGCAAGGCCCACTCTCCTGAATGACACAGCCAGTGGTGAGAAGATATTTTTAAGAGACATGAAGAAAAACATTAAACTTTTGCAGAGGGCAACAACTACTTACCGGAAGTAATGGCCTGAAAGAACAAAACAAAGGTTGCGAATACAGCTTAGTGGATAAAATGTCTGAAGCACAAAAATCAAGACCAGAATCCAGACACCTAATATCCATGTGAAAGGTTGGCCTGAGCAGTTACGGAAGCCACCTATAATCCCAGCACAGGGAAGGCAGATTCAGAGTATAGCTCAAACAATATAGTTATCTACAATAATGGCCTGCAAGCTATGAGATCTCAAGAGACCATTGATAAAGTGGAGAGTGGTAGAAAAAAGAAACTCTTGGCTCCCAAAACATGTGACTCTTACACATTGATGCCCATAAATTCTCATACATGTGCATATACCTGTACACATGTATGCACACACACACACACACACACCTATGTAAACATGCATAAACACTTGTGTGTACACCATAGTCATACATATGCAAAGAAGAAAGATAAGAAAGAAGAAGAGGAGGAGTGGAGGAGGAAAACAGTAGCAACAACAACACCGCCATCAAAACTAACACTTAACTTCTGAAAGGAGCTGAAAATCCTGATGAAAGCCTAAGAGCATACGAAGTTTCTGAGTAATAGTCCATTGAAATGCACAAAGGCATTGTTCTGTCTTCTGCTTGGGCTACTTAAGTTACAATAGTGGATATGAAAAACAATGTTGTTTCTAAATTCTTGTATGATTCTAAGTGTGGAAAGCATGGGCTGATGAAAGAGCTTTTCACACCTCCACTGTCTAAACTCAGCTCTATGGTCTCAGAGGGAACACATCTGTCTCCCCAGAGGCGTTGCAATAACAGCATGCTTCACAGATCAAGAGAAATGAGAACCCTGGAGTGTCTGCAAGAGCTCAGAAGACAGATGACTTTCAACAAGGGAGGATGACAGAGCACATTGACCTAGGGAAAAGTGAAAACTGGTTTGTGAATGAATAAGAAATGAAAACTATGACTACTCAAGAATGATGTGGATTCCTAAGGAACTAATCAGGATGAATAAATGTTCTCCTTTGATGAAAGATGAGTGAAGCAAGGAGAACCCTGTAGGATCTAGTCGGCAGGTACCCTGGACTCCGACTCTTGATACTGTACTTAAAAATCAAGAGCATCTTGACAGAAAAAGGAACTACGACCTTTTTAGTAGTAGATATTCATACTGAGGTTTAAGATAAAGCATATTTCTTTGTTTATACAACAACGCTCTTAGGTAGGTACAATGCTACATGATGATCTTACAGATGAGGAAATTTTGGCTCTGGAAAGATGACTTCACAAAAACACAGCTGCTTACAAGGGGATCGTGAAAGTTAGGGCTAAGCCACTCCATTCTCCAAAACAGCAACCAAGATGCAGCAAAAGAACAGAACGACCAGCCGTCAAGAAGATAAATTAGATGCAGTGGCTCGATTGCTCTAGAGAGAAAAAGATCTGGCATGGTTGCACATGCCCCTCCTGGCTCCAAGTAATGGAGTAATAAACATGCATTGGAGGTGGGATTGGATTAAGAATGTGAGCTTTTAAAATACTGAGTATTGTCTGCAGCTTGGAGGAAAGGTCTAAAGAGACTATGTAATCAAGCAGAGACTAGCAGACATTGCTATCTGTGTTTTTAAACAAGGAAGGCTGACTAAAGTGGAAGCCAACCAGATTTCTCTCAAATTCAGAGTCCTGGAGGGTGCACATGCATGGCCAACCATGGGACCATAATTATGAAGGTGCATCCTCAAGTCTCAAGGATGGCTAATAGCCTGTTCTTCCCCAATGATCAGCATCTCCTGGGTACCACTGATCTCTACTGTGAATATTTAGAGAGAGGTTCAGTTTTCTGTTGGAATCTTTGAATAGTTTTGCATGCATCTTTAGATTTTAACATGGAGAACACAAAGCAGTTGAACATGTTTGTTTTCCTCCACTCTGCACCACTGCACTGAAACAACAATGATTTGTGCTCCTTCGGCAAGGCCTTCAGAGACAGCTAATGAGGCAACCAAGCCCTGGTGGTTGAAACTCTCCAGATGGGTTTACTGGAGTGTTGGAAGACATGCCTTCCTGGTCATGATATACAGGTTCTCGGCGCACTTTTATCTTTCAAGTAATATTAACCAGTATTATCCAAACAGAAATACTAATGACAGCAATTTGGCTACAGTGGATATCGCCATGCAACATTTATCTTCCTTCTGGAAATCTTTTGAGCGGTGTTTACACCAGCTTATTTAATTTTGTTTTCCTTTATCATGTTAACCCAGTACTTGGGCACTCATGAGTTAGTATAGAGGAAAAGCAGAGACATGACTTGTGCCTAATCTTTTATGAGAAACACAGCTGGTCCTATCGCTGTTCCTAGCATATCTGGAAATGATTTTAAGATATAATTACACGCCTTGCACCTGCACGGCAGGTGGTAAACACAAGCCTGGAGAGTAGGGGTGCTGAGTCTGTAAGAAAACAAAGAAGAAACCAAAAGTATGCTATTTTTTTTTCTTTTTTAAAAATAAGCCAACCCACTTCCTGTGTGCTATAGAATATGTAGGTCAAATATCTTTGGGGCTATTTTTTAATGTAAGTGAACATTTCAAGAGAGCAATGGGAAAGAGACATCTAAACTGTGATCTGGTTAGAAATTGGCTTTTCCTGATCATCAGTGGGAACAGATTGGCCGGTCTACAAAACTACTCCCTTTTCATGTTCCGTCCAGAGAAATGGAGAAAACAAGAGCACCACCGATCCTGCTGGACTGTATCAGGAGCCATCAGTCATGCTCAGTAGCTTATGACTAGTATTTAAAAGATGCTTACAGCGGCATCATTCTCATTTATTTCCTTTAGAAATATAGATGCTAAAATCAACTACCATATCAAAGTTTTTTAAAACAAGAAACACGGTGGCTGCAGTCACCTGACTAGTGTACTCTACATCCTGGGACACCTGTCAACTTTCTATCCGACCTTCAATCAAGTACTCAGTGAGCACACTGCAACTCTTATTGTGAGCTGCTACAAAAAAAGAAATGTATGTCACAGACAGGGTAATAAAACCTGTAAACATTTATGTTTCAGAGTTCCAGAGCCTGATAACGTCTAAGATCAGGCACCTGGAGTGGACCTGTGTCTGGTCTGTGGGCAGCTGTCTGCTTCGTGTATCCTCATATGGTCAAATGATGAGAGGAAGCAAATCTTCCTGTGTTTCTGAGGAAGCTAATTTGACTATAAGGTCTTTCCTTTCATGATAGATTTATATTCAATTGCCCAAACTCCTTCTTCCACCAGTTTGGGATGAGGTTCCATCCTATGACTCATAGGAGTTATAGTCAGCCCAATCCAGGGTACCTTCAGCCCTTTTACCTGTATATCCAGCTTCAAAAACTCCTTATCCCCTATCCTTCAGAAAGAAAATCTTGATCTTGGGGCTTCAGCTGGCATTTGAGAAAGGGAAATACAAACTGAGCCAGATATATCACCTTTCTGTAAAAACTGCACAATATTTTAAACAGACAACCTGATCTCATGTCCAGTAAGAACCTTAACATTCATTATTACTTGCATATGTTAAAGATTCATTTAATACTTTCTACCCAGTGTTAGCATTTCAACAAACATAAAATGCATATTTGATGGATGCAAAGTCACTATCCTCTGCTTGCAATGATAGACAAGCTCTACTTGGTCCTGGTTACCTTCTCTCTTTCCTCAGTTCTGGAAGCTCAAAGAGATGCTGGCTAAAGAACTGTGTCTATCTATCTTGCATCCAACAATAGAGAGGCAACATTCAACATAGTCTCCAAGCTCCTGTCCTAGACTCCAGCAGCAAAGTTGAAAAGGCATCCGACATGCCCCATAGTATAAACCTAACCCTGTACTTTTCTTTCCTTCACATTTATTCACATTCCCACCCCCCCAGATTTTATCATCTTGGCATTACCAGATGTCAGGGAGAATCAATAAGCATTTCATTTTCATCCATGTTATTTGGGTTCACTTGTTCATCTCATCACTGGCTGTTAAATATCAAAAATGAATAAAAAGCTTATAAAGATGAAGGTTTAAACCTTACACCAGAGCTGCTTCTAAACGTCACACTTCCCATCATCACAAACCACCACCATATCTAACTGAAGTATGTCTGAACTTCAGCACTACCGTGGATAAATAATAGCTGACATCCTGCACAATTTCTTGTTTACACAGCACTTTCTTAAATTATCCAGGAACCTACCTATCATTTGTAACATTCCCTTGAATGGCAGCCAGATCTGCTTAATGAGGCCTAAAACACTATACAAACATATTGAAGTCTAAGTGAAATTAAACATTTGTATGATATCGAGTTGTAAATCTTGAACATTTTATAGAAATTCAGCTGAAGAAACTTTCCATGACAGAGACAATCAGAGTCCGCTTGACAGTTTCACCCTGATCAGAACTGGACTTGGCACTTCTGAGGATGCTGAGGACAACAGCCAACACTGAGTTTCACAAACCTATACCTCACAATGTGTTTCTGTAGTGTTCACGGGGCCTCACAAATTCATTTGCTTTAATAGCTGAAGGAACTTAGAATCTACATAGAAATTAAATGAAATCATTTTGAAAATTTCAATGGGCATCTATAGGAAGAAGTATGTTAAAAATGATCTCATAAATGTTTAAAATAAATAGATACATGGTAAGCCTTTTCCCATTTTTTTCCTTTTTCTTCAGGAGAACTAAGTGTTAAAATTCTCTGATTCCTTTGACAACTCCACAGAATCATCATCAACAGGCCCATCATCTCTGTCTTGAAGATTTGTGGTTTCAGGATGGATGCAACACCCCCAGAGACCACAATCTCATTGAAAACTATCTAGCACACACCAGAATATAAAATCTTTCCAGTGGATTCCCCTATTTTAATTAATGTAGGACATTCGCTGTGGCTCCTGGAACATGCCTACTCACTTGCTGATGAAATGGTGTTCACCCTCTGGCTTGCTGATGTCACAGAGACCAGCATTAGCCATCTCTCCCAATCCTTTGCCTTTGATTAAGTATAGATTACAGCCATCACAACAAGGTGTCCAAGCACCATTTGTCTTTATGCAATGATACATATATGAAATGGTGCATACCAAGTGGCACAAATGCTCAGTCTCACATCTATTCGGTTGGTTTGTCTACTCAAACTGATGAAAAATTGAGTGAAGAGTTAGACTATCACGGACTAGCATGCATTGTTAGGAATTAAGAGGACAGTAAATGATAGTGGGGAAATTCTAACGTGGACTCAGGATCCTAAGCCTCATTATCTCCTGTTTCTCAATTCAGATAACATCTCTAAGAGGCAGACAGACTCTTTCAAAGTGCAGAAAATCAGATAATAAAACCCATAATTAAACTTCACCAAAGTTAAGAATTTATTAATCAAGCTCTTTGCAACTGACATTTTAGCTCTTCATAGTAAAAAATCACAAGAACCTAAACTATATGCAAACCTAAGAAAAAATAAAATGAGAAAAATATCAAATTTAAGTTGGAATATCTAAGAGAATAAGAGTTGTCCCATCATATTGTGTCTTAAAGTATCCTTAATGATTATAGGTATGGCCCATGTGATTGGAAGCCTCCTTTCATACTTCATTATTAAATAAGCATTCCCTTGAGCTATGGTTTTTAAGAACCGAATTGTTCTGCATATAGGGTGGAAATCTCAAGTTAAAAAACAGATTTTTCTGAACAATGCCCTTGCACAAAAATGTCTTTACCAATGCTGGCTATCATAGAAAAATGACCGCTCACTTGTCAGAAATAGGAAACTTGAATTTTCTACAAATTATTTTATCCAGTTAGTAGATTCTGTGAACTGTGAGCATGGGGAGGTCTCAGAGCCAGACAGTTGGTTTTCCAGTCCTATCTCTGGCTGAACAACTGTATAATCTGAAGGAAATGTTCTGTAGAGCTGCCCTCTCTTTCCTTCTTCAGTAGCAAGTCCTCAGTCTTCCTCCATCACATCATAGAAAGAGTCCTGGCTGGAGACCCTAGGGTTGATGCTAGTTTGGGGCAGATGAGCCTATCCTACCAGCAACAACCACACATGGACTTCGATCAGTTTTTCCTTCTCCAAATGAAAAAGGTTTTGCTATTCTCTGGGATGACTCCCTAACACTCTAAGATGTTTAGATTTTATTCCTTCTTCTCTTTCTACTCAGCTGCTCACCATCCTGGCAACACACTACGATCAGCTAAAAAACTTACAGAAACTACTTATGCCTGCCACTTCCCAAGCTCCGAAGCAGGCTCCTTGGTGAGATCTGTATTTTAGGGTACATGTTCTTTTCTAACTATGTCATGTTATGCAGTACTGGAACAGGCTGGAAACACCCTCAACATCCTATACCTACAAGCTGCTCCTGTAGGCTCTGAGAGGGCCTTTCCTTGTACTAGTTTTGAGTCCTGAAGGGAATTCTCTATGCCAGTACTCCCTTTAACACTGTTTTATTTACAAATGCTATACTGTTCGTAATTGCTTTCTTAACATGCCCTCTTGGTCACCTACTAAACAGGAAGAACATGGGTATGGAGTTAAGACAACTCTTTTATCCCTCCTCTCTAAACCCTACAGATTCCAACTCTTTTGTCTTGGTTAATGGTGACACCATTCCCACCACCCAGATTCAGGACCGAAATCTAGGACAGGTCTGGATCCGACTTCTCTTCTCATGAAAGTTCTCTTCTCAGCCCTTAGGTCATCACCCAATCTAATGGAACATCACTCCCATCACACACCCTCACTTTGGAAGGATACCCCGAGGTGCCCTGACAGTGATGTTCACACCTACACGGCCACTAGAATGTGCTGCACACAGCACCAGAGCTCTTTCCTACATAAACCCTTGATACTTTCGAGTATAACATAAACCCAATCCAAGTTCACTCTGAGGCCTGTTTCATCAAACTCTTACTGCACTTTCCACCACTCTTTGGCCTGTTAAGCATACCCAGGAATACTGGCTATTGTTTTATCTCTCTGGGCCTTTGAATCCATATATATATTTCAGGCCAGCAGCCAATAACAGCCAACTTCTGTGACTGCTCTCCGCCTTATTTTTGAGACAGTTTCTCACTGAACTTGGAAATCATGCCTCTAGCTCCCAGCATTGGTATTACAGAAAATTCCAGTGCCTTGCCATCTTTCTATAAGGACACAAACTGAAATCCTCATGGTTACATTTCAAACACTTTATCAGCTTTCTTCTGGACACTCAAGCCCTTGTGTGGGGTGGGGAACTGTGCACAGACAGCCTGGTCCAAGTGGAGCACAGGCCTGCTACCCCAGAGACCTGGTGGGCAGTGACTTCCACCTTCATGGGATGGTAGGAGTTCGGCCACGCCTCCTGGATCCCTGGCTCCTGTTGCAGCTACAGCCTCCCATAGGCCCCCAGCAGAGAGATGTGTGGCCATCAGTCACATAGGAGCAGCACTAAGCCCTCCCACATTCAAATAAGGCTTCTCCAAAGCTCTCAGACCATGCCAATGAGAAGTACCTGTTGTCAATTCCTAACCCACCCCAAAACTGTATATAAGAATTATATCTGGAAGGGTTAAAGGTGTGCAAGAACTACTCCATCATCTGAGAGCTTCTGTCATAAGATCTATGACACTTGAGAAGAGGTCTGCTCTCCCAAAACACCGCACTCCTCACTGGTTAGTCGGCCTTTCATCAGCCCAGCCTGACCCAACTCAGGGCAAGTCTGTGCGGGTAACAAAGATGGTGGCACTGGAAGATGGAGGTGGAACCGGCTGTAGCAGTGGAAATGACTCACCCCCCTGCTCCCTGCTTCCTCCCTCTGCCATAACTCTTGCACTCAGCTGGGCCACCGCCTCTGATACACTGGCCCAAACCCTTGGATTTCTTTTTCTTGTTCTCGTACCTCTGTGTCTAAGGTAACCTCGTATCTAGTTGCCTCTCATCATTTGGGACTCAGTTATACGGTGACAAACTCAGGGAGAGCTCCCCACATATTCAAACATTTTAGCCTTTTATCAACGTCAGCCATTTCTTAATGGAGGAGATGATTTTTCTCATTGACACCTGACTTCTTCAGGAGCTCCTAAGTTAGTCTTCATTGTGATTTCCCCCTCTCTCCTGGATGCCTGCCCCTGGGATGTAGGAGGTACTTAATAAATTGCTCAGAATGATGACTCCCAAGCAGGCTGTCAGGAAGAGGGATGAGGGATGCTTGCTTCTGTCACAAACTCATCTGAACAGATTGATATTGTCTTAAGTCCTAACACACACTGTTTGTTTCACAGCATTTCAATATAAACAAAAGGAGACAAAATTCTAAGTTTTAGTCTTTGAGTGATTAAATCCCCTACTCAGTTTTTTTTTTTTTTTAATTATGAAAAACAGGGTAAGGGGGGAGTTCATGCGATAAATTTTTGCTTTTACTGACATAATAAACCATCTTTCTTTCCATTCCAGCATATGAAATCTGGCTTAATAGTTTGCCAGATCTATCAAGATACACTTTGGAAGATACACATACTTCAAAAAAAAAAAAAAAAAAAAAAAGGGAAAAGGTACTCTATACTCAACAGTGAAAGTCACCTCTTAAGGACAATCATTCTGAAGAGTAACGGCATTATATAGGATGTCAAGAAAATGATAGAGATAGCCCTTCAGTCTTTGGAGGCTTTTCCCACTTCTGCTGTTTTTACTGTGTCAGAAATTGAGACATCAGAAATTGACACGGAGTTCAGTATCAAACTGTGCATACCACACTTCAAGGGCAATCACACAGAAAGGGCACACTGCCTGAGTCTGTCTCCCTACCTTCCTCAAAGACTGAGAAATGTAGGCCGAGATGCCTGGAAATATATAATTTTTCCTATTCAATATCACTGTGAGATTTAAATTTTCACAGCATCATTCTCTCCCTTTCAACAATGCTTTCTAGCATGAACGTGTTTAAAACAGCAGTTGCTACACATAGCATTTACCATGTAAGACTGAAATCTAACTTCCAAATTTAAGTTTTAGAATGAGCTCATGGTGTACATTAATAACCTCTGGAATGAGTTCAGCTTTTCATAGTTCCTGTGTAGGCCAATACCTTTTGGATTCCAATATCTAGGTTATTAACCTATACTACCTTGTGTTTTATAAAAATCCTTCAATACCTATGGAATATATCGCAACCATCTCTACAAATCAGGAAATAGATTTTCATGGAGGCAAAGGCAAGCAACACCAGCATCTCATGAAAGGCAAAACCCAGGATTGAACTGTCTCTTCTTGATGGCCCACATGTGATCCCTTTAATGTGCTCATTTACACACAATCTGTCCACATTCACATCATGACAAAGGAGTTATGATCAAATGAAAAAAGATCATTGTTCATGTATTACAAGGTTCGCAGCTGATTTTTTCAATCCAACTAGTTGATGATAGCATCCAGGAGATATATAATATAATCAAGGAAATTAAAAGAAACAGAAAAAGAAAAATCTGAAAACCTGCTCACTGGATTTAATTGTGAAGGAAAAGCATAGAAGATGCTGGCACCAAATAAAAATATGCAGCCTTATAGCAATTTCAGTATGTGATTTTATTTATTTACCTATAATGCTACATATAAAATTTATATTTTTAATAGTATATAACATTCATACAGAAATATCCCCCTAAGCCTAAAGAGAATATACTGAAACCTGTAGAGAAAGCACACTGGAAACAAAATAAGATAGACTTTAGAAATAAAATAAACAAATGTATGTATGGAACTATAATACCAATAATGAAAACATGGACTTTCATGCTTGTTGTGGAGACAGATGCTAGCAAAGAAGAGCAGGTGCCATACTCAGGAGCTCTGAAAGGCTGCATGGCCCTGCTTTCTCGTGCAATTCTATTTTTATAAAGTGACATTTGAACAGCCAGTGTCACTTGGTGATTTGATGTTCACCCACCTCTCCACCACCCCTGGATCACACTGGGTTTCCATGGTACTTATTAGTTGGAATAGCATTAGATTGTGGTCGCTGGAGGCAAAGACTGTTACCGGCTCAGACACAGAGCAGCCAGGCCATACTTCTTGGAAGCTGAACTTGTTCCCTTGTTCCATGTCCACATCTCAGAGGAGAAACAACGAAGGCAGAACACTAAGAGAACAGAGTATTGTGCATATCTTAGAAATATGGGGACTGGTCTGCTCACAGATAAATTTGCAATTTAAGGTTTGGAGACTATTTGCAATTACTTTTGATTGGTGTGCCTCTGTCTGTTTGAGTCACTGTTACAGACTAAATTGTATTTCCTCACTGGTATGTTGAAGCCCTGTACTTCAGATTGTAACTGTTGTTTGGAGAAAGGACAAGAGGTCATCAAACTGAAGTGAACTGTCTAATGTAGAGACTAGTCCAGTCACACAGATGTACTTCCAAGAAGAGGAGCTTAGATACACAAAGACAACCAAAGTGTACACAGAGAAATAGACCGTTTGGGGATACAGCAAGCCAAAGAGAGACAGGTCAGGAATAAAAACCACCTGGCCTCGAGAATCCATAGACTTATAATCTTTGAAATACAGAAAATGAGTGTTTATTGTCTAGGTCATCCAGTCTGTGGCAGTTTGTGCTGGCAACCTGAGAGAATCATTACAGAGGTCACTTAGTTAAGAACAGCTGTCTTTAGCCAGTTCCTGCTGACACAGCCTTCAGTACATAGCACTTCTTCTGGGCTTAAGGCAAAACCCTTTGTCACTGCAAGCATCCACCATTGTATGAGTAAGGTTCTGGCAGAGCCAGCCTTCATCAGACTGAGAGTGGGGACCCCAATCAAAGAGTTAGAGGAGGGACTGAAGGAGCTGAAGTGGTTTGCATCCCCATAGGAAGAACAACAATATCAACCAACCATCAACCCAAGAATACACTTGGAGAGACCCATGGCTCCAGCTGCATATGTAGCAGAGAATGGCCTTATCTGGCATCAATGGGGAGGGAAGGCCTTGTGTCCTGTGAAGGCTTGATGCCCCAGCATATTGGAATGCTAGGGCAGGGAGGTAGGAGTGTGTGGGTGGGTCAGGGAGCACCTTCTTAGAAGCAAGGGGTTGGGATAGAGGGGTTGTGAAGGGGAAACAGGGAAGGGAGACAACATTTGAAATGTAAATAAATAAAATAACCAATACAACATTTAAAAAAAAATGTTCGTCACTGAATTGCACAGCGCAGTTTCAATACTTCTAGGCTTCCCTGTTCCTACAGAAGTCCAGGCTTCCATGGAGGGTTGGATAATGCTATCCAAAAGGATAGAACAACACAACACCATCACCCAAAGTTAGAGAGAGACCCAATGCAGAAGAATACCCTTAAGATCTTGAAGATTTCTTGAAAGATTTTGTTGTGTCGAAGATGATATGCCACATTTAGACCAAAGAATTTGAGGAACAATGGCACATCCGATACTCTGATAATAATTTGATTTAGGGACCAATGAGAAGATTTAGTGAATAAAGGCTCTTGCCACCAAGCCTAAAGACCTAGGTTTAAAAGGAAAGATATGACTCCCACAAACCCAAAAAGATACAGTGTCTCAGAAAAAGCTATTTCTAGGTATTCTGTACTTTTTTTGTAACACAAAATATTGAGTAATTAGAAATGCTATTGAATTAGGTGATTCTGAGAGTATTATATCTAGAACTAGATAAACATATATTTCCAATGAAGTCAAGTTGTTTTAACAATAATTTCTCCAGGTTTCCTGTTCATACACCAGTTTTTATAAACCCCCCCCTCACACAAGCATGTGTGCATGCACACACACACACACAAACACACACACACACACACACACTTTGAGTATGTTAGCACACACTTATCCTATGTACGTGTGAGCACGAAATCTTTTTGTGTAAGTAGAGATTCTTTTACAGTTTTAAATAAGTAAATTTAATGTGACTTT
The DNA here is from genome assembly GCF_900095145.1 of Mus pahari. Taxonomy (NCBI): domain Eukaryota; kingdom Metazoa; phylum Chordata; class Mammalia; order Rodentia; family Muridae; genus Mus; species Mus pahari. Next base: position 30,616,991 of record NC_034597.1, read on the forward strand.
AAGATGTAATCAATGTTTACCGGTGGGAAATATCAAAACAGAAACATCAGTAAATGATGAACTCCACGTATCTGATTGACAATATAAATATACAAGAAACAAAAAATACTTGAACGGAGACAGACGAGGAGGGAAGGTAGAACGAAACCTTCAGAAAGAGAGCAGATCTACTTAAGAATGCAGCTCAGCTTTGGACTGTCTGCCACAGAGACTCAGGGAACATGCTTTCCAACAACTTCATTTCTAATAGAACCCCCGAACCCCAGAAAAAAAATCTATTTACCCTGATTCTCAACCATGGCGAAGCTGTGATACTACTTTCACCAGCACAAGTCAGCCTTCCCTCTGTACCTTATTTGTTTTTCTCCCTTCCAGTGTGCTTATATCTCTCAGAAATGAAGAAGAATACAGATGTGATGAATGTCAATTTTCTATGAAGAAGTGGTATGTTTCCCTATGAGAAGATCTGCTACCATCCTACCAAACTCTGAGAAAATCCTGGACCTGCTAAAATGATTTCCTGAAGTTCACCAGAGTGTATAACTCATGGTAGGAAACCAAGTGGAGATGGAGCTACACATCTGCATCATTAGTATTTCTACCTCTGAGCCCATTTTCACGAACCCAAAACTGGCCACACTCTTAAGGGCATACTGTTCCTCAGATGCACATTCCAAATCTTAGAGAAGGCATGTGATCATCAGGAAGCAAAGGCATACAGTACTTTTAAGGAGTCATCTTTCTTCTTTGAATCTCTCTGTTCTAACAAATGATAACAATGCTTCATGACCTGAAGTCAAAAATACTCTCAAGCAGCCAACCACCCAAATTTCCTGGCATGAAAGTACCTCTCTTTGGTGGAGGTCAAGAGGTTCACTTGATTGCATATAACTGATAATTGAAGATTAAAGTGGACTTCACAACACAGAAGTGAAATTGAGAGGATACAGCCAGAGCTCTTCTCTGAAAATGTGATCCATTCTAAAGCAATTAAATTCATACCTTACAACTGATATGTTGGGAATAGAAGCTGTCCTACTGGAGGAACAGGATATTGTATTTGGCAAAGTAAAAATTCTGGAGAAATGTGAGAAAATTCAGTGCTAAAATTTAGCAAAGCATTTGAGTTTAGAAGTATCAGTAGCCAGAGATGACCTTTTCAATGGTTTGAATGTAAGAGATTCTCCTTTCAGCATAAGGAGCCCATGGACCAGCAATTTAATTCAATTTTCACAATGGGAGTACAGTGCATAAAGACGGTCTGCAGTGAGCAATTAAAGTCTTCATATTCTAACACTTAGCTATATAGGTATTTTATGGCAACCAGGATGACAAGAGCAGGCAGGCATTTATTGTGAACAACATTCTTCAACTGTATGAAATACACTTCAGAGAACCAGGGATGCGAGAGGTGCACATTGCATGTTTGAACTGGCTCAATTCTTGAAAATTAGGATGAGACACAATAGAAACACGGTAAAAGTTAATTTTGAAAAAAAGTCAGATATAGAGAAAGCTGAACTCTAAAAATATTCTGTGTTCTTCAAAACTTGCTTCAGTAAAAATGCCCAAACAAAATGTATACAGTGTGGAAACTTAGCATCCACTACCTGTGAATGTCCATTCATTCAGTGGTATGCCTCCCTTGCTTCAAACCTCTGTTGCTTCCTGCCAATCCAACTACCAGAAAGGCTTCAAGCTTTCATTGTAGAAAACAAAGAGCTAGGCACCAGTTGTTCATGTGTGACGGATACAGAAAGCCATAAGGAAAGACGAGGCAGTGCTGATGCTAAAGCATCCTGGTCATTAACCTTTTCTCTTCAAGGTTAACATTTGTGTGTTATCTAGTCATTTAGATATAATAGCACTACTCAGACTTTCACAACACTCAGCCATTTGTAGACCATGGCAAGAAAGAGCATTTCATTATTTATCATAAATTACTCAGAGTTGTTCACAATGAAAGATGAGCCTCAGTGTGGTACCACAGAAGAGAAGAATGAAGGAGAAACAGACTCAGTAAGTATTCTACTAAACCTGAATCTACTTCCCTGACTTTCTTTCCAAAACAACTGTCATCTAGTTAAATATACAAAGGCATGCACAATGTTAGATAGATAAGATTTCCCTTTATCTATGTCAATAAAGTGAGCTAAAAGTACCCAAGAAAAGAACATGAATACATGCCAACTTGTATACTCTAAATTCTGACATTGATAAAGATTATTGTATCCCTGGAATATATAGGAGAAATCCTTTTGGCTATCATTGCTAATTTACACACACACACACAGAGAGAGAGAGAGAGAGAGAGA
>NC_034597.1:30619330-30666432 GCF_900095145.1 Mus pahari
GACAGAGAGACAGAGAGACAGACACAGAGACAGACAGACAGAGAGAGAGAGAGAGAGAGAGAGAGAGAGAGAGAGAGAGAGAGAGAGAGAGAGACCCCTCTGAAGAAGTGGGTAGCAATTTCACCTTTCCTTAGAGTGGAGAGGAACTAGGGAGAGGAACTAGGGAGGCCAGACCTAGCTATGAGGCAAGAAAGTGACAGTACCTGGGATATTTTCAGCACATGCCTGGACTCTAGACAGGGCATTCTAAAGATTCCCAAAGGCTAGCTTGCTGTAAATTACTCAAGACATGAGCTCTAATCTGTGTGAGATATATTTAAGTATTGACTTCACTGCATTGCTGTTTCAAAGTGCTCTATGAAGCAGTAAAATTGCTGTGTTTCAAGGATGTTCAGTTTATCCACAGTCACATCAACACATCCCTAGATTTAACCCAAAATAACAGCTTTCGGATATCTAAAAAATTTGCAAGTGGAGATACTAAGAGAATAACAAGAGGCAGCCCCTGATTGAATGGCATCACCTAAATCAACTCATGACTGTGTTCTGATTTCTCAGAGGCAAAGCCTCCTGTATGAATTGATTGTCACACACACACACACACACACACACACACACACACACACACACACACACATATGTACCCCCTTCCTGGTTATATCTGGGATCCTTTTTCCATAGCCCACTTAGCACCTTTGGCAATCATATGTTAATACTGCACAGCATTAAAAAGGAATGATGTTTTTGGTTTACAGGCTGGACTCATCATGTGGATAGGACTAAGAGATGGAAGATGATGGAATTTGTGCAATGTAAGGTTGTGTGTGGCTTTCTGGAGAGTTCATTTAGAGATGGGAGAAGTGCATCTGTGCATTTACATATCAACACCTGCAATTAGTAATGTCAACCACCTTGTTCCCAATGAAGAACCTATAGAGGAGAACTAAATCCATCACTCTTGCTGGCTCTCTCGGTTGCTAGTTGCTGCCAGAGAGAAGGACTGTTTCTACAGTACTGGTACTACAGGTCTATGCGATCACTAATGACCAAAGTCTTCCCTTACCCTCACTTCTGAATTTCTCTGCCAAAGACAATTCTTCTTAGGAAATGAAACATTTGCTTGTCATCACCAATAAATCATTTCTGAAATGGCCTGATATACTTTCATGTTGGAAACAGGCTTCAGAGATTATGCAATCTCTCATATTTACATTCTGCTTAACAAAACCACAGTGTAATTAATGAATTGGGTTTCTTATCCATGTCAGCTTTTATTATCAACTTGACCCAACCTAGACTCATTTTGGAAGAACTACCTTGATCAGAATGGCCTAAGTCCACTGAAACAGATTTTCTTGATTTATGATTGATGCGAGAAGGTACCCTTTGGATTAGACTGTACCATCACCAGATAGTTGACCTTGTCTATCTAAGAAAGCTAGCCAGACAGCAAGCCAGTAAACTCATTCCTCCCTGAGCTCTACCTAAAGCTCCTGGTTGAGTTCTGGCTCTGACATTACTCCATGATGGCTCGTGACCTGGAAGTGTAAATTAAATAAACCCTTTCCTCCCCAAGTTGGTCCAAGTAACAGGATACAAATTAGCACACTTTTGTATAATACACCTCTATTTGCAGAGCTGGAGTTTATTTGCAGGCACCATCAGTAAACAAAAATGTTTTTAGAAATATATATATATGAGAAAAATGATAACACTTTGCAAAGCACTCCTGAAATAAGTAAAGCTAACCCTGATATAACAACACAAAATATCCATTCAAAAAGGCTTAAATCAGGAAGAAGTGAAGCTGACTGCATGGGGTATCTCCTCAGGCCAGAGCTTGAAAAGAAAAGCCTGGAGAATGGTCTTTGCATCTTGTAGGCTGTAGGGAACTACACTTATGGTCCAAGATTTACAAATAGCAAATCACATAAGCCTGGTCCACCACCCTGGTAGCATGAATTGGTAAAAAGCCACATACATGTTCTAAACAAACAAACAAATCCTTTATCTTTGAAATATGTGCTCATTTACATAAAAAGTATATAAGCCAAAAGGATACATATGAGAATACATTTTATATCTCCCATAACCAAAATGATATGCAAAATATTAGCAGTGAGGGTAAGTTCCTTACTCCCCAAAGGTAATCAATATCTTGACTTCTCATAGTAAATTATATAAACAGTACATTTTCATTCCAGCTCTTTCTGTTCCTCACTGGGACTGTGAGCTTTTCTGTGAGACACAACTTATCTTTGAACACAATTTATCTTTTGTTCCATAAATCACTACTCTCTCCTGGCTCCTGGTCAGTGTAGTGTGTCTATCTGTAATTTGGCTATCTACTCTGTTGATTCTGGGAGCAGCTAGCAGTCCTTAGTAAATCTCTGGATTAGTCTTTCCTCTCATTCACTTACTCCATCTGTGGTAAGCCTGCCTCAACCCAACACTACCACCATCTCTTTTCACATTCTTCTCATCCTTAATCCAGACCAAGTGTGCAGGGAACAGACATCTGACTTACAGGTTTCCATTGCATACTTCCATCCATAAGACTAACGCTGACAACCGACCAACATCTGCAGACAGCAAGGGTCATTAATGGTTTACTAAAGGTCCATACTTGTCTCTGCTCCTGAAAGGACAAGGCTAGGTTAAACCACCATAGGGTTTCCTAGAAATAAGCAACAAAGGAAAATATATTTCCTAGGAGGGCCTCAACTCAGTCAAAATCTTCATGCTGACAATACCATTTAAAGCACAGATAGGAAAGAGAAAAAACTAAAAACGAATTCAGGAGGATTTCCCCATACTTCTTCAACAATTTAACTACTTGTGATTACAGAAATAACACACACCATTAACTCAACTACAGAAAATATTTTAGAAAAGTACAATAAGTTAAGTAGAGTCTCACTTAATAATCCAGAAATAACCGCTAACACTTAAAATAACACTAACAATTTGAATTTGGTAACTTAATATTAAACTTATCTTTAAATCTATAAGGCTTATGTAATTGGTATCTTATTTAATATTCTACTATAAGTTTTAGATGAATATTAAATAATAAATGTGTCATAACATCCTTAAGATTATTAAAATCCAAATCTAATGGCCTCATAACATCACTATTATGTAAATAAAAATTTACTTTCTGTATTAATTTTACATATATATATATATATATATATATATATATATATATATATATATGAAGCATAGAAATACCAAATATTTGTTAGAGTTCAAGTCTTTTCTTTTACCATGTACCTGCTGTCTTCCTTGATAATACAAGTACTGATTTCTCAAGCAAATACAAATATATTCTACTTTTAACCTGCTCACCTTCTTCCATGGGTATTTAAAAAAAATTTTAAGCTACATGGAATAGTTTCAATATAACCTACCTACTTTTAATACAAACCACAATTCATTAGTTTTTAGAATATTTAATCTATCTGTTATAATTATAAGAACAATCCAACCTAAATATATTTCGAAGCTAATATATTTAATAGCGGTAAACACCACTCAATTGGTCAAGGGAGAATTCTATTGACTCTGCCTGTTGTTTTGATGATCTGTCATTCTTTGTCTACAAGATTTGCTCATTTTACTCATGTCATCTTAGGTTTTGATAGTAAAGTTTCCTAACATTACACTAATCCTAGGTTTCAGAATGGCTATTTAAATCAATTACAATAAAACTTACTAATTTACTAGTTTCCATTTTGATGTATGTAAGTGTATGTTTGTGAGTGAGTGAGTGAGTGAGTGTGTGTGTGTGTGTGTGTGTGTGTGTGTGTGTGTGTATTAGAAGGAATTAAACCATGGCCTTATACATACTATTCAAGCACTCTATAAACATTCTACCAATGAGTTGTGTCCTCAAACATTCCATAATTTTATATATAAGTTCACATCTCGATCATCATTCAAATTATCCAAAAGAATATTCTTTTCATGTATAAATAAAAAAGATCTCTGATACATAAACCAAGAAGTAAAAAGAAAAGAGATGAGTGGATCTGCTTTGGGGTGTCTTCTGATGAACATCTCTCGTCGATCTTTCTCCCAGATCTCCTGGATGGTTTGTAGTAGTCATTGTGTATTAAGAGAATCAAGCATTTCCAGGTACCTCATCATTTACTTGTCAAGCACCCCTTCTATATTCCTGATCACCACCAAAATTCATTTAATAATCCAGAAATAACCACTAACACTTAAATGGTTCCTTTGAATTTGGTTACTAAATATTAAATCTATCTTTAAATCTGTACAGCTTCAGGCATTTCATATGAGAACTTTCAGGCCAGTTCATTGCCTGCATGATTGTACTAAGGATATTTGAGTCTGTCCTTCAAAAATAAGTCAGATAAAAAAAATGTCAGGGTAACACAAACTCTCTTTGTTCACAGCAAGACTCCACATGGCCACTCTCATTTCCATTGTTACCTAAGTCTCAAAATTCTTCCAAAATTGGAGTCCTGTGAAGAACCCTCCCACACCTCGAAGAAAAACATCATATAGAACTAAAGTAAATCTGACTGCAAATGTTTGTGCTATTGTGGTTTTCTCCTTTAGGGAACTATTAGTTTATAGTAATACACATGGGTTATCATAGTTTAGGCTGTGTGTAATCTAGATAAATAAACAAGCAGTTCTTTTGGCACTTTGGTGTGTGTTATCACTTTTTTAAAAAAAGCAACAAAGAAAAATATTTACCATGGACACTGCTAAAGTTCTGTAACTAAACGTCATTCACAATTCATCTTTGCAGGATAATTTCCAACTGACTGTTTTCATGCCTAGGAACAATAGCCTGTGGTTCAGGAACAGTGACTGGCCCAACTCAAAATATTAACACTTATAACAACAGCAAACAGGGAATGAGTTTCCAACAGACAGACTTCATAATATATGCTTTAGAAATATTATTAAGGTTCCCAGAGTACAAACCCATATCTAAAACAGATCTTTCATAGAGAAACAAACCTGTTTGTCCTCGAGAACCTCATTTATGATGACTGCTTGGATGGGAACAGAGTGCAATGCAGACTTTCCCTACTTTCATTTAAATTCTATGCAAACTTTAGAGAGCTGCTGACAATTGGACTCTGTAAGCAATGGTACAAAATAAATCCCGGGCATTCCCTGGGCATCCTGTCTTCTGATCTCCAGGCTGTAGGCTTGCAAGTCATTCTACAGTCTCACTCAGGTTCTCCCAAATATCAGCTTTTCTCCATGTTAAACTTGTGTTTAAATAAATGAGAACCTAACAAGCAATGGAGAAGACATGGTGGGCTGTTTCTGGACTTTTACAAGTGACTCATGTTGGCATATCTCTACCTCTTCCAGTACTGTGCATGCTTTGGTATCACAACATAGAGGAGAGACTTCAGACAGCTAACAAGGTCCAGTGTTTCCACTCAGTGTACTGAGTAGTGTGCCCCTGCATGAAATAACCAGTCAACACTGACAGAAAGTCAGTAGTGTGTTTTACAGGAGAGAGTAGAGCTAGTCTATGGGCATCATACTCCAGATGCCAAGGGGGGAGCTGTGAGAGGATGGATCAGTGTTTTATGCTGTGCAGTTCCTTAGTATAAGGAACAGAGATGCATGTCTGTGGCTGTCATTCTTGTCATCATGGTTGTTGGTAAGCATCTCTATTGTTGTTCCACTTTGGTGGAACAATCCTTTATTCCTTGTAAATACAGCAACAGCTCATTTTCTCCGACTGTCACCTTCTAAAACAGTCAATTTTTCCATATAATTCTCTTTTGCTAGCTGGTTAACACTGCCTTCCTTCTTCAACGTCTGAGAGGCATACAAATTTGGGCTCAGTGGAAAGGCCAGTCTCACATCCACCCAATGATTTCCACAGCTGGTGGGCGAATTATTCCCTAACCAATATGGTAGGGGTAACAAACTTCTTTATGCCAATGTTATGACAATTATGCAATTTAGCTAAATATTATGTAAGCCAAGGATACATAATTGTGGAAATGAAAGATAATTGTACTTTCAATTAAATTGCAGTTGTATGTTTTGAAGAAACTCCAAAAGGTGAGGTTATATTTTTTTAAAGGAAAGAAATTACCTTAAATTAGATGGGCAGGGAATAAAACTATGAAAGACTTCCAGAGAACACACTACAGTGTCTGTGGAAATCATTTGCCTATAAATTCCTTCACTAATGCCTCCCTTTTTTTGTCTTGTTTTATATTTTAGACCACATCTTTTAATGAAGTTCAGGCTAGCTTTGAATTCATGTCACTGTCTTGACCTCAAGAGGGTAAGATTCCAAGTATATATCACCTCAGTCGACTTCTTCAGTAATACTTTAAACCAGAAGCCACTAATTAGTGTATGATTCTCTGGAAGCATATGCTAGTCTTAAATAACCGGACACATATTCAAGAATAAACTATGTCTCTAAAACAAGATATGGGAAGAATGGGTGTATAATGTTTGTTTGTCTTCTTCCTTTCCTTTCCTTTCCTTTCCTCCTCCTTCTCCTTATCTCCTCCTGCTGCTGTTTGCTTGCTTACTTTCTTTCTTTCTTTCTTTCTTTCTTTCTTTCTTTCTTTCTTTCTTTCTTTCTTTCTTTCTTTCTCTCTTTCTTTCTTTTTGAGACAGGGTCTTCCTCTGTAGCCCTTGCTGGGATGAGGCTCTCTCTGTTGGCCAAAGTGACTTCCACCATACACAGACCCAAACTCACAGAGAACTCTGTCCCCTGAGTGTTAGAGTTAAAGGCATGTGCCACCACACCCGAATAATTATTTACTTTTTACACAGTGACTTCTATAAACTTTTTAAAACAAACAAACAAAAAAAAAACATTTAAGGTTTTCTGAGAATTTTTAAAGTAAATATAAAAAGGTTAAATGTATCACATGAACTATAAAAATATAATATTAATGTATATTTAAATTATATGATTGCAATGTTGAATCCAATAAATGCTATCAAATTAGTGTCAAATAAGCTAATATAATGAAGAAAAACAAATTTTCAGTAATATCCAATGAATATTACATAATTTTTGTAAACCAATAAAACAAGAAATTGTTCAATTGCCTGGTGGTGGTAGCGCAAGCCTTTAATCCCAGCACTTGGGAGGCAGAGACAGGTGGATTTCTAAGTTCGAGGCCAGCCTGGTCTATAAAGTGAGTTTCAGGACAACCAGGGCTATACAGAAAAACCAAAAAAAAAAAAAAAAAAAAGAATTTGTTCAATTATATAAGTGGAAATATATGTTTTAACTTCCTAAATCAATTAAGGAAGTTCAATATGCCTTATTTAAAATTTATTTAAAATATTTTACAAATGTAAAATATTTTAAAATCTCAATCACAAAACTAAAAATAAAAAATCCCAACCTCTCCTAAACACACATACACAAACACACCCACCCACACACACACACACACACACACACACACACACACTTACACACACAAAGCAAACAAGCAAGGGAGGAAGAAAGGAAGGAAAGAAGGNCAAGGGAGGAAGAAAGGAAGGAAAGAAGGGAGGGAGGGAGGGAGGGAGGGAGGGAGGGAGGAAGGAAGGAAGGAAGGAAGGAAGGAAGGAAGGAAGGAAGGAAGCAAGCCCTTAAATGATATGCATTTATATAGAGATATTTAAGATAATTTTCTTCAATTAGTACTGTCTATACCATAATCAAAGAAATAAAGATCTGAAGAATAAACACAAAGTTAAATGCCTTTAAGAACTGGTCAGGCATAGCCATCCTTCAATACAGTAAGGGGCAAGGCAATGTACGAATGAATGAAATCTGTAAGAATGGAGAAATGGAAAGTCAAGCTAAGTACAAGTTACCACTTTCATTGATAGTCGAGTGAGTAGGAAAAGCTTACGCACAACTGCTGTCTGTCATAGATGAGTTTCTTATAGGCTGGGTCCTTCCCCCTTTAGTTTGGCACAGAGGCCTATATGAATTTTCCCGGTGAGGCTGAGTAAGAGGTTTAAGGCCAGTGCAATTTTTCAAGGCAACATGGTGCTGTTCTTACCCACCACACAAGCCTGAAGATTGAAATGAATTTCAATCCTATTCAGAAGTGATTCAATTGAATTTTAAAGACTTACATTTATGTCTTGCCCTTTGCTTTTATATATTTCAGGGCCAATTTTCATCTTTCATTTCAGCACCCCTGATAGGATATCATGATATGCTTTGGCTCTAGATATGAGAATTTGAGAAAAGAATCTCTACAAAAGGAATAAGTCAAACACCATCTTTCTTTTCAGTGTGGTACAACCAGAAGTCAGACTGGCAAGATCCTGAGAAAGGGGCAACTTCTTTCTACACACGTTGGATCCCTGGGGACAGCACTGATTTGAAATATGTACCAGGACTTCTTCTGTGACCCATAGTAATCTTAGAGAACCTGAGTTCTTCTGTAACAAAGAGAATGCTAGAGCCGGCATTGCTTGCTGTTGATGTTGATTTTGGTTTATTACCTTCCTCTGAGAAACAGCAAAAAAATTGGTTCTATACTCACAAACCAAGCCCACAAGTCCCTCTTCACTCGCAAAATCATCCCTGATCCCCTACCAAAGTTCTTCAACACCAGGGGCGGATGCATAAAATACTGTTTTCAGTGAAGTTAGACTAAATTCAAGAGGGTCCACAAAGCCATCTGGAAGAGCTATGCTCGCTCCCACAATATTGCTTTAATTTTGGTTAGGAACACAAAATGAAGTATGCATGTTTCAAGACTAACAGTATAACAGGGTAAAGGAGAATAGCTCCATAATCCTGCAATAATGACAAAGAAAATAAAAACGTTCTCAGAATGCCATGCAAGCTCACAGGAGAAATAAATTCAGCTGCACTTCATCGGGCACATTGGTCTTGAGTTCTGAATCCTCTCATGTTGACCACCATGCATGAGTGAGATCAGAACCTTCTCTGCTGGGATTCCTCTTAACACCTTGACTCACGTAGACAGAACATAAGGTGCCAGCTTAACTGTATTTAAATCAATTATACCTGAAGCTCCTAACAAAGCAACAGAGCACTCTTACTCAAGAAGTAAAGATGTTGAAAAGGAAAATGGGAAAACAATTGACTTCAGCAATGGCTCTCTTTAAAATCACAAGTGATATGATTCAATAAAACTATTTAACTAGATGAGTAAATTAAAACATCCCCCCTATGCCATGTTCAAACATCAATAGGACATTTTACCTTCAAATTCCTTCTCTGAGTATACTATTCAATACTTGTGATCTTGCTCATGAGACATCCCTATAGAGCTATTCAAATATAACTGCAAGTACAATACATTAACAGCTGCACTTGGCTTTGAACTTAACCAGTGGCTTGATTTGTTGTTGTTGTTGTTGTTGTTGTTGTTGTTGTTGTTTCGCCTGTTAAGAGTGCTTTCTGCTAAGTAAATGAGTTTCAAGACTCTAGAACAATCCCTGTTTTCATTGACAGTGCTCTATAAGCATGTTTGAAATCAGAAGAAGGAATTCCAACTGCTGTCAAAGGATAAGTGTTGATACATTGTACAAAACCACTGTTCTCTGTCTGTAGTACATATTCTCCATTGTCTAAAAGATGCTAACTGACCTATACCAAGACTACAAAACAGCTTCAGACGAATCCTATTCCATTGATCTTACAGTAGCAATATATTCAAGTATTTGTTTTCGAAAAGTCTGCAGGAAAGGCCAGCACAGGGTCACTGAAAAGGCAAGAAGTTTCAGGAACACAGAAAAGTTTTGGCAAAAGAGATCAAAAAGGAAAGCAAAGAATCAACTGCAAAACTTTCTTTGTTTGCTTGCTGTTTAAGTTCAGTCTTACTTTTCCCCTAATACCTCAAAAAACAGATAATAGTCATCAGAAATGAGCCCTTCACAAAGCAAATAGTGTAGATAATAAAATACCATTTATTTTTTGCAAAAATGTTATCCACTGGCCATTGTTATCCTTCTCAGTGAACAAACTTCTACTCAAAGAGCTATGGTATCTTACAGAGAGCAGCCATAACATTTCCAAAAATGAGCACACATGTATTTATCCTGTAAGCCTTGAAATGTTCTGTTCAAGAAGCCAAGACCCTGGTCATTAAAGAATATGTTGGTTAGTCTAACAGGAGATCATCTTTAACTGCCTGCATTTTGAACAGTAGGTGGTGGAACAGTAGGTGGTGGGCAGACCCAAAGTGAAATACAAACCTATAGAGACTTGTGATGTGCACAAAGAAAGTTCTCATCTGAGAACTCAAGGCCATAATCAAAACAAGTGAATAATTTCAATGAGAGCTACTTGGGCCATAATTCTGTGTATTGTAGCAGTGTTGATAATCCCACAAATGAAATTATCTCTCTTTTCATTAATCAACCAAAAACCTTACATAAAAAATAAATTATGTTTATCTTTTGAATTACCATACAGCCTGCCTATTTAAACTCACCTTTTATGGAAACTACAGTTTCCTATTCTTTTCATTAAAATGCTCCTTATTGGTGCAGGTAAACAAGATCATTGACTGCTAAATCTGTGTGTTTGCATTTTTAACTCTTTACTCAACTCTGTTTTAAGGATTTCAAACAGAGAAAGAGCTGGACCCCTAGTTACTAATCAAACAAAAACTGTCTGCATGTCTATGCAAGCACCAAGACCCTGCACATATTTCCCACCTCTCTTCCTTGAGGCTGAGAGCCCTGTCAATAATCATGACTTATTAAACAGGCTGCCATCTCTTCCTTTCTACTGAATGTAGAACAAGATCATGGAGGGGCAGAAATAATTACCTCGGGCTCTTCTTTAAAGACGGCCTCAGAATGGAAGGTAAGGAAATCAATACAGAAAGGACAGGGAAATGCCCCAATGTGTGCTCCACAGCCCCGAGGATGGGAAGTAAATCTGCAATCCATTATTCATATCAACTGCTACCAAACGGATGAAGATTCCTAGGTCTTCAGAACCTGTTTCAGCCCAATGACTGTGCTCACATGCACCACCCTTTACCCCTTTACACCACTCAAGCTAGATCTGTTGAAAGGAGAACCTAGCACCCTCCCTCCTCTAGAAAATGGGCTCTCAGAAATGATGCTCAGCACAGCAGAAGAAAGCTGCACAGGGCTGGGCTCCACTGCCATCCTCATTTGTGGCAGGAAGCTTCCTCCTCTTTGCCTGTATGTCTTCCACTGGCCATCGAGGTATAGATGCAATTTTCTAAGGCAGAGTAAAAGCAAAAGTCTTTGTCCCCTACTCCTTACTTACAAGTACAGTAAATTTAAAAAGGAAAAAAAAAGTCACAAAGGTTAAGTAACACCCAAGGTAGGATTGTGGGTCAGGGACACATAAAATTAACACAACTGAAAGCCACCATCTGATTTGCTCCCACACTGAGCAGATAAAGAGGAACACTCTTTTGCCCAGATGTTTCAGCTCAAAACATAAATACAAATACAGCATGAAGGCAACAAATCCAGACCGATTCTTTTCTTTGCTTCCTTTTTTTCCTTTTTTTTTTTTTTTTTTTTTTTTCCAGAATAGCTTTGCTCGGAACTTGAGCTGACATACTGGGGGCTTGTCCTGAATAACCTTCACAGGTTGTACATGTCTTCTCCCATCCTGATCCTCAGGTACAAACAGAAGGTTCCTGCAATTTCTGTTCACTAAGGGGAGAGGGTGGGGTGGAGGTCAATTAGTTACCTGCAATGTTCATAAAAATAGAAAGCTTACAGTTACAAAGAAAAAGTGACCATATTTAGGGGGTACACTGGCCACACTGTTGGCACCGACTGAACCAGGTTGAAATGTTATATTCAAAGGCTGACATATTACAAAGAGCCTGGACCTTGTACTAAACCGGGTCCTAGTGTGCTTATCTTTTCCAGCTAGGAGGAGGAGGAGATCAGGTTTACACCCCTCACCCCTCTGGGAAAGGAACAAAAGCAAAGGCTTGGCAAAGCTGGGGGGGGGGGGAACCCTCCTACTTTTCCAGGACCCTGGGGGCCCGCAGCTCTGCAGAGTCCCCTTTGCATTTCTTCACAGTTAACTCACTCCAGTGGCCACAGAAGCAATTTCCACCAATTTTCACACCTGGCAATGGCCAGGGACAGGTTGAGGGGAGGGGTCCTTCTGGGAGCACCTCATTTCCCTAGCTCTCTGAATGGCTTCTAATTAATCCTTCTTAGTCACTGCCTAAGCAGGGAAGCTGGAATAGTAGGCAGCTATATCCTGAGGACATCACTACCAAATACCTGCATCCAATATCCTCTCCCCCTCCCACCCCCCTCTACTGGTCATAACTTCCCTCTGTGGTCTTTCATAGGCCAGTTTGGGCTGTGCTTAGAAATGCTTCCCACAGGAGGGCGGGAAGGGTTGGGTGCACCATCTCTCCCAGGCCAGTTAGGGGAACACAACCTGGGCTCACTCTCAAGTCTGCAGTGAGGATTTGCACTCGCCTTAACCCTTTGATTGGAGACAGGAGTCTATTCTCATTTGGGACCCACTGAAGTATGAGCCCTAGCTCAGAGATATCCTTGGTTCGCTTGACGCCCCTATTCCACACACAGGCACAGCATAGACCAGCACCTTTGGCCCCCTTGAGGCTAGTTTTAAACATAGCCTCACATTCTGCCCCAAACGTGCATGGGGAAGTGACAACCAGCAGAAAGGAAAGCCGGAGAGCAGAAAAACTTGGCAGTGAATCACGGCATGGCCAGGCGTCTACTTACGAAATTTGGGGCTGGTGCTAGTTTCTGGGGTGGTGGTAGTGGAGGAGGTGGAAGAGGGTGAGGAGGAAGAGGCGGCAGCAGCATCCTGAAAGGGTGACAGGGTCCAGGAGGGAGTGGAATCATGGAGGTAGGAGGAGGTAGCATACGCCGCAGTGGGCCAGGAAGGCATCGCCTGTGTACTGGGGGCTCCTGGCATCGGGGGTCGGGAGCCCGGCGTGCTGCTACTGAAGAAAGGGGCCGTGGTGGACAGGACCGTCGGAGGGGCAGCAGTGTTCCGTGCCGTGGTAGAGCGCGGGCTAGCCCGGATGGGCACCCGATGCCCAGGGAAGCGGGTGGGTGCCCGTGTGATGGTGGTCAACCGGGTGCTAATCCGGTTAGGCGTCCTGGAAGAAGCGGCGCCGCCGGCAGAGGGGGTGGCGGGGGACGTGGTAGAAGTGGTTGTTGTGGTGGTTTCCATAGCCTTGGGGAAAGAGCTGGGCTTGGAGAGGAAGAAGGGGTCCTGACCCATTCCCTTGGAGTCCACCAGGTCCGTGGGCACGTACTCCTTGACGGAGCCTACCACGATCCATTTAAGCAGCATGAGGCTGAGCCCCAGGCCGATGAAGCCGATGAACAGAGGCACCACGCACAACCACGTCTGCTGCCGGTTCCACACGATGCAGTCGCTACAGCGTAACTCCCGGGGGGGTTCGGCCGCCCCTTCTCCGCCGCCGTCCGGGCCCCCGCCCGCCGCCGCCGCCGCCGCAGCCGCCGCGGTGCCCTCCTCGGCTGAGGCGGCGGCTGCCGAAGCGGCACCAGGTGGCGAGGCACCGGCCGCCCCTTCACTCATCCTAGGAGCCGGTCTTCACCTTCGCCCCCCCGAGGGCCGCGCCAGAGGCATGGGGCCGCGCGGGCCGGGCGCGGGCGCGGGCGCGGGCTCCGGCGGCGGCGGGCTCCGGCTCAGGCAGCGGCCGCGGCGGCCGCATGCAAATCGGCTCCCTGCCCCCACGCCCCTCCCCCCGAGAGGCGGGCGGCGGGCGGGGAGGAGAGGACGGGGGAGGGGACGCGGACCGGGGAGGGGGCGGCGAGGCGCTCGGTAGAGGGGCGAGACTGGCCCCGGCGCCGCCGGCCGGTCAGGGAGCCGTGGGGCGAGTCTGCAGCCCGCCTAGGTGCCTCCTGCGCGACGGGGTCCCTCGGCTGCCGGTGGTGCTGATGCTGCCGCTGATGCTGATGCTGCCGTGGATGCTGATGCTGATGCTGCCGCTGGTGCTGATGCTGCCCGCCGCCTGTGTGCGCTCCAGCCTCGCCGGCATCCTCGGTGCGCCGCGCCCGGCCCGCTCCCTGGGGCGTCCGGCCGCACCGCCGCTGTCCCCACCTCAAATCCTCACGTCACCCTCAGGGGCCCGGGCGAGCAGTCGCTGGATGCTGGGCGCCGACAAGCCGCATTCCGACACAGGGGGCCAACCTAGCAGCCCCTCGCCCAGCCCTGCACGCAGCCTTGTACGGTGGTTACTCGGCGAGCCTGGGCGATGAGGTGCACCTGTTCTTCAGCCGGCCCGCAGCCAACCCTCGGTCAACGCTCTCCGGGAGAAACCAATCCTAGCGCAGCGCGGAGGGCGAGCGACCGGGCTCGCCTCGCTCCCGCCGCCCGCGGCTCTGTGCCGCTACTGCCGCCGCCACCCGTGAGTCAAACTCCAGCAAGCTACGCCGCCGCTCGGGAGCGGGGTACCCCGGGGCGCACCCCGAACAACAAGCAGAGGATACCAAACAGCCCCAGTGCCGCTGCCGGGTCGACCCGGGCTAGCAAAAATGGGAGATATGGACAGGGGTCCCGGACGTCGTGACCGCTGCTCCAAGCGTTTTCTTGCACTCAACCAGGCGGCTTCGGGTGTGTGTGTGTGTGTGTGTGTGTGTGTGTGTGTGTGTGTGTGTGTGTGTGTGTGTGTGTGTGTGTGTGTGTGTGTGTGTGTGTGTGTGTGTGTGTGTGTGTGTGTGTGTGTGTGTGTGTGTGTGTAATCGCCGCGGACAGGGTGGGATTCGGACAGAGTAGCGCCTCCCACCAACACCTAATGGTGCTGTCTTACTGTGCGCTAGCTAAATAAAGGATCCAAGTGGACCCCCATTGGAGATGTATGGCCCCAGGAGCTCTGTGGATCAGTCGTGAACAGGTCTCTGGTGTCGATCCTGCAGGGTCAGACACTGAAGCTGCTGGGAGAATGCGCACGGGCGTGTTAGGTAGTAGGGCGCCTCTGAGCTCCCCTGCCCCGCCGCGGTGCGGCTGGACAGAGAACCACCTTGCTGTGGAGTTGCTGAGAGCTGCTGCTGAAGCAGACGACCTTTCTGTGATCAGATCTCCAAGCCATTAACTTACCTTTTAAAAAGTATTATCTTTAAATATAGGTACGCCCTGGGAAACAAGGCGAGAGGCAAAGATGAGAAAAGATGCTGGCTAGTCTCTTAAATTTCATAGCCGGTTTATTCTCTTTGGTACAGGGAGATCGGAGTATTTACACTCTCAGGTACCACCTCCCTGAGGACTAGGTAGCACAGACAAGAAATGGGCAAGAACCAGTGCTACCATGATATACATACACTGCTCATGTAAAACGATGCTTCCCACCCTACCCAGATTTCTCGACAGGTAGAAATGAAAGAGGCAAGTTTTTTTTTTTTTCATTTTTGTATATTTTTTTACAAGTGCCATGTAAGGATGGGAGGTTGAGAATGGCATTTCCCTTATCGTGTACCTCCCAGCGCTGTCCAAGAATGCAGACAGCATTGTCCTGTCCTGTGATGCACTCCACAAAGATGAAGTTTTCTAGGTATCCATTTTATTCACAGGTTAAAAGCAAAAGAAAATGCTACTCTAAGGAGATGGCAGAGTGCAGAGAATGTGTTCAAACAGGAAGCTCTTGAGGGATTGTGCCTACCAGAGTTCTTTGCACAGGCATAATTAATAAATTGTTTTTTGATGGCAGTAATGTGGCTGTCACCTCTTTCAGCTCTAACACTGAGACTTACCCCATAGGAAAATCTTTGGTTTTTAATTTAATCAAACATGCCCTAACCCAGTAGGGCTGAATGATGCCTTCCAGAATTTCAATTGGGAAACAAACAAAACAAACAAACAAAACAAACAACAACAAAACATTAAATCCATACTCTTTTGGCTTTCTGCTGCAAGACACAAGTAAAAATGTCTTAACCTTCTGTGGGCTGACAGGCATCTGCTCCTTGCCTTTCTCAGGCAGTAAAAGAAAAGCATTTCCACATTGTAGTAGGTGCTACTGTTGACACTTGAGAAAGATTTCTTTTCCACACTTAGTTCATCATCATCCCTCCCAAATCCCACCCCCAGTATTCTGTGTTCTTTGCCTTCTTCCTCCCCCGCTGGAAAAAATCCAAAACACCAAGAGAGGTGCTGCAATGCTTTTGTGGATAAATGCTCTCTTCCTGAAACCACAATTGGACAGTATCCACATTCTCTTCATTGCTTCCTAAAGTCTTCTTCCAAATTCCCTCTCCTCCTTTCTACTTTGATTTAAAAGCTTATTCGTGGTTCCCTATAGAGTTCCTATGTTCCTGGAACACCAGTCACTGTATATCAGCTGCTCTTACAAGGAAGCATCTCCAGAGAGAGCAGGGCAGCAGAGCCCATTGCTTTGATGGTTTTCTATTAAGGATCAGGTGGTAACAGACCATCCAGAGAAGTTTAGTAGAAGTAACTGTTCTCACTGAGAAGTTGTATTGTACAGCTTTCTGGTAGTCGGTGGTAACCATTGGACTGAAACTGGAAAACCACTGTCCATAATATAGTCAAGGTCCAGGGATGGCCCCTCTTGCTGCTAAAGACTAGACAGCATTCCATTAACAGGCATGATTTAGGAGCACCAAAGAGGCAAGACTCTGGGAATGTCTGTGAGTGATTTTCTAGGCTAATTGAGGAAAAAAGACTCACTTAAACTATATAGTCCATGGGCTTATGTCTACTTCTGAATAATCTGGAAAAATATGGCTGAGCACCAGATTAAGTCTCCTGTGTTTCCTGCGACTGCAATGTGAGCTGCTGTTGCCATACTCTGCCACCATACCTGCCTTACCATAGGAGCCATGTCCCCAAGCTGTGGGCAAGAACCAAGCTTTTCTTCCTTTCTTAAGTTACTTTAGCCAGCGATTTCATCACAACAGTGAGACCTGTAACTAAGACACTTACCCGCTAAGGAGCATCCTGGTTCTAATGACTCATCCCTGACTGAGAACAAACATTGTAGGAGGTTCATATTAAGACACAGTTTCAAATTAGAGCTCTGCCCCTGGTAATGATGAAATCCCTTTGGACCAGTTTTTCTCAACTATGAAATGGTGCTGATGAGGACCTTATTAAAAATCCTTAATCCAAAACTGCAAGGCTGGAAGTAACCTCATTGGCCAAACCTGTCCAGTATATGTCATCCAGCAGAGCTCTGAAGAAGGTAATCCCTCCTTGGAGAGGTTCTCCTAGCCTAGGAGTGATGCGTTTAACTTTAAAAGGGTATGCCTTAGAGAGAAGTCCTGCCTTTGTTCCTTAACTGTTTTTACTTAGCTCATGCATCAAACCAGATGTGAGGCTAAGATGATACAATAGAGCATAGGACCCTCCTTTCATTTAGTTTACAGTGTGGGAAGGGTGGTTGACAGTAAGCAACAAAATAAACCAGAATAACAAAACATAATGAAAACTAGTTTGGGTCCACAAAGATTAGACTTGCTTGACATGATTATAGAAGACATCTCTTGAGCAAATATCTCTAGCTAGTTTACCATCACCCTTTTTAAAGCCTGGAAAATTCACATTCATACTGATTAGATGATAGAGAGCTCTTTTATGTACTATTGGTTCAACTGACAGGATAGTCACAAGACAATATGTCTCACAAAACTATGGTATTCTCCATATTCCTCCTTGGAGTCAAGTTCAGAGCCAATGTGATAGTCTGGACATGTCTGACAGTAAAAATATTTTGTAATTGCTAACGTCCACCTTTTGCATGGCTGTCAACTATTTCCTGTTTCTGAGTAAACAGGAATATTTACTATTACTATTACTATTACTATTACTATTACTATTACTATTACTATTACGACTGGAACTAAAGGAGTTATGGAGAAATTGTAGAGGTCTTTTGAAAAGAGAAATGTGCTCTTTTCTTCATGTCTTTCATCAAGTAATGTCATCTGTTTCTTTGGGGTCCTCATTGGCTCAAGGTATAAGATCAACCCAGAAAATCTGTAGACCAACATCTTCACGACATCCAGGTTTCAAGGATCCTTCCATTACAACATACCATGAGTAAAATGAACAACAAAATATGTGGGTGATCCAGAACAATTGTAGAAATGTGAAGAATTCCAGTTGTAACCATATCCTAGCTGCAGAAGATTATAAGATTATCCAAAGACTCAATTATTTGGAATGTTAGGTAATACTGTCAAGTATATCATAAATACTGTCTGCAAAGGTTGTAGAATTGGTAGTTTTGAATCAGGCACTAAGAGAAAAATGATGGTGCATTTCAGATGGAGTTGTGATAGGAAAAATCTCTAAATTTATAAACAGGTAGAAATTTTGGACTTTTTTTGAAGTTCATGTTCTGAGTACAAATACTAAGCCTCTTGACTTCTAATAAAGAGAAACTTCTACTCAGAAGAATCAGAGTTGCAGTGAGGTAGATAAACTATTCTCTGGAAGCTCTAGTAAAGGGAGCCAACTAAAATGGATGATAGATATATCAAGGGTAGGTCAAACATTGTCCATCCTCAATAGGGGGAAGCCTTCTGGGAACAGCCAGGGAGATTGCAGTGTGGGCACAAAGCAGAAGCAGTAGGTCAGTGATGCATAGGAACAGACCATTCTATTCCACCCAATTCAAACAAGGACAGCTTTCAGGAACAAACCTCGTGTTATTCCTGGCATTCAGAATCACAACTGCTGTTTGCTTAGCCAGTGTTTTATTAGTTTTGCCTTTTGGTAGCTTTAGGTATTCTTCCCTAAAATGGGTATATAATTCATTTTGTGAGATTACTGCACAAAGACCCTACCATATTAAAATTGACATATCCTCATTATAGAAGATTGAAGACTGTTGGTGGAGATTTGCCTTGACTGCTGACTAAGCAAGCTCCTTCAGGCAAACACTGAAATATCTGAGGAAATACCTCACTGATACCTTTAAAACAAAGGTAGAAAGCTAAGGTAGTCTTCCTCCTTAGGACCACAGTCAGCATACTACCTAGCCATTTCCATGTCATCTCAAGCTCCTTGTTCCAGTCACGGTGAGAGAATCTACAACGATACAGAAGCTTACGATGCTGCCTCTCTGAAATGCTTTCCCATAGCCAAGGAAAAACATCTTTGTCTCAAGCCTCATTATTCCTAAGAAAGGCAGCATAATGCTGTTGCTTTCAGAAAGAGCTGATGTGATTTCTTGTTTGTATAAATAACTCTTTGGCTGCACCTCACCTGTGTTTTCTAGAAACGTGTGTTCTGCTTCCTTAGATCTGGAGGGAAACTTTCATAACACTCCATGTGTTTCTCCGTGGGAAAAAGCAAACAGATAATTTTCCATAATTCTCCCCCGACTTACATTATGCCTACAACTAGGCAGATATCCTGCTAAGCCATTCGGGGAAACCAGAAGAAAAATACAGTTTTGGTATCATCCTCTGAAATCGTGCCCACAAGAGCTGGTACCACCAATATGCTCCTTATTGTTTGGCCTTTTCTAATAGAATCATAATATCTTCACGTGGGTTATAATTTCCTCTCCACTGCCCACTTCCTCTGGAAATAGTCTTTAATTCTAAAGGATTTCAGGTAATGTATAATCCATTTCTTCTATTGTGTACTCTGTCCAAACCTTTACACTTGATGTAGATCAATCATCGGAGATAAAAAGCAGATATCTGGAAGCAGGTCATTGCACAATTGAAGACTGCCATGTATTATGTGCCTGGCACTGTAGTTGCCACATGCAGGTAAGAGCAGGGATTATTTAATAAGAATCCTCATTGGCTCTGTTTACCAATAGTCACTATAATATTGGTATGAAGAGATTGTATTAACTTTAAAAGGTTGTGTGTTACGAGAGGTCTTTAAGTCACTGGGAGATGCCCGCAAAGGTGACTACAGAATCCAAGTGTCTCTGATACTTCATGCTCCCAGCTAAAGAGATGGCCACCAACATTAACACACATTGCTGTCACTGCTATTCAGCATCATCCCGGAGGTCTTAATTCACAAAACTCTTAGATTGTGCTCTTCTACTTACAAAATTGTGAAATAAATTAACCACTTTCAGTTATTGGGTGAATTGTCATGCATATCTCCTTGAAGTGATGAAAAGCAGACAGGCAACAGTATTTCCTAAAGAGCCTTCCAATTGCATTGCATTTTGCAGGAGAGGTTTGCAAGAAGGTGGAACCGCAGTCCTGCAATTTATGCTGCATCTGGATGTGGACTTGTGTAGTTCAGGATCAAGATGGTAGGACATAGTGGACAAGCTTTGACTCCAGAGTCATGTGCCTTGCACTCTATCTAAATGTGTTATCTCAATTATCTGGAAAAACTTTCTCAATGGGAACCCTCAGGGTCACTGGGAAGTTTAGTGTTGGTATCGTAGAGTGGATTTGGGCCAGCTCTTGTCTTTAAGTAAGGGTATTTTAGGGGAACAAAACTTGCTTGGTGCTTTAAATTGGGAAGGAAAAAAAAAAGCAGAACACCACCTACTTTGATGAAAATATTAACTGGAACTAAGAAAGCTAAGAGGGCCCACTCTGGTGAAGCAGATCTTCGAAGATATTTTGAAGGTATAGGTAGACTGTACATTTTCTTGCATTTGAAATATCTAGCTTGGTGAAGAATAGTTCCCCATTTAAAGAAATGACAAAGGACACAAAATGTGTGTGTGTGTGTGTGTGTGTGTGTGTGTTTCTGTATGTGTGTCTGTCTGTGTGTGTGCCAGCAGGCAGACCAGAAGTGAAAGTAGAGAGGAGAATGGAAAAGACTGCACTGTTGAGTTGATGAGGAAATTATCAGCTGGATCTGGCATATTACTCAGAATTATCCAAGAAGCTTACTTATTGTTAGAGTTTCACTGAACTCCACTGAAACTAGAGACAGAAGAACACATGAGGGAAATTGATTTTTACTCAGGTGATTGCTATATGCAGAGGCTTCAAGGCTGATGATCAAAAGGTTTCAACATGGCACTGGTTTATCTCAGCACATCCAAGAGGAGGAAGTTAGGATGATTTAACATGAGAGGGATTTGCTCATCTGTGGTTGTAGGGAGGTAGGACATTTGTAATCTCAGATAACCTTTTATACTTAAGAGCTTGCAGTGATTGAGGATTGTGGGGAAGAAGTCTCTGGCCTCATCACCAGTGAAAGAGGTCATTGGTGACTTTGTTTTCATTTGTAGCATTGAAAACTAAACCCAGAGCTTTGTACATACTAGATCACTTTCTGCCACTGAGATGTATTTCCAGCTTGTGATTTTGTTGATTTTATTGTTGGCTGGATGGTTGTTTTTTGAGAAATGGTTTCACAAAGTTGCCTGAGCTAGACTGGAGAGTGCTATGGAGTCTAGACTGGCCTCAAACTCATGATCCTTCTGTTTCAGTCTTCAAGTGCTAAGATTATAAGCAGTCACCTTTATAAGAACCAATGGGAAAAAATAGCTGAAAAGTCTTACTATAGCCCTATAGAGCACATTAATTCTATGCTATGCTGCTTTGGGGGTCTGACATGATGAAGTGTAGCCGCCTGCGGCCATACTAACTGGATTCCTGAGTGGGAGGCAGGAGCTGTATAGGAGAAAATGGTGAGAGAAATAATGGATGCTAAGACATGATTTTCTGTTCAAGGCTTCTTAAATTTTACTAAGAGTCTGTGCTTATAAAAGAGGGGGAAGGCCCATCCCTCACCAATCCATTCTTGGTGCCTGTCCTACAGGTGCGAGCCTGTAGGTGGATCTTCAGGATGCTGTCTCTCAGCAGGTAGTAGTGTCTTGGAGAAGAGCAGGCAGGTGTAAGAACAATAGAGCCATCTAGGTCAGAAGGCCCCACTCCAGGTGGTCTCTGGCTCAGTGGCAGCAAGGACAAAGTCAGCCTTTCGAGGCTGGGGGAGGCAACAATGAAGAGATTTCTGGAAAGCAAAGTTCTGGAAAGTTTCATTGGCCATTGTTTTACAGAAGCCTTGATGAAGTGCAGCATTAGCATCTGATTTCATAGTTATCTTTTTAACGCTATAGGAAGGTTTGTAGCCTACTGTTTCTAATAAAACGAAGAATGATATCTTTTATAAATTTCTTTTGATTTTTATAAGGTGGAAAATATAAGGTAAAATTACCCCCCAAATCTAAATAACTATGAAAATAGTGAGAGAACATAAGAACTTCATAGCAACTAGAGAAAAAAGGAAACTGCACAAAAACTAAGCAAAATATCCATACTATTCCAGTTGGCTTAACAGGTAGAAGACATTTTGTATGTTTTTCTATTATACACTTGGGTTTTAGTTTACTTTCTCAAACTCTTATTATCTGCAATGAGTTCAGACTCTAAGAATGACTACAACTTTTGAATTTAGTCTTTTTGTGCTTTTTAAAGTTATTTAATTGATAATTTTATTTGCCCACAGGGCTGGCTCTCTCTCTCTCTCTCTCTCTCTCTCTCTCTCTCTCTCTCTCTCTCTCTCTCTCTCTGTGTGTGTGTGTGTGTGTGTGTGCGTGTGTGTGTGTGTGTGTGTGTGTGTGTGTGTGTGTGTGTGTGTGTGTGTGCGCGCGTGTGTTCACAATCATAATTGTTGAAATACATAAAGAAGGTAAAATGCCCCAGAAAGACTTTTTCATTACCTATGGAACAAGCTTAAACAGGAATGCAATTATACATATGAGAATTGGAGGAACCTGGGCACTGAGTAGTGATGATGCAGATTCCAAACACAAATAAAGGCTGAAACACACCACCACCAGGGTTGATGTGCCCAAAGAATGTGCAGGCAGATCCCCTATCTCACTGAACCCTGTGCTCTTTAGGAGAGAGAGAGATCTTTGTTTCTCCAGGAGACAGCAGGAATTTAAAACAGAGGTCTGAGCATCCATCACTGAGGGCTGCAGAGGAGAGGTCCACCAGAATAAAACTGACCTTCAACTCTGACCTCCCAAGGGTCACTGAAGAGCAAAACCCCTTTCAGCCTCTACTGCACTGAGTGAGATTAAAAAGCAAAACTATACTATTTATGGCCTTGGAAAATAGCAAACCAAATCTCAAAGTCATCATTTTGGGAATGACATATGATAAAAAAAAATAATGTCCTAGGGAAATATCCAATTAGCCCAAAGAATTCCTCTAGCAAACTGAACGGAAGAGGGCACTGACTTGCCTTAAGGCTGATTTTCAAACAATTACACATCCTTTACCTCCTCCACCCAGCCCTGCCCTTTGTCTTTTCTTTTTCTAAGTGTTCCAAAGAAGCAAGCTATTAACATTAAGGTCTCCAATAGTCCCCAAGGTACACATCTGACTTCTCTAGACAATTGTCCCAGAAGGGGGAGCCTTTATGTAAATCATGACTTGTTTGTTTGTTTGCTTTATCTGTTTGTTTTGTTTTTTGTGTATTGCTCTTTTGTTAGAATGGAACCCCGGAGTGTTTGCACACACCAGGTGAGTGCATTACCAATTAAATGCATCTCTTGTCTTGTTATGGGCAGCTCTCCCAAACTCTTAGTCCTCCTGCTTCCAACTCTCAGCATTTCAGGAGTATACACTACACTTGGAGGATTTCCAGATATCTAACCCCGAATACAGTTGCCCATTTTGAATATTTGATTATAAGCAGGAAGATTAGATGCTTGGCTAAATCCTGAGGAGAAGTTCAGATCAGGATGACTTATACAGGGTTGTACAAGACAGACCTTGAAATCTCCACATTTGGAAGGTTCATCAAAGAAAAAAAATTTTTTTGAAGAGTACTAAAAGTTGTATCTACCTACAAGTGTGGTGAAACCTGCCCATGGAAGAAACATATCCTTCACAGTCACAAGAGAAATTGTTAGTCACTCTTTCCTAGAAGTCATATTCCAGTGACCCTTTGAAGGGGCAAGGCACACCCAGGGTCTGATCAGGGGAAAGGCACACTCAGGGTCTGATCATTTCATTTGCTAATGAGTAAAACTTAAATTTTCATCTTTAATCCAGAAGGCGATTGTATCAGTCAGATTTCCAAAATGATTCCCTCTCTTTCAATTTTTTTATTTTTTTTACTTTGTTGAATTTATTTATTTACCTCTTTGAGAAGTGATATCCTCATGGGGTCATACTGCATACAGCTTGATGTCAGGGAACACCCTGGAGAATGATGTCTTGTTATTATTGTTGTCCCTATTCCCTGCTTCCTTGGATGCTTTAAACAACTTGTTTATGACAAGGCAAGGCTCATGGTCACTTCTAAAATCATGGGAGCCGGATCCTTAATGGAATTTGAAAACATGCTTCTACAAGGAACTTAATAGAATTCTACCCAGTGATTTCTGATTGTATTTCTCCTTTGTTATGATTAAGGATAAGGACAGCAGAGAGTGTATACTAAACACCTGGGCTTAAATCTTTCTTTATCTTGCAATTTGTAAGATTCTACAAGACTCAGTTATGGCATCCATAAACTGTTCCAGCTATATCCATAATTAATATTACCTTCATAATCTGTGATTACAATGTTTTAAAAGCTTAAAGTGTACTTTTTAAAAATTTAAACCACTGTATATAATTTAAAATAAGAAAGAACTACCAATTGGTCTTACTAATGAAATTTATGTATCCAATTGTTATTTTTCTATTAAATAATACAGAAAAATATTAAAATATAAATATTTAAAATATTAACACACATACATATGTATGTATATATTGTAAATATATTATATATATGCACATATATTTAGTAGTCATTTTTCTTACACTCTGGGTTCTGTGTAACCAAATGTCACCAGTATGCATATACTGAATGCACAGGCTACACCAGTCCTTCAAAGAGATTCTTTCAGCAAGGAGGCTCTTTCCCTATCATTCTTTGCTCTATGAGATTAGTATGGAAGCAGGAAGACTAATTTGAAGTCCCTCCTTATCTAAGTTGTCTTTTAATTTGAAGTAATATATATTGATTATATGAAAGTTACTATCATGATATTTTCATGTATGTGACTAATAATGTACATTTTCACATTCACCTTCTAGTTACTCCAGTTTGCAGGCTCATTTCCTGTCACTGACTCCCTTTCTCTTCCCACACAGTCACTCTTTTCTTAATAACATGTGTTGCTTGTGTTTCTGAGTTTGACTTATTTTGTGCAAAAAGATGACCTCTATTTCCTGCAGACAACTTAATTTTGTTCTTTATTAGAGATGAACAATATATCACTATGTGTATCTACCACATTTTCTTTACTCCTTTATCTGTGGATGGACACTTGAACTGACTGAATAATTTGGCTTCATAGTAAACAGTAAACATGAGTATTCACGTATCATTATCGTATGTTCACCTACTTGACTTCTTCAGGTACTCTCTGGAGTTATTTAGCTGTACCACAAAGTACTTGCATGCTTCCTGCACTTTAAATTTAATTTATGTGTACTTGTGGATATGTTTTGCCTGCGTGTATGTCTATATGCCCTGTGTATGCTTGGTGACCAAGGGAGCCAGCGAGGGTATCAGATTACTTAGGACTGTTACAGATAGTTGTGAGTCACCATGTGGGTGTTGGGAATTGAACTTGTGTTCTCTAAAAGATCAACCAGTGAGGTTAACTGCTAAGCCATCTCTGCAATCCATGTATAGTATTTTTGATGAAGTTCTCTAAAATACACTCAGTACTTTGGACATATTTTTCTGATTAGGATGAGAAAGCTGTTCATCTAAGAAATTCCTTAATAGGTTTGTTATTGTTATATGTGCTAACATTTTCTTTATAGATGACCTTTGTCACCTTCATTAGTTTTAATTCAAAGATTATTTTCCTGAGAGTATTCTGATTAAAGTTGTTTTCCTAAATTCTTGCTTAGTATGTTCATTATACATATGCAGAAAAACTATGTTTTTATGTATTTATCTTGTGTTCTGCAAATTTGCTGGAAAAATTTATCAGACCATAGATTTTTCCAGTGTATCCTTTAGATTCTTAATCATATGTATTATGTATGTGTGTATGTATTTACTTTGACACTAGAAGCTTTACTCATACAGTGTATCTCCTCCCTCTACACTCCTTCCAGGTTCTCTCCGTACTCCCCTCTCTCCCAGATCAACTTCGCCTCCATTTCCTTTCAGAAAAGAGCAGACCTCCAAGCTTTCCTGGTGTCTGTGACTTTCTGTTGGCTACCCCTGTTCCCAATCCCCCATTGGATTTAATGTGCATGATTTTAGCTGAAATAACCAACAAAGGAGAGAAAGAACCTGTAGAGACCATATGGAGAGGTTAGGCATGGCCCCTAGTTGAGGGATGGGGTCACACACCCTTACCAAAAAATTTTAACCCAGAATTGCTCCTGTCTAAAGGAAATACAGGGGCAAAGAGTGGGGCAGAGACTGAAGGAAAGGACATCCAGACTGCCCTACCATGTGCAGATACCAAACCCAGTCACTATTGCTGATGCCAAGACATGCTTGCGAAGAGGAGCCTGATATAGCTGTCTTTCTGAGAGGCTCTGACAGAGTCTGACCAATGCAGATGCAGATACCTGTAGCCAACCATCGGACTGAGCGCAGGTCCCCAATGGAGGAGTTAGTGGAAGGACTGAAGGAACTGAAGGAGTTTGCAACCCCATAGGAAGAACAACAATATCAACCAACCAGACCCCTCCAGAACTCCTAGAGACTAAATCACCAATCAAAGAATACACACGGAGCGACCCATGGCTCCAGCTGCATATGTAGCAGAGGATGACCTTATCTGGCATTAATGAGACGTGGGGGAGTGCTCTTGGTCCTGTGAAAGCTTGATGCCCCAGCATAGGGGAATGCTAGGGCAGTGAGGCAGGAGTGGATGGGTGGGTGGGAGAGCACCCTCATAGAAACCGGGGGGAAGGGGTGGAATAGGAGGTTTGTGGAGGAGAAACTGGGAAAGGGGATAACATTTGAAATGTAACAAAATAAAATAACCAATAAAAATTAAAACACACACACACACACACACACACACACACACACACACACACGCACACACACACGGGGAATAACAACAAAACAAGATGCGTAAGACAAGTCTTGGTTCTGGACAAGGCAACCCAATAGGAGGAAAAGAGTTCCCAGGGCAGGAAAAGGAGTGCTTTTGTACATTTTTAATCCTTTTTTTCTTATTATTAATTCTTCTCTCATACATCCAAACTGCAGCCTCCCCTACCTCCAGTCATCCAACTAAACACATACACACATATACAAACAAATACAAACACACACACACACACACACACACACACACACACACACACACACACACACTGCTCCTGCCTCTCCCAGATTCACTACTTCTCTACTACATTTTAGAAAAGGACAGGCCTCCCAGTGATAGCAACCCATAGTTTCCTGAGTAAAGTGTCTTAAGTATAGGATCATATTATCTGCAATAAGTTATATTTTGTCTTTTTTGTTTCCTATTTATAGCACTTTTATTTTGTCATATATCCTATTGCTCTAGCCAAAAAAAAAAAAAAAAAAAAAAAAAAGTGAGTATTGTATTAACAGCAGTGGGAATGGCATTCTTTTTTCTTCCAAACTTTACTAACTCTAGAGAGGATGCTCTCAGACTTTATTTTTAACCACAGGTTTCCAGCATGTTGCAGTAACATTCTTTCTGTTTCTTCCTTTCCAGAGCATTTCTTACCTTAGGCTGTGTTAGATTTGCCAAACTCTTTGTACTGTGTCTGTTAGAATGCTTGTGTGACTTCTGCTGTTGATGCACTTGTGTGTTAAGTTACACACTGATCTACCTGAGAGGTCATCCTTGGAGTGACACAAACCTCAACATGGAAAATAATATTTTCAAATATTGTAAACTTCCTAAGTACATTTTCTGTCTCTGCTCATCGACGATATCAGTT
Source organism: Mus pahari (assembly GCF_900095145.1). Taxonomy (NCBI): domain Eukaryota; kingdom Metazoa; phylum Chordata; class Mammalia; order Rodentia; family Muridae; genus Mus; species Mus pahari. Next base: position 30,647,174 of record NC_034597.1, read on the forward strand.
TATAGCTTTCTTTTTATATTGCAACTTCCTCTGATTATACTGAGGAAAATACTGGGTAAATAGAATGAGTTTGGCAGTGTGGCCTCCCACTTTCTTCGTGCCTGATGCCCTTTTTCTTTTTCTCAGAATGTAGTAACTGATTTATAATACCAATGCTTCTCCCTGTCAGAGTCTCTGGCAGTTCTCCTCCAGTCCAGCATCTTTCCTGGGAACATCAGTCTGGCATCAAACACTTTGCTTTTGAATAACTTCTGTCTTTCCAATCCCCTCCATTCGTAGGGGACCAGAAATGAGATGAGCGTATCTTTTGTAGCCCTGTTTTTATTTCTTATTGTGTTTTCTGATACAATCTTATCAAGTAGGTTGAGACAATGCCATCTAAAGGGTCAAGTGGGTTTTGTAAATGTTTGGAAGACTGCTGTCTCCTGATGGACCATTAGAGACTTAACATAATTCATTGATAGATTAGCAAATCATACACAAGACAGGTCAAGTTAGGAATGTTTGCACTAAGTGATACACAGTGATTCCCCTGAATTATCACTAATTTTGGTAAAGATTTTATGTAAAGTCAGCAAGACTGTATGCTAAACATTTCTAAGGATGCTCTCCTTTATTACAATATTAAAAAGAGTCAAAACTTTGCCAGAATATCTTTTATTTTTAGAACATTGGCAATTAAGCAAAGCATCATTCTGGAGAGGCTTTATTGAATAAAAAAATGGCCGAATCTTGTTAAGAACATTGAGTTTGTTCTATTTCTATCCTTCTCTCTCCAGCTGCATAGTAGCCTAAAATGAATAGCCATCAACTACCAGGGAATATCAGCCAGCAGACTAGAGAGAACAAAAAGTCACTGGAAACTTCCGAAAGCCTCATTTCCATAGATTTTCCATATTTTGACCCATCTACTTAATCCCTGAAACAGCTAATTGAAAGGCTGGGTTTTCTTGGTAAAACTCAGAGACCCTCAGTAAAATAAAATAAATCAAAATGAAATGGCATACGCGTATCTGTAGGTTTGGTTTCTAGCACCAGTTTGTTGGTTCACAACCTTCCCTAACTCCAACTACAGAGGATCTGATATGCTCTTCTAACTTCTGTGAGCACCAGGCACACACATAAATGCACGTACATATGTGTGAATAAAACACATATACACAATTTTTAAAACTTTCTTAACCATTTCTCATACTAATTATGTTACCCAAAAACCTCTTTGTAGTGTCCCGCATGTAGAACTAAAGGAAGCCTGTTCAGTTGGTTTTTGACTGGTCAATAACGTTACCAGAGGCCAGAAAAACAGAGGCAGGACTTTTGAAATTTCAGGGAAGGCACTGAGGAAAAAGGAATAGGGGATTCCACCATGAAGAGGGCATAGGAGATAGACCTCCCTGGAAAGGTGCCAGAGGGAGAGATAGCCAACAGGGAGTGGGAAAGTACCCCCAGGAGGGCTGGCCAGCAAAGTCCAGGGCAGTAAAGATAAAATACAGACTTACTAAGTATTAACTCAGGAATATCGAAGTGGAGTGTGTGTTAGCAGCGTGGAATTAAGGAGTGTCCTACCCACTGAGTTGCTTTAGGTATTTACAATATAAGGCTGTATATGTGCGTTTTTCTTTCAGAAATACAAAAAACTGGGGCAATTATGAAAAGTATGTGTACACCCCCACCGGGAAGTACAGAGAGGATTAATTTAATACCACATCATGAGAAATTTAAGCTGTTTCAGTGAACATAAAATCTGCATAAATAATATACCAATTTTTCTTATGAAAATTATATAATAAAAATAGACATACATATAATATACAGCATATAACGTGGGAACCATCTACCATATATAATAAAATAGGAAAAGAAATCTTGAATTTTGCAGATATTTGTATGGGATATAATGAGATGTAAATATACTTGGTGGACATAGAGCATAAACACATTAATGCACATGGTATGTATATGTTGGATCATATGAAGAAAATAATTCCAAGGCAAAATAATCAAAAATGACATGTTTAGTATAGACCAGAAATGCTAGTGAGTTTGAAACGCACAATCTCTGAAAGGAACAGAAATTATCGTCCATATGCTGAAGAATCCTATTCCCTAAAAGGAAGTATGATGGCTGTATGCAATACAATTGCTCCTACAGGTAAACCTGCATCCCACTTACTCCAAAACATAACAAGGTAATCCTGTAATTCACAGGAAATGTATATGAATAAAACAATAAGAAAGCAGATGCAGTGACTTGAGAAATATCAGATATAGTATAATCCACAATAATTCAAAATATTGAAGGACACTATCAAAAAAGTTTAAAAGAGAAGGGTTGAACAGTTTTGAAAATCATATATTGCATAAATGCATAATACTCAGAATATATAGTAATAAAAACACACTTATCAAATAGTGACTTTGAAACAACAATGCCTCTGTTTTAAATTAGTTGAATATACACTGAGCAATAAGTGCATGAAAATGTTCTCAGATGTTTTAAAAAATTCAAATAGTAGCAATAATCTGGTATTTTATATCCACTGGGATGCTATTGCTTCAAGGAAAAAAACAATGAAAATAGTAACAAGGACTTTGGCAAATGAAAGCTTTCAGAATTTGTTGGTAGGATGTTAATTTTGTGCAGCTGTTTTTAAAATGTTTTGGAAGGTCCATGGGGAATTGGAACTATCCTATGACCTAATAGATCTTTTCATAGATCTATTACACCACCAAGATAAAGGAAACATACATACACTCAAAAACTTGCATATTGATTTAGCAACATTAATAGTGGCTACAAGGTACAATGATCAAAATGACAATAGCCTGATGAACGAACACAGGTGGATTATTCACAGGACGCAAAAGTAATCTTTTTTTTTTTTTTTGGCACTGTACTGATACATGTTACACTGTAGATGAATCTTGTGAACATTTGCATAAGAGGAACAGGGCAGACAAGAGAAAGACTCAGACCAAATTATTCACTCTTAAATAGAATAAAAAATAAAGAGTTTCTCAAAGAAACTACCACAGTAGTGTGGTAGTGACCATGAACTGGGAAGAATCCTAGGAAAAACTAGGTACAGTTTGGTTAGACAGGAGAAATACCTTGTACTGTTCCATTGTATGGCTATATATATGAGAACATCAGTGTTCATTTAAATAAGCATCCAATTAAATAAAAATCAGAACTAGTAGACAGTGTTTTCCCATTTCTATGAAATATCCAGAATAGGAAAAGCTATAGTGATACCATTCAAACTGGTAGTTACTGAGAATTGACAGGACTGGAGGTGCACAGTACTCATGAGTACCCATGAGTATGTAATCTTATGAACACACCCCCTTTAACTCCATAAATGAGAGTAATATTACAAAGCCAAATAGTATTAGCCACTTGTAGAATGTATAAAAAATAAGGAAATGCTTAACATTTATTAAATAGCTGTTGGTAGAGAGACTTAAGTATATAAATTGTACAGTTTATTTGTTATTTCTATATAATTTATTCTCTGACTCACACCTAAATTTTCCTGAGGCCCTTCCTAAATAACAAATGTCAGTTTCTCTTCTCTCTTACTCATAATCATCATTTTCACAATCTCCTTACTTCTTGTATTTGTACACCCTTTTAAGCTTAGAAACAAAGACAAGATTATAATAGAGCCATCACAAAACTGAGGTAAACATAGCTAAACTAAAAAACAGTTTTTCTTACCCTAAGTAGCAGGCACTAGCAATGACCATTCAAATGGGACCAAATTGGCCTGCTGCGTCTAACACAACTTCTTCACCCTCCCTGTTTCTAAAGACTTTATACCTACATCTTGTCTACTAAAGGAGCAGCAGCTGTAGCCAGGTACCAGTCTTACATACACACTGAAACTCCAGAGTTTTATCCATTCCTTTACTGCCAAAGCTGTGAGCACAGATCCCTTTGCTGATACCTGGAAGGGAGTACTTCAAAATAAACAAACAGGACCTACATTCAACCCTGTGTCTTCAGGAGTTCAATCGACTTAGATTCAAATAGCCATGTACTAAACGTGTAAAACAGCATATGTTAGTACTGAATAGGAACAGTTCTGTTTTTCTTATCATTATCTCGTGAACAGTAGCATATATGTACTTATATAGTAGCCAGTGTTAAATCTGATATCACTTGTGATGTAGAGCTCATTTAAAGTGTGCAGAAGGACCTTGGGAGGTTGTACACAAATGGTGTAGTCTACATGCTGATGCTTGGATAAGATTTTTGTGTCTGTACTAGAGCCTGCAGTCAGTACTCCAGGGATACCAAGGGTTAATTGCAGTAAATACGCCTCTTCTTAAAAAGTCTGCAAGTTGCTGACTTTACAGTTTCTCTCTTACCTTCTACTCTGCAGTTTATTCTCCTTGATTGAGGAGGGAACCATCTTACCTTTTTAAATTGTTTATGGAAAATCCACACTTCCACTTTTATTACACAGGAGTTACGACTCCTACCACTTAGTGTTCTTATAATATGATTCTGAATTAATTGGATGAGAATATAATTGTGATTTTTGTATCACAAGCAATCCTACTGATAGCCTATTTCAATTTACACTTTACAAATTATAACAACACAAATGCTTCTGATTCTTACAAAGCCTCCATGCTTCAGAAAAGGAAACTGAGGCTTCATCTATAACCATTTGGGTGTTATGCCCTCTTCTGGATTTATCATTCTTCACATTTCGTCCATAAATAGTAAAATGCCAGTAAGCACATTAAGAAATGTGAAGTAGAATTGCACCTCCTTTGATGATCCTAGGGCATACATACTGATTTAGTGGGAGCATGTATAACACCAAAAGAAGGCCAGACAGAGCACCATATCTCCAAGGTACTAGAAGCTAAGTGGTCATCTGCAGAGAAATTAAAAAATTTCTCATAAAAAAAATGAAAAAAGACAATTAATCCGACATCTAGGCCACTGCTAGTACAGAGAAGGGCTATGGTGTGACTTCTCATACGTATGAAGACATCTAAAAATGTAATCATGAACAATTTCTAATCAGAGTCAGTAGATATATCCCATGTGCAAACTGAAGATGTGGCCTCACAACATCTGACTCAATCCAGTGGGAGTAAGTGTCCCGTAAGGCGAATGTTGAGTGGGTGGACCAGAGATGAAAGATAAAGAAGATGAGAAATAAAAAAATAAAATAAAGTCAGTAACTGGAGCCAAAATGTCTTGCATAAGTTGATGATCTGTGTCAAGCAAGTTTATTAAGAAATACAGTACTTTAAGAACTATTAGCTGGGGGGAGGGTAACAAAATCAGCAGAGAGCTAAGTCAGCTAATGTTGAAAAAAGGAGCATAGGATAATCCAGACAAAGCTGCCTTGGGACTTATAACCACAGTCTAGAAAGAAGAATCCAGTGCCCAGAAACCAGAGTCTTTACTCTTCCAAGGCCCTACCTTCCTGTGGTAGACCAGTCTCTCCAAGTTTACTCTTGGACAAGGACACAGAACTAAAGTTTCTTTTGTCCTTTCTTAGGGCCTCTGAGAAAGTCTTGGGTCTGCCTGGCTCTCCACAAACACCACATCAAAAATCAAGGACTGACACAATAACTATGGAGTAGAAATTAGTTAGGTTTGCTATCATGGTGCCAAGCCAAATTGGGATTGCCTTAACACTCAAAATATAGTTAAGTGTCAAATAATAAACCTGATAAGAGTATCTGATGGCCAGATCCCTATTGCTGCGTGAAACTGCAGCAACCAAAATCCTGAGAAGAAATTTTTAAGTTACTGCCAGAACCATTATTAAAATGCTATTTGAAATACTCAGGAAAGTCAAGTTCCAAAAGTCCCAAACAACAAATTTAGAAGATTTTACTACCACGGAGTGTCAGAGCATCTAAAACTTTCTTGTTCTGAGGGGACATGTTTCTTGGGAGCTGTTACACAGTTTCATTCTGGAAGAAAGAGACTTTGCTCACAAGTAATTCAAAAGTCATAAACCTCAGACAAAATTGGGGGTATATCTCTTCTGTGACGTTAATGGCAGCACTGACTCAACCTTACAGCCAACAATTATTATTAATGAATTTTACTTTTTATCAGATTCATATTTTCTCACATATTTTTTGTACAAAAGTAATATTTCATTGGTTGGGTGCAGAATTCTCTATAGTAATTCTTCTCTACCATACAGAGGGCCCTATGTTTAATTCCCAGCAGTGGAGAAAAGGAAGAGGGAGGGGAAGCAGAGAGAGAAGCTATGTGAACTCTGCATTTATGCTTTGGTCAAACATTTTCAGTATCATCACAGAATTCAACTTTTTAGAGAGACTCGCCTCACCTCTCCAATACTTGCTCTTCTTTTCTGCCCAGAAAGAGAGAGGTTTTCTTTGTTAACTTCAAGAAAAAAATGCATTATGAGAACAAAAAGTAAGTTATCAAAAAAGTCTTCAGGTATGATTATGAGACTACTGATTTGGCTAACTGGACACGTGAAATTCCGATCCCAGAGCTGAAAAGAAAATAGCTTTGTGGAGAAGTTCATGGATTTGTCAGGGGCATAGACAGTTGAAAACGCCTATTTATCAAATGATTCAGACAGCAAGCAGTTGGAAACAGGCTTGCTGCTTTCAGATAAAGACATATACAAAGCAAGATGTGCCAACCTGATGCTTTCTTTCTGTTTATTTATACTTGTCGTTTTCCTTATACTCCAAAAAGCATCCTCTGCAAAGCAGAGAAGTGGATTTCCCCCACACATATAGGATATAGGTCTCTGCTGAGCCTCTGAGCTCTGCAAGCTCCCCATGGAAAATTTCTCCCCTTCTAAATTGAATATGAATTGACACTATGGGAAGCTGATAGGCTACAATGGAACAAAGTGTACCTTGAATTCATGGGGAGCTGGTCCCAGGAGGCAGACTATCTCCCAGCTGGAAATTATATAACATACCATTTGTCCACAGGTTTTACCTTCATGTTGAATTCACTGAAAGATGTCTGAAGCATAAATGAATTTATAGCACACATACCTAGAGCCATGTTGAAAGTAAAAATAAGACTAAAAATTTTCCTTGGGTCAAAAATTTTATTTTGCTTTTTGTTTATTGGGGCAGGTTTTCATTATGTCAGTCCAGGTAACCTTGAACTCACTATTTTCCTGCCTCAGCCTCCCAAGTGCTGGGATCAGAGTCCTAAGCAAAATCACCTAGAACTGCCTTTAACAGTTTAGTATATTATCCTTATAAAAATTATGAAAGCCTTAAAACTTGAATTGGGCTTGCTACTAGAATAGTTTTGAGAACTGAAGTTATAACTTAAATTAATTTTATTTAAAAGCACTATTTCAACTGAAAGTTGAACTGCTTTGTAATATTCAATATATTCGGTGCTTTTCTAAAACACATCTATTTCAATCACCGCCATTGCTCTTTACCCCTTTTCTGTATTCATGTCTGCTTACAATCCATGCTGAAATCAAGCCAATCTATTCCTGATGGACAGGTGCTGCCAGCTCTGCCCTCAGTCACTGTCATGGTATTTGTATCAACTCTTTCCTTAGCCAAGTGATTTATAAGCTCAGATTATGGCTGTTTGCAAACCTAGGAACTTTAGTAGAAGAACTGGTTGCATTAAATCAAGGCACAGAAGTGCAAGTATTTGCCTGACTGAACAGGGAGTTTATAAATGCTACCTAAACAGGATGCCAAAAGATAAAGATAGATGGTGCCCTGCAAGCCAAATGTTACGTTTCTGTTTGTCTGAATATAAATGCATGTCTGGAAAGACAGAAAGATCTTATGTAAATAATTACAAATAAAGGAGTTAAGTTTGAATCCTAGCTTGATGTCACTTTAAAGGTGGGGTTACAGGCAAATAGTTTGTGTGTGTTTGAACTTAGCAATCTTATTAGTATGATTGGAGAAATGGTTCAATGGCTAAGCACAATGACTGTTTATCCAGGAGAAACTGGATCAATTCCCAGCACCCAAATGACAGCTAACAATCATCTGTAAGTCTAATTCTAGGGCCTTGGAGGACTTCTGGTGACCAAAGGCACTATACACATATGGGTGCATACATTCATGCTGACAAAAATACCCATGCACATAAAAAATAAATAAATAAATGAATCTACAAAAATATTTTCATCTGTAAAGGTCTTGAAGAAGTATGTTCTACATGACTATGTAAAGGCACATTATCATAATGTATGTGAATGACACCCCCACCCCCCCATTATCCTGCGGTGGGAGACAAAAATCTCAACAGATAATGGTTCCAGGAAAGAAAGTGTTTGCTAATTGACAAATGTGTTGTAAGTAAGGAAGAAATGGAGTTAATAAAACCTTTATAATCAAGCCCCCTACTCACTGATTTGAAGACATGTCACTTATGAAGACATATGTCATCTTAAATGAAGCCCTGCTCCCTCTTTAGAGACTTAAGATGAAAAAGGCATCCAAGTGGCTTCTTCTCCAAGGCAATCCAGTTCTGTGGGCATTCTCTTTATCCATGGACCATTTGCAAATAATTCAGGGCTCTATAATAGGAAGTTCTTACTCTTGTTGGTTCCTATATGGGGGCTTTACTGTCTATAAGGGTGGAGTTTGTGTCTCTACCTTGTTTGTGCTGCAGTTCATTGTGAGGCATATGGCCCTTTAGTAAATGAACAGTTGTCAGGTTCCATATCATTCATAAAGATCTGCAGAGAACAACATTTAGTTGTCAGATTATATCCTGACATGTTCCGAGAGCATTCAGATCTGGCAGGACACGGTCAGTAACACAGCTGTTTTAACAGGTTTGTTATAATTTGCCTTGACAGGAGCATGCTCTTTCCTTGGTCACTAATATGATTCTTTATAAAATATATGGCTGATCTGTCCTTATTTTACTTGATAGGGGTGGGGGAGCCTGATTTGTGATTTAACATACCCATAGTCTAGGAATACACACACACACACACAGAGAGAGAGAGAGAGAGAGAGAGAGAGAGAGAGAGAGAGAGAGAGAGAGAGAGACATATTACATTTTTCACTTCCACATATATATTACATTTTCACACACACACACACACATATATATGTATATATATGTAATATATATATTACATTTTTCACTTCCATACAAGGCAAGGATCTATTTCTCTAGAATTTCATTTCCTTTGGGTTTCAAATCTGTAATCTGTTACACTCTTCTTCAGTATGTCTTGTCTCCAATTAATGTAAGATTTCCTAGTCTTTACCTTGTGATATCCCAGGATGCAGCAGTATTTGGAATTCAACAGGAGCCAAGTAGAGGGCCTGCACTTGGATAGTGCTCTAAGAGCTTTTTCTCATCTTTAGTCTGTTGCTGACAAACTCTACACATCAGTGGATGCTTGCCTCACCTTAACTTTATTTTCTTGCATGTTCATATATACTTTTGCTGTTAGGATTGTTTCTTAATCTGTTAGGGTTGTTTCTTAATCATTTCTCAGGTTTAATGTCCACATTGCCCCATGAAAACTGCTTTTTAAAAAAAATATCTTTTAGAAAACATCATCTGCCAGGTGTCAGCTTCCTGGTTTTCTAAGTTTTAAATGCCATCTTAGGCTGGACCCTTGGTGCACAGCTCAGAACACTCTGGATTCTAGCTCTCTTTCTTTGTTTTAATCACCTGTTTTGTCTGTTCAATTTATTATTGTATATTAGATTTATTTACCTTTCAAGGAACAAGTAGGGAATAAATAACAAAATATTTAATGCATCAAATACTTGCAGCAAAAATGTTCATCTGAACTCTGAAATAACTGTTTTAAAATCCACCAGTCAACTCGTCTATACAGATAGTCCACTCATTTAGAGAAAGAGAAAGTTGAGGAAAAGAACTTCAATGCTACAGCTTTATTCTCCTTACTGAGTTCAGAGGACATTTATACATTTGAGTACAAGAATCAGGTCTTTCTCCTCAGAATTTGTATGGGGAGGATGCAGTGTTTCAAATGGCAAATCCCCATGGCAAATATACAGTGAGCTGCTGTGGAATTTATTATACATGCTAAAGTATCTGGATCATGTACTCTTAGCACTCAGCATTCTTACTTGGGAATAATTGAGAGGAGACGCCATTTTACCTGAATTTTTAAAACTTACATATCATACACGTTTCAATAAACATCAGTTTCCTAACTTCAAATAGTTTTAGTAACACAAATCACTGGTGAATTGCTACCAAACTGACTTTGTAATAGACTTCACTTCATAATTATATTAATCTTTGTGTGTAAATGTTTCTCTAAAAGGATGTTTCCTCCAAACAACCGGTAACTCAGACAGCAACTTGATGGCTGAAGTATAAGCATGCCCACATGTGATGAGTTTGACAAGGACAGTGCCATAACAGGGCAGCAGGGAGTGCACAAGGGAGAGCGCTCTAGAGACCCAGCCTACTTTCCTACTCTGCTTTCCTTATCATGCACAGAGCTTGACAGTGGATCCTTTACTTCTATGGCAAATTAGTTCTGGGTGTAAGATGCCAGGCAAATTTTCATGCCAGTGGTCATTAGAAATGCATAAGGGTTAAAAGTCCTTATTTTATATATGAGAGGAACTTTGGAAACAGTGTTGGGAATGGAGAAAAGTGAGGGGGAGCAATGGATTTGTGTTGTTCCAATGCTAGGAATCTAACCACAAACTTCTGTATATCAAGCACAAGCTCTAGCACTGAACTTTATTCCCATTCTTCAAAGAACCTAATCATAAATAAAGAAAATAATGATGGGAAATGATTTTCATTTAGAGAACATTACATGTTTCATCATCTGTAATATTTAAATCCCAAGAGTTAGGGGACTGCAGAGTCTTTTGGAGAGGAATGCTGTATGCATAAATATGTGGGGCATGTGCATGTATGAATGAAAATTTCTGGAAAGAAGCTGTGTCTATCGAGACTTATTGATGAATCAGAACTGTAGTGCGATGGCAAGATAGGGATGTTATGGCTACCTTCAGGCCACACAGAATAGCCACGCCTCTACCTCTGTTAGAATGAGCCTTCAGGCCACGAAGAATAGCCACTCCTCTACCTCTGTTAGAATGAGCCTTCAGTCCACACAGAATAGCCACGCCTCTACCTCTGTTAGAATGAGTGTTCTTTAACTAGTAGATGAAAACCTTTGAAGTGTCTTAGTAGCTTCCTCCACACTGCTGTTATCGCTTCTCTGATGTACCTATCAATGCATTTTTTAAAAACTTGTCTTGATTTATAATTTTTTTCTTCTGAAAACTATATAACTTCATGAAGCTACTTCCATGTGGAAGCATGGAATTTGGGGTAAGTGAAATATATACTCCTGAGCCATGGATATTCAGAAATGTTTCACAAGAAACTATCTTCTATTCCCTTTAGGATGAGAGTTGTGGTTTGTACATCTATAATATGTGTGTGTGCTGATGTCAGAGATCATCTCTGAGTGTGTTTCTCGATCTGTACACCAAATTTTGTCTTGTCTTGTCCTGACTCTCTCCTCTCTCCCTTTTTCTGTCTCTCTCTGTCTTTCTGTCTTTCTGTCTTTCTTTCTGCCTCTCTCTCTCTCTCTCTCTCTCTCTCTCTCTCTCTCTCTCTACCATTATTTACTAGACTGACTGGCTACCTAAGCTAATCCTCAGGATCTACATATCCTTCCACCCTGATGCTGGGGTTACAGGTGTGTTCCACCATGCCTGGATTTTATGTGAGTTCTTGGGATCCAAACTTGGGTCCTTGTATTTGTAAAGCAACTACTTTACCCCACTGAGCTCCTCAGTTACCATCTTATGTCTTACCATTCATCATTTGTGTTACTGAATGTGGATCATTAGGTAGAGTGAATGATGTATGCCGTTGCTCATTTTATGTTAAATTGAACTAGTTTAAGGACATGTGTTAACTCTACACTGGAGTTCTGATAATTGCCTTAGACCATTATCTTCTGGTAGCACGGGAATGTGAAACATGATTAAAGTCCACACATCACTAGTAGTGGTTGCATATGGATTGCAACAACCTAGAATTGAAGGATGAAAACTGACACAGTTGCCTGCTTTATACTTCTCTTGTCTTTACAGTACCTTGGACCTAAGTCTCATTACTTACCTCTGCTTTACACTAACCACAGCCCTCAATTTTCTTTGTCTGGCTTGTTAGGTTGATGGGAAAACCAGCATCACCCAGATCAGCTAATTAGTCATGAACTATGTGGGGAGTATTCAGTGAGGTGCTGAGATGAAAAATACTCTAAATTACCATAAGGATTATAAATGAGAAAGAAGCTCTAGTACCTTCTCTCCTCTCTTTTTCATACATTTCTTTCACTTTTGGCTTTTAGGTGAACCAGCCATTTATCACTATCATAAGTTGTCCCCTGCAAGCTGCTGTACTGTATTACCAATTTCTTCTTATGCCCCCTTTCTTCTACCCTTTTATCTCTGTGCTACATAGATCAACTTGTTCTCTTTTTGTTGACTTACTTTTCTTTAATTATTATTTATAGCATACTTTTCTCCTTTAGCTTATTGCCCAGATGTTCTTAAAGTGCTACAATACAGTTTTGCAGGGAGTCTAATACCTTAGGATATGGAAGACTGATTTCAAGAAGAGAAGAAAACTGTCCAAGGAGATGAAAGAAACACAGACAAATCAAAGTATCATTCTTTTAGGGTGACTATTGTGTTTTTATATTGACAAACCTAATGATGTAATACATCTCTTAGAATTTATGATTACTTGTATAACAGTCTGTTTTCTAATGAAAAGATATGTGAATATTCTTAGGTGCCTTTAAGTCACAGGTGTAGCTTAGTTATGACTTTCTAAATCTCTTTGAACAGTGGCTGTCTGGCTGGAGATCAAATACTGCATTATAGGGACCAACCTATACTCATGGTTGGGAAATCTTATTTCACTGGAGGCCATATACTAACTAGATGACAGCCTTCTCAGCTTCCAGATGCCACTAGATGTCCCTCCTACCCAGTACTGAAATGCAAGTGTACTTCTACATATGCTGGGGTCTCTGAGATGCAAAAGAGGTGTAAAGGGAGAGAGGCCCAGGTGTGCTAGCATAGCATTTCTGCAGTATTCACAAAATATGTAGGACTATTTCCAACATGGCTGTATGTCTTCTTTACGTATGTCTGTTTTACTCTGGTAGGGATTAAAGCACATGTTTATCCATTTAAATTAGACTTAGCTTCTTAGGAGTGTTTCTTTGAAGAACAGAGTCACAGTTGCTGGTTTAGCCTTCTCAGGTCCTTATAGTACCTAGTTTCATTTCTTATCTCTACTTTACACTAACCATAGCCCTCTATTTTCTTTGTCTGGCTTATTAAATTGATAAAAAAAAAAACAATGGAGGCTCCCCAGAGTAATAATCTTGTCCAACACAGTATAGTAAATCTTGTATCAGAGACACCCTATGATGACTGCTATGGAGACACACTGAAGGGCAATCCGCCTGTCTACTGTGCTGTATATGCGCTGGCATATCTCTAAACAATATAATATAGAAAAGGTGATGGGGATGCTTCTTCCATAGTTATGAAACATTACATGACAAATATAAATGATTGTGCAAATAGAATTAAAATTTTTATCTGTTGACTCTTTGTGAATTAATCTGGGTGGGCATGACCTGGTCAGATGAACATTTTCAAAAAGGATCTATAGCTTTCTAAAAAGGTGAGGTTCCAATGAGAAAACACTCTCACTCTACTCTGTCTATTAAAGAAAATGTCAGAGTCGCTTGCTAACAGGAACTTGGTGTGCATGTTCCTTGGGAGGTCTGCCAGCAACTGACCAATGCAAATGTGGATGCTTGGAGTCAACCACTGAGCTCATGGACCCCATTGGGGAAGCTGGTGGAAGGATTGGAGGAGCAGAGAGGGACTGCATCCCCATAGGAAGAACAATGTCGATTGGCCAGACCATCCAGTGCTCTCATGGACTAGACCACCAACCAAGGAGTGTGCAGGGAGGGATCTGTAGCTCCAGATACATAGCGAGCAGAGGATAGCCTTGTCTGACATCAGTGGGAGGGGAGGTCTTTGGTACTGTGGAGGTTTGGTGCCTTAGTGTAGAAGGATGCTGGAACTGTGGGGCAGGAGTGGGTAGGAAGGTCGGGGAGCACCCTCATGGAGGCAAAGGGGAGGGGGGAGAGACCAGATATGGGATGCAGAGTTTGTGGAGGGGTAACCAGGAAGAGGGATATCATTTGAGATTTAAACAAATGATTAATAAAATAATAATAACAATAAATAAAATGTATTTATTCTTCGTCTATATGAATCTGAACTCTGCTGAGAGTCTAATAGGGATCAGAGGAGGATATTTCCCAGAAAAGCCTCCAAATTAGATCATGGTCTGGCCAATACATTGGACTGAATTTTGTGAAACGCTGATATCAGAACTTGGTTAACCAGTCCCTTGTCTTCTCACTCACAAAAAGTATTTGGTAAGAAAGGGAAACTTTTAAGTCAATAGGTTTGTAGGAATTTGTCATTCAGATAGTAGCATAACTATGGCCATTCAGAGCACTCAGCTGTGTCAGCTACTCCTGAGTAGCCAGGAGTCTCAGCTCTGAACCATGCAAATATTCTGTGCTCCCTTGCTGACCCACCTAAGAAGGAAAGGGCATATGTGCATCTAGGTGATACTGTCAAGCTGGGTTTTGGCAACAAAGTTTCACCACTACTTTGTATTCATTTTATTATTCCTCGAGGTTTGTTTGATTCCTGGTATTTTAAATGTGTTTTCATTCAGTCGATGATATTTCATCATTTCTGAGCCTAGTTGCGATTATCCTGTGGATTGGGGTGTCTTTGGTTGATTTATTTATAAATATTTTGAACAACAACAACAACTAATCACTTCAATAAATTTGCTAGTTTTCTTAAAGGCTTGTAAGTTCGCTCCTGTGATATTGTCACAAATTATATGAGGGTCCAATTTTCTCATCTGGGCATGAACTGCCTTTCTGTGTTCTAGAGGTAGATACTGGACTACAGAGGGGAGCAAGAGACCATATAAGTTCCTTCACCACTTCCAGTCAGTTGGCTCGAGGTCTTTTTCATAAGAGCTAAGACAAGGCTTCACTTTCCAGAGCAAGTGTCTGAAGAAACACAATGACAGAAAATGTAGAATTATATTTTATGCCGCAGGACTGGAAGCAGAGAAGAATATGTCAGTAGTATGATTCATTGTATTGGGATTTTGGTTCCATGGCCATAGTTTAGCCCTTTACGTAGTATCTTTCAGTAGTATCTTCCCTTCAAGTTTGTAAGTAACATATAGATTCTCATTCTAGACTTTAATTGGCATAGTATCTGACCTTAATCACAGAAGCAAACCAAAAGCCTTAAGTCATAAACAAGCCAAAATACCTTCTTTGGAGAGCCACATTCAATTAAATGGTATCTGTAGAACTTAAAAGAAAAATAAAAGAAAATAGCCTACATTCTCTAATTTAATATTCACAGTTTACAATACTGTTTTTTTTTTCCCTCTGAGTTTAGTTTAGATATCATGAATAGGGTTATGTTTCTTGATTGGAATTTAAAAGTTGAATAAGGGTTTACCAAATTTGATCTTAGCAGCAAATAATCCTTAAGTGAAATTTTCTATATTATTATGTAATTTCTGACTTGATAGATCTTCTCCGATCATTTCCATCACTTCTATGGTTTTGTGGGAGTCTGAATGAAAATACTATTAATTCACATTAATTATTTTTGTTTCATTTTATGTGTAAAGATGTTTTTGCTAATATGTACATTTGTATACCACTGAACATCTCATATCTATGGAAGTCAGAAGAGAGTATTGGCTCCCCCAGAACTTGATGATTATGAACTGTCTTATGGGTTCTAGAAATTGAAACTGGGATCTCTAGAAAAGATACTGGTGCTCTTAACAGCTGAGCCCTTAATTCACATTTGTAGTGGAAGCATTCATCTTGTCTGAGATCTGAGAGATAAAGAAGAAAATTTTACTTTGTTTTGTTTTATTTTATTATGTAATTGCATACCTAAGTGTATGTATGTATATCATGTGCATGCAGGAACCTCTGGAGGCTAGAAGAGGTTATTGCACGTGTCCTGACAGTGGAGTTATACATGGTGGTAAGCCATATGCTAGGAACTGAACGCAGGACTCTGCAAGAACAGCAAGTACTCTTAAATGCAGAGATATCCCTTTAGCCTGAAGCTTAAGTCTTGCAGAATGGTACTCAATTCTATTATTTCAGGAAACCAAAAGACTGATTCATGCCATGTATGGTTCGATTTTGAAGAAACACTACTGCATCCAAAAATAGCTCAAGAAGCATCCATATGTTTTGTTTGTTTCCCAAAGGATTTCTGTAGGGTTTCATTTTATGAATTAACTTTGGTTTCAAAGGCTTAAAAAGTAATTTTTTTGTATGTATACACTCTGGTGATCGTTTTCAGTTTACTTCAGCCTGCAGTGACCTGAGTTGTACTCAAAGCTCATCTTCTCTTATGCACTTGAATTGTATTCTCTTCTAAGAATAACTCTTGGAAATAGGCAAGTACCTTTGTTCTAAACAGGAAGTCAAGAGTTCTATGGATACCTAATACTTTCAGCTGACTCAGAGATGGGAAATATCTCTAAACATATTGATGTTTATAGCTTTCCATCTTTAGCACAGTTTCAGACCTAATTAAAAATTTCCCAAAATCACAGACACCAAATTGGGGAAGAAAAAATAAAGAATACTATTAGAGACAGATAAATGAGTACATGGTGGTTCACAGGGTCGTCCCAGCACCTGGGAGGCTGAAGAAGGATTCATGGTTGATCTTCCGGCCCATGAGTCTACCTGCAATCCTGGCTTGCACTCCACCTCCCAGACCACAGCTCTGCCTGCCTCCCTGGAGGCCTGTTGCTACTCAGGACGACCAGATCTTCATGCTTTCCCTAGGAGCCTCCTACCACCCACAACAACCAGAGGGCTGCTGCCATTAGGGAATATAAGCTCTACCTGCAGTCCCAGAGGTCTGCTAAAACCAGGGAGGACTACTAGGACCACCAACACCAGAAACAACCAGATGACTAAAGGACAGAGCAAGAACACAATCAACAAAAGCTAGGGCAAAATTGGGACTATCAGAACCTGGCTCTCCTACTACAGCAAGCTCTGAATATCCTAACACACCTGAAGAGCAAGGCAATGCCCTTAAATCTCATCTTATGAAGATGATAGAGGCATTTAAAAATAGGAAACAAATAAATCCCTTAAAGAAATACAGGAACACACATTCAAACAGATAGAAGCCTTTAAAAAGGAAATGAATAAATATAAAGAAACACAGGAAACTATATTGAAAAATAGGTGAAGGAAATGAATAAAACTGTTCAAGATCTGAAAATAGAAATAGAAACAATAAATAAAATGAAGAAAATACATATTCAGATGAAACACTGGAAATTAAAATTCTAGGAAAGAGAACAGAAACTACAGACGAAGGCACCACAAGCATAATACAAGAGATGGAAGAGATAATCTCAGGAGTAGAAAATACTACAGAAGAAATTGATACATTGGTCAAAGGAAATATCAAATCTAAAAATTTTCTAACATGAAACATCCAGGAATTATGAGACACTATGAAAAGACCAAACTTACTAATAATAGGAATAAAAGAGAAGGAGAAGATTCCCAGATCAAAGGCCCAGCAAATATCTTCAACACAATCATAGAATAAAATTTCCCCAACCCAAAGAAAGAGGTGGCTATAATCACACAAGAAGAAAACAGAACACCAAATAGATTGGAAAAGAAAAGATTATTTTCCTGCCACATAACAATCACAACACTATAAGTACAGAGCAAAGAATGGATATTAAAAGCTGCAAGGGGAAAAAGGACAAGTAATATATAAAGGCAGACCCATTATAATCACATATGACTTCTTCCCAGAGACTCTAAACATCAGAAGTTTCTGGACAAATGTCTTGAAGACTCTAAGAGACCACAAGTGTCAGCCCAGACTACTATACACAGCAAAATTTTCAATCATCTCTAAATGGAGAACATGAAAAACCTCAATGTAAACCATATCTTTCAACAAATCTGGCACTACAGAGGATACTAGAAGGAAAACTACAGAAGGAAGGTAACTATACCCAAGCAAACACAGGAAATTAATAATTTCACAACAAAACCATAAAAAGGAGAAACACACACACACACACACACACACACACACACACACACTCACAGGGTACCATCACCAACATCAAAATAACAGGAACTAGAAATTATTGATCATTAAAATATCTCAACATCAGTAGATTCAATTCACCAACAAAAAGAGTGGATAGCAGAGTGGGTACCTAAACAGGAACCATCATTCGGCTGTATACAAGAAATAGAGTTCCGCAATAAAAAATGACACTACCTCAGGATAAAGGTCTGGAAAAAGTTTTTCTAAGCAAACAGACCAAATAAAAAAGCTGAAGTAACCATTCTAATGTCTAATGAAATAGACTTTCCACCAAAAGTTACCAAAAGAGAGGGAAAGAACACTTCATACTCATCAAAGGAACAATCTACCAAGATGATTTCTCAATACTGAACATCTAGGTCCCAAATGCAAGGGAACCAAAAATAGAAAAAGAAACCATTCTAAAGCTTAAATCATACACGGAACCCCACACATTAAGAGTGGGAGACTTCAACACTCCATTCTTACCAATGGATGGGTCATTGAAACAGAAAATAAAGAGAGAAACAATGAAACTAACTAAGATTATGAATCAAATGGACCTAACAGATTTCTACAGAATATTTTATTCAATCATAAAAGAATATACTTTTTTTCTCAGCACCTCAGGGAACCTTCTTGCAAATTGGCCATTTACTCAGTCACAAAGCACACCTCAACAGATAAAAGAAGATTAAAATAACCCCTTACATCTTATGAGATCACCATGGATTAAAGCTGAACTTCAACAACAAAAGGAACAACAGAAATCCTATAATTTCATGGAAAATGAACAACTCTCCACTCAGTATCCACTGGTTCAAAGAAGAAAAAAAGAAACAAACAAAGAAAGAGAGAGAGAGAGAGAGAGAGAGAGAGAGAGAGAGAGAGAGAGGGGAACAAAAGAAAGGAAGAAAGAAATAAAAGACTTTCTAAAATTCAATGCAAATAAAGTCATATTATACCCAAATTTATAGGACACAATGAAAACAGTGCAAAGAGGAGAGGCCATAGCACTA
>NC_034597.1:30666817-30671445 GCF_900095145.1 Mus pahari
AAGTATCCAAATTAAGAAAATCAGAAAGTAAAAGAGAGAACTAACAATGTACATTGAAAAAAAGTTAAAAAACAAAACAAAATATTAGATCTTACTTCAAACCATGAACTTTACAAAATTGGAAAATCTAAATGAAATGGATTATTTTCTAAATAGATAACAATAACCAAACTTCAATCAAGATGAGGTAAACTATTTAAACAGTCCTTTAACCCCTAAGGTAATAGAATAAGTCATTAACAGTCTCCCAACCATAAAAGGCCCAGGGCCAGATGGTTTTAACAAATCAGACTTTCTAAACAGAGCTAATCCCAATACTCCTCAAACTATTTCACAAAATAGAAACAGAGGGAACACTGCCAATCTCATTCTATGAGGCCACAGTCACACTGATACATAAACAAAGAAAGAGAATTTCAGGCCAATCTCCCTTATGAACACTGATACAAAAATACTCAATAATATATTCACAAAACAAATCCAAGAACACACCAAGAGCATCATCCAAGATGATCAACTAAGCTCCAGCCCATAGATGGAGGGGTGGTGCAATATTCAAAAATCCATCAATATAAAAATCATATAAACAAACTGAGAGAATTAAAACCACATAATCATCTCATTAGATGCTAAAAATTCCTTTGACAAAATCCATTGCCTCTTCATGTTAAAAGCCTTGGAGAAGGCAGGAATATAAGTCACATACATAAAAACAATAAAGGCAATATTAAGAAAGCCAATAGCTAACATGAAAATTAAATGGAGAGAAATTTAAGGAAATCCCTCTAAGTGAGAAATAAGACAAGACTGTCAATTCCCTCCATATTTCTTCAATACAGTACTCGAATTTCTAACTATAGGAATATGATAATTAAAGGAGATCAAGGGGATATCAATTTGAAAGGAAGAAAACAAAGTATTTATATTTGTGAATGGTATGATAGTATACATAAGTGACCCCAAAAAACTCTACCCCAAACTCCTACAACTGATAAACACCTTCCTTAAAGTGGCTGCATACAAAAGCAACTAAAAAAAAAAATTAGTAGCCATTCTTTGTACAAATGAAATACTGTCTGAGAAAGAAATTAGGGAAATAACCCACTTCACAATAACCACAAATAATATAAAATGTCTTGGTGTAACTATAACCAAGCAAATAAGAGACTTGTATGAGAAGAACTTCAAGTCCCTGGAGAAAGAAATTGAAGAAGATATTTGAAAATGGCAAGATCTTCCAAGCTCATGTGTCAGTAGGATAAACATAGTAAAAATCGTCATCTTACCAGAAGCAATCTACAGATTCAATGCAATTCTCATCAAAATTACAACATAAATATTTACATATCTGAAAGAACAATTCTGAGCCTCATATGGAAAAGCAAAAAGCCAGAATAGCTAAAACAATCCTGTCCAATAAAAGAACCTCTAGAGGTATCACCATCCCTGATTTCAGGCTGTACTATAGAGCAGTAGTAACAAAACCTTCATGGTAGCGGAATAGAAACAAACAGATTGTTCAGTGGAATCACATCAAAGCACTGGAAATAAACCTACACACCTACAGACACTTGATTTTTGACAAAGAAGACAAAAGCATACAGTGGAAAAAAGAAAACAACGTTTACAAATGTTGCTGGTCTAATAGGGTGTTTAAATGCAGACGAATGAAAATAGATCAATATTTCTTCACCAAACTCAAATCCAAGTGGATCAAAGACTTCAACATAAAACCGGATACACTAAATCTAACAGGAAAAAAACTGGTAAATTGACTTGAACTCATTGGTACAGGAAACAACTTTCTGAACAGAATACCAATGGCTCTGACACTAATATCAGCAATTAATAAATGGGAATGAAACTAAAATTCTCCTCTAAGGTAAAGGATACTGTCTATGTGTCAAAATGAAAACCATTGCGGACTGGAAAGAATTCTTCACCAAGCCTACATATCACAGAAGCCTAATATCCAAAATACATAAATAACTCAAGAATTTAGACACCATAAAACCAAATAACCCAATTTTAAAAATGGGATACAGAGATAAAAGAGACTTCTCAAGAGAGGAATCTCAGATGGCTAAGAAGAACTTATAGAAATGTCCAACATCCTTATTCATCAGGGCCCTGAGACTCCATCTTACACCAGACAGAATGGCTAACATCAAAAAATCAAGCAGTAAGACATGCTGTCAAAGAAGTGGAGCAAGGGGAAGACTCCTGTATTGCTGGTGAAAGTGCTCTATATCAGGCTGTTAAAGGCTGATTCCACCCCTATAACTCCCGTGTCCAACTATCCTTGACCAGGGATTATGACCATTCCTGTTTTCTCTTCAAACAAAAGGAAAATTACTGTAAAAAGTAGTCAGAAACTTAAAAAATTTACCCATATTGGTTCTGAAAATATCATGGGATAAATTGGGTCATCCTGGCTCTATATCAAATTATAGATGCCAGTCCAGACTACTATAGCCAGAAAAACCTCAATTACCATAGAGGAAGAAAACAAGATATTCCATGACAAAACAAAATTTAAACAATATCTTTCCACTAACCCAGCCCCACAGAGGGTACTAGAAGGAAGAATACAACACAAGGAGGGTAATGTCATTACACACACACAGAGGGGGGGAGACAGAGACAGAGGCAGAGACAGAGACAGAGACAGAGAGAAACAGAGACAGAGACAGAGACAGAGAACCACCCTCAACATTAAAATGGTCTTAATACCCAAATAAATGATATAGGCTAACAGAAAGGATACATAAACAGGATCCATCATTCTGCTGCATACAAGAAACATAGCTCAACAACAAGATAAGCATTACCTCAGAGTAAAGTGCAGGGAAGATGTTTTTCAAGCAAATGCACCCAAGAAACAAGCTGGAGTAGCCATTCTAATATCTAATAAAATAGGCTGTCAACCAAAAGTAATTAGAAGAGATGATGAAGGACACTTCATACTCATCAAAGGAAAACCCCACCATGACCATGTCTCAAATCTGACCTTCTATACCCCAAATGCAAGAGTACCCACATTCATAAAAGATCTTTTCCTTCTTATTTCCTAAATCATTCCACATGAATCAAGACCTCAGATGACACTTCCTGACCCATTCCCCCATTGAAGTTCATAAGGCAGGAGATTAAGTCCTATACCATTAACAGGAAGCAGTTGTAGCTAACCATATCCTGTTAAGTAAAATATGTATAAATAAAAATACTCATTTTTCTATGGTCTTTCTTTTCCATGAACAAACCATCCTCTTGAACTCCACCTGCTTTGCGGAGTTACCGCTAATTCTTCTCACTGAGCTCTGCTTTGTGGAGTTACCACTAATTCTTCTCACTGAGCTTATTATAGTAGAAGTGTTAGCAATAAGACAGGACTTACATCAATATGTTCTTAAAGCTGATTTTTTTTTTAATTTCTAATGATAGAATTGAAATAGCAAAGACGAGAATGAAGCCAAGAATCAATAGTGTTAAATTTAAGAGTGAAACATTCTTTAAAGGAGCTATTTTGTTTTCCTTCTTTTACAATGCAAAAGTCCTCACTAACTGTAAATATTTTTCCTCTTACTCATAAAATATTTGAAACTACAATCTTTGTCATCTCCCTTTCACCCTGAGACATCTGAGCCAAAGAGACTCCTTGCTGGCTTTCTGCATTCTCAGAATTCACTCAGCCTAATTTCTCTGCAGTGTAGCTTCCATTCTCTCTCTCATTAAAACCACTAGCTCTTTTCTTGGTCACAAAAGGCCCCTTTAGACCAAAGGCTATGATCTATTTTCTATTCTCTTTCTCTTTGATCTGAGCAGAGTTCTAATTTATTTTCCACTATTTCTGCTTTAGAATTCTCTACTCCCTAGGCTTTCTCCCACTACACACTCTTCTTATAGTCTTTCTGGCTTTTGATGTACTCCTTCCAGGCCCTTGGGCTGCCAGGCTGGGCCTTACCTCTCAGATTTCACTACTTTTCACTAGAAATCAATGTTCAGTTTTTCTGCTTAAAAGTCTGTAATCTTTCCTTGAAGATTCCAGTCATCTGTTTGTTTTTGTCACCAGGCAGTCACTTATTGTACCTTGGAAATAATTCAAGAAATTTGTTATGGACAAAGGGGCAATGGGTATAGACACCATCAAAGGCCTTTCCTTATTACATTGCCATCTACCTAATGATTCATACACCAGCCTAAGTATATTGCTGTCGCTTCTTGCCTAAGAACCAACTTACAGTCTTACTGGGTATTAGTGCTACAGCTTCACATTCAAAATGAGCCTAAGGTGAACCAATGCTTCCTCTTGCTCAGTATTCTGAAATCTTCTCTTCTCTTTGTGGCATGCCCATATTCTCACACTTGATTGCATTGCATAAGAGTCAATAGGCTCTTTTTCTCTCACAGTACCAGTGTACAAGAGGAGTTAGTACATCTTGGTTACTTCTGAAATATGGCTTTCTTCTATCCTCAAGTCTATAGTCTGTATTCTTAATGCTTTGCTTTTTTTTTTATTATTATTAGATTTTATTTTTATTTACATTTCTTTTTTTTTCTTTTTTATTATTATTTTCTTTATTTACATTTCGAATGCTATCCCGAAAGTTTCCCATACCCCTCCCCCC
>NC_034597.1:30671710-30675045 GCF_900095145.1 Mus pahari
CTGGCTGTGAGCATCCATTTCGGTGTTTACCAGGCACTGGCATAGCCTCACAAGAGGCCGCAATATCAGGGTCCCTTCAGCAGTATCTTGCTGGCATGAATGCTTTGCTTTTTTAAACTGCCCATTTTGCATTAAGCCTATCCTTTACTGCTAGTGTATTTGATGTTTTGACTGCTAGAATTATCTAAACACAAGTTCATTAGTATGAATTTTCACAAGTCATCACAGTTGAAGGGAGCACTAATATTAGTGGTCTTTACAAGATGTGACCAGGGAACTTTCTCAACCTCATCTTCAACAGTTTCTTCCTTACCATAAGGAATGCACTTGAGAGACTTATACATGGTATACAAATGATCTGAAATGGAGCTACATGCCCAGCCTCTGCAATTCTTGAAGAAGATGTTCTACCTGGTATGATGAAAATTTGAGTCTCAGATCTCGTTTATGCTGAGCCCACTATTTAGAATATGACTTCCTCCTCTGCTTCCCTGGTGATATTATTCTATCATGAAAGACCAACTTGCCTGTAGCAGCCAGCAATGGGAACCTAGTACTAAGTAGATACTGTGGTATAGAATTGTGTCAATTCTTCCATTACACAGTCTAGATTTTAAATTTTAGTCTTAACTGGTGTCACTCATTACTCATTAAAATTATTTTTTGGCACTGAAGCCATAGATTTATGAAATTTCTTATATTTCAGCCACAGCACAAGAATAACTGAAAATACTTAACACTTCATAAAAGCAAAACAAATCAACAACAACAACAACAAAACCTGAAAGAATGACATATCACTTGTCCAATTTCCCTGATGGTTGCAGGAAGGTCTGAATTTGTTTGTGCTGTGAGCCCACTGCTCTTGAAACAATATGAATACAAGTCCATCTCTAATCTCTTCTTAAAACTATTTTTTAAAAGCTGGCTTGAGTACTTTTGTCTTTTTAGAAATAGACACTTTAGAAAATCTGAAAAATGTAAATAATGTTGATATTAGAGGACAATTGAATTTATATTTTTGTGTGTGATGTATATATCTTTGCACATGATGTACCTATGCATAATTGAAGAGGAAAGAGGTTAATATTGACTATTTCTCTCCTAGTTTACAACTTGCTTTTAAATGTTTGGTTTGCCTGTATATTCAATTTTTATTACATCTATTTATTTATTGCACATATGCATGTATACATGCAAATGTCATAGTACATGTGTGAATGCCACAGGACCACTTCTAGGAGTTGCCACAGGACCACTTCTAGGAGTTGCTTCTCTCTTTTTACCATGTGGGCACTGAGAATTAAACTCAAGTAATTTGGGTTTGGAAACAAGTGCCTTTACTGGCCCCTATGCTTTGAGACAGACTATCTCATTGAAACTGGAGCTCAGTCCTTGATTAGACTTCCCAGTCCTCAAGGTGCTAAGATTCTTCCTTCTTTATCTGTAGCATGATATTTTAAGTGAGTTTTGGGGATCCAAACTATGCCTTATAGTTTGGTAGCAAGCACTTTACCTACTGAGCCATCTCCCCAGCCTCTAAATTACATATGTATTGAACTGTATCATAGTGGTAGCCAATAAAAGTTGCAATGTGTGAAAGTGGCATAAACAGATCAACTTGTTTTACTAGCACCTAAAACAATACAAATATATTTAATAAATGACAATGTTAAAATCATGTGCACAGTGCAAGCATAATGAAGAATCTACAGAGAAAACTCCTTATCTTCCGTTTAAATATGATTGACTCTGTGTCACTGAGTTTTCTATCCCTATAGTCAAACACCCAAGATAAATAAGGAAAATTCTTTCCTTTTGGTTCACATGTGTGGGGGTTTCAGTCTAGCTTGTTATTGCTGCCTTTCAGGGTCTGTGGTGAGACTGCACACAATACATGTACTTGCTGTAACACAATTACTACCTTCATGGCCCACAAGCAAATGACAGAAAGGAAAGTGGACAGATTTCACTATCCCCATCAAAAACTGACCATAGGAAACAAAAGGATAAGTTTCCAGATTTTCAATTCTTAAGTAGTCCAGTATTTTCTAACAGCATTTCCCCGAGAGGAAGGCTGGTGACACATGGGCTTTAAAACACGTCAAGATGCAAAGGCTGCCAATCTTGAAATAAATAAATTTTGATAGCTGCTTATGTGTGTAACAGAAATCTCAATGTGATAGTAAATGTAGATACTGTCAATATTTTGATCATAAGAAAAAGAAAGTCTCCAATGCACTGCCAGGGAGAGGGCGGCCTGGGGAACCGACACAGCTTCTGGGAAAGATCCCGTTTCTGGTTCCAGTCATTCGGCACCTTTCCCGCTCCAGAAGGGGTGTCTGCCCGGGAGCAGTCTCTGGGCCTGAACCGGTAGGAGGGCCATCTTTGCTCCAGTGCACTGCCAGGGAGAGGGCAGCCTGCAGAAGTGACACAGCTTCTGGGAAAGATCCCATTTCTGACTCCAGAAATCCGGTGCATTTCCCACCCGAGGAGGGGTGTCCGCCCGGGAGGAGTCTCAAGCCCTGAGCCTGAAGGAGAGCCATCTTTGCTCCGGTTTGCTTAGGCTCCAGTCTGCACTAGCAAGAGTGTAGACTGCAGAAGCTACACAACTTCGGGACAAACAGAAGCAACCTAACATCTGGGACAAACCCAGTTTCAGGCTCCGGAAATTTGGGCACATTCCTTGCCAGAGGAAAGGTGGACACCTGTGAGGGCTCTGTCTGCCAGAGCAGGTGAGAGAGTCATATTGTGTCCAGGGTCCCTCAGAGGCTAGTCTGTGCAGGTGAGTGAATAAACTGCAGAGGCAACACATCTTCTGGGACAGGCCCTGTTTTGGGCCTACATCTTCAGGAAGGTGGGAGATCTGAACGCCAGGCCTCTGTGCACCTTCCCTGATAGAGGAGAGCTTCCCTGCAGAGAGTGATCTGACCACTGAGATTCAGTAGAGAGATGGACACCCAGGACTGCTGACAGAGGCTAACAGAATCACAGGAAGAACAAGCTCCAACCAGAGACAACTATAACAACTAACTCCAGAGATCACCAGATGGCGAAAGGCAAATGTTGGAATCTAACTAACAGAAACCAACACCACTCACCATCATCAGAACCTAGCACTCCCACCTCAGTCAGTTCTGAATACTCCAACACACCCGAAAAGCAAGAATCAGATTTAAAAGCATACCTCGTGATGCTGGTAGAGGACTTAAAGAAGGGCATTATTAAAGAAATGCAGGAGAACGCCTCTAAAGAGATACAAGTCCTTAAAGAAAAACAGGAGAATACTTCTAAAGAGGTAGAAGTCCTTAAAGAGAGAGAGGAGAACAGAAACA
>NC_034597.1:30675056-30687338 GCF_900095145.1 Mus pahari
AGAGCTTAAGGGGGCTGCAACCCTGTAGGTGCAACAACAATATGAACTAACCAGTACCCCCTGAGCTTGTGTCTCTAGCTGCATATGTAGCAGAAGATGTCCTAATTGGCCATCATTGGGAAGAGAGGCCCCTTGGTCTTGCAAACTTTATATGACCCAGCACATGGGAAGGCCAAGTAGTGGGATTGGGTGGGTAGGGAGCAGGGGCGGGGGGGGGGTAGGAAACTTTTGGGATAGCATTTGAAATGTAAACTAAGAAAATAATAATATTAAAAAATTTAAAAAAAGAAAAAGAAAGTCAAGAAATGAACTAAAATGTCTGCATACCTTCAACTTAAATGGCAAAGACACCAAAGATTCATTAATGGTTTAAGCATTGTGGGGATCATGAATTTATGACTCATTCCTGTGTGTACTTGTGTCTGTGTCTGTTGGTAATTAATTGATAAGTTGTAAGAAAAGTAAATATTTAACTTTAGTTTAAAACACTAGGGATAATGATAAAACATAAGACATGAATTTGTAGCAAAAGCATAACTCACACATATTATTAAGTCCTTCTGTGTTGTTTGTTTTTCTGGACTTGGCACTTGGAATATAACACAAACATACTTTACATTTGACACCTCACAAGAGAATGACTATAACTCAGTCCCAGGCAGCCATCTCGCCTCAAAGATCAAGTTAGTGATCCATGCTCAGGTTTGGTTTTCCCTTTGTCAATTACTTCAGGATTCAACTTGTGGCCATCTCTTGGAGTCCTTGGGTTAATTTTTCTACTTTCTTGTTGATGGGAATAGAAGAAAGATCCTGCTGAGCTTTCACTTAGAGCCTGAAGCCTGCTCACATTAGATGAAATGAAATATGAATGTGTGCAGAAAGGCAACCTGTACCGTTAGGAGAGATTCTGGGTTAAAAAGCCAATACAGGGCCCACAATGGAGGAGCTAGAGAAAGTATCCAAGGAGCTAAAGGAGTCTGCAACCCTGTAGGTGGAACAACAATATGAACTAACCAGCATCCCCAGAGCTCATGTCTCTAGCTGCATATGTAGCAGAAGATGGCCTAATCAGCCATCATTTGGGAAGAGAGGCCCCTTGGTCTTGCAAACTTTATATGCCCCAGCACAGGGGAAGGCCAGGGCCAAGAAGTGGGAATGGGTGGGTAGGGGAGCAGGGAGGGGAGAGGGTATAGGGAACTTTCGGGATAGCATTTGAAATGTAAATAAAGAAAATGTCCAATAAAAGAAAAGAAAAGAAAAGAAAAGAAAAGAAAAGAAAAGAAAAGAAAAGAAAAGAAAAGAAAAGAAAAGAAAAGAAAAGAAAAGAAAAAAAAAGTCAAGCTCGCACTCCAGTTGGCCAGGCAGTTTCTCACTGTGCGTCTCCCTCTGGCCATCCTTGGTCTTTTTGCCTTTCCTCACGGTAGTGAGCCTGGACTATTTGTAGGCTGATGTTAATAGATTAACTTTAGTTCTCTTATTCTCAAGAACTCACCAGTTTTCAGTCTCTGTTAGAGAATAGACTATCACGAAGCTCTAGTAGGATGGGAATAGCGTGTGTAGGAAAACAGATGTCTGACTTCATCAGGCTTATTCGTGTGGGTGTCTGGGTGCACGTAATTGCACCTGTCAAAGAAGCTTGAAAACTGCCTATTACTTGATGCACATACCTCAGAACAGTGACGATGAGCAAGGAATATTTGCTTTCCCAGAATGATAGCAGCAGCAACAATAGCAGAAAACCAAGCTGCCACAGCACCAAATGGTTGTTAAGCTCTCCTTAGTCACTACAATTCCAGCACAGTGATTATATATTTATATGAAACTGATCAGAACTTTTGCTGTGGACAGTTTCTAAATATAGTTGTATACCCGGGATGTCTACAAGTAAAAAGGCAGTCAAAAAAAAAAAAAGGATAAAACAAAACAAAGAAACAAAAAACCAAATCCAAAAATAAATCCCTACAACCTCTACTTTTTAAACATGGATGGAGAGCAGGTGAGACTCTCAGGGTCTCAGGGTCAAGGAAAGAACTTATGTCACACACTAAGAGTCACCGTCTGTACACAAAGCCTGTATGCGTGTGTCTAATGTATACAAATGTTTGTATGTGCACCTGTGTGTGTAGGAGTGGATAACTGTGTACAAGTCAGAAGTCAGCATTAGGTGTCTGCCTTTTTTGCTCTCTGGGTAGTGTTTTGAGACAGGGCTTCTGTCCTAGTTGTTGTTGTTCTATTTCTGTGGTGAAACGCCATGGCAGAGGAAGCCTAGTTTTTGAGAAGCATTTTATTGGCATCTTGCTCACAGTTTCAGAGGATTAATCCATGATCATCATGGAGGCAGGCAGGCATGATGTTGGAGTAGTTGTTAAGAGCTTATGCCCTGATAGACGGGCAGGAATCAGAAAGAGGGAGACTTGGCTTAGCCACGCATCTGCTCCACACAAGTTTACAACTCCTGATCCTTCCTAAACCTCAACTGTAACCCAAATATTCAAATATATGAGTCTATGGGATCAATTGTAATTCAGACCACCACCCAAACTCTCTGGAATGGTGGTCCAGTAATATCCCAGGATCATCCCCATCTCTGCCTCCTTGCCCACCTCTGTGCAAGAGTTACAGCCACATGCTATCCCAGGAATATTGTTGGGTTCTGGGGGTCTGTATTCAGGTCCTCCTGCTTGTTTAGCAAGCACTGGGCTATCTTCTCCTCTTTCACAAAATATCTTTTATCCTCTTTCAAACTACTCCAAATACTAATCTCGTTCATATTTAAATAATGCAAAGACTTAGGGATTTAGCAAAACTTTTTAATGGTGCTTGGGTGGCAAGATGCACAAACTCTCAGTACATATTTAGTAATTTATTTCCTGTTTACTTTTGTGCCTTAAATGCACATGTAAAGTAGCTCAGAAACAAAGGTATTAACCTTTTCAGTTATTAAATATATATATTTCTCCTTCTCCAACATTGTCTTTTTCATTGATTGAATATAATCCTTATGCTAATTTTCCAGGTCCTCGAATATTTGTCTACAGCCTCCTAATTTTTTTTTTTTTATGAGCTTCCTGTGGTAGAATATTACTCGAGTTTTCAGTATGCAAATGGTTCAGGTACAGCCAAAGCTTAGTTGTAGAAGCACCATTCAACTGGAGTAATGTGCAAATCGGCTGTGTCTGTGAAATCTGGCAGTAAGTTGTGTGACAAAGTGAGACCCTAGAAGGTGAGACACCCCCACACACACACACTTCTTGCCTTTGCAGGGGTGACAGAGATTGCATTCCTAAATTACGTTCCACTGTGGCAGAGTTCAAGGCTAATTGTGGACTTGCTTCTGCTAAGAGCTAGTTTGCTCAAGAAGCAATTTATGTTAAATGCGAGGCCAAGGGAAGGAGAGAAGAGGTTGGGAGCTGTGAGAGGAGGGTGGACAACTGATGAGGGGTTCATGTGTCCCCCGTGTTAGATATCTCCTCTCAGCATGGAACAAAGCCTTAGCACAGTGGCTTTTCTACATCTCTTAAGTTCTTGCAATTGGTGTGTGTGTATGTGTGTGTGTGTGTACGCATGTATGTAATATGTTGATGTGTTGATATGTGTATTTGTGTTTTATTGTGCACAATAACCTAGAAAGTCATGGAAAGATCGCTTCCTAGATTTTGCTTATCCATAGCAGCAAAAACACTTTGAAACGATAGAAAGTATCACGAAGTCAGTTTCTGATTCTGTGTGCCAGGAAGTAGAAAGCCTCTGCGGGGAAGAACGAGGGGAAAGTTGCAGCCAGAATTTGACACTTTTCAAATTTCTGACTTTTTCACCATTTATTTAGTGGTGTGTGTGTGTGTGTGTGTGCGCGCGCGTGCGCGTGCGCACATGTGCTCATCTGTATATCCATGCACATGTATTCCCCAATATACATGTAGATTTCAGAAGTTGCTTATCTTTCCTGCTATGTGGGTTCTGTAGTCTCGAATCGGGACATTAGGTTTGGGAGCAAGCAACTTTAACCACTGCACCATTTAACTGGTTCAACAGTTTGATACTCTATACTACTGATTCAATTTTACTTCTTGGCCTTCATTAAGCAGCTTTATTTTTCAGTATCTTGAACATTAGTTTTAAAACAACTTTAATTGATAAGTTACATTTTAAATTTGCAACTGAAAAGTATGCAGGGTGCCGGCTGTGATATGTTGATACAGGATTCTGGAGTGGCTGAGCAGAGTTTGGAAAAACTTAACCTAACACTGAATTTTGTATGCGTGCGGAAAACACCTGAACTCTTCAATCTTAACATTCCTCAAGCATTCTTTATCTTGTTATTATTAATGTTCACCACAATTTTCAACAGATCTCCCAAATTTCTTTCTCCTACCTAATGAAAATTTGTATCTTGATCAAGATTTCAGTAAGATCCAAAAAGATAAGTGTTGTCTGAGGTGCTTATTAGCATACCAAAGCCCATTCTGGAGTTCAGGTTCATTCAGTAAAGTTTGCTCTTCTCTCCCAGTCTCCACCCTAAACTTTTTTAGTTCACAGGTTCTCTTCTTCCAACTTCCCATTCCCATAAAACCCTCCCCTGACCATGTGTGGTCTTAGCTCTTGGTTCCCTTTCTTGCTCCTGTTCATGCTCTCCCTGCCTTTTCTTCTCTTGCTCTCCCTCTCTTTCCCCTCTCATGTCCCAGTTCAGTCTGTTGGCCATGGTTAGTCTTTCTCTCTCTACTGTGGGCATTTCCGCATGCATCCGGCTGGACTCTACCTCACACCTACAATGAAACCTGTCTCCTCCATCACACTTTGGAGCAACCATGTCCCCACTTTGTACATCTGGTGCTGAAACCTCTTCTTTACAATTTCTTCAACAGTCTCACTCCCACTCTCACCTCTGGAAACTATCACATTTCATCATTTTAAGATTCCACATAAAGCTAAAACCATGTGTGTGATGTCCGTGCGTGGCTTATTTATTGCATGCAACAGACTGGGTTCGAGGTCCACTGCTGCAAATTATAACTTTTAAGCTTGGAGTGTTGAGATGATTCCTTTGTGTTCATGGACCACATTTAATTTATTCACGCATCTGTGGATAGACTCTCAGTTTGATTCCATAGCTTGACTCTTTTGAATAATGCTGCAATGAACATGGAATCTTCAGTCTCTTTCTGATGTTTTGGTTTTATGTATTTTGTGTATTCTATATGCTCAGCAGAAGGAATGCTGTTTCATGAGGTATTGATATTCTGTAAGTTCTTTGAAGACTGTCCAGAATGTTTTCCATGTGGCTATACTTATTTACATCATTAAGTCCTCTCTGACATTGATTATCTTTCAACAATTTTATAACAACCATCTACCAGGTATGATGTGATACATCATTGTAATTTTAGCTTCCACTTTCCTGTTGACTGCTAATTTGACATGATGTGAATTAAGCATTTTGTAACATATCTTGTGAATATTAGTATATCTTCTTTTGAGAAAAATCTGTTCAAGGTATTTGTTTACGATTGAATAAAGTGATTTGTTCCTTGTTGCTCTCCTGAGTATTTTCGGTATATATTTTCAATATGAATGTCTTGTCAGATGAATAGATTGAACAAATTTTCTCATTATGTATGTCTTTATCTCATTGATTCTTCCCCTTGGTGAGCAGAATGTTTTCAGTTTGATGTATGGTTGTCTATTTTTGCTTTTCTTGTCAGTGATTTTGAACTCATATCTTAACAATCATTTGAGCATGGCTAGTTGTAGAATGGCAGCTCCTAAAAGTCAACAAAATATCTCAATAAAGCACTGAGCTACCTGATTATTGCATTGAAGAGGAATGGTGACTACTTAGAGTTATATAGCTCTCCAAGGAGATCAGTGAACTCACTTTTACAAAAAAAAGGGGGGGGATGTTTATTAATTGGTCTGGTCTGTTGAAGGAACTTATTTAGAATTGGTGAATAACTGCAATACTATAGTTGAGAGATGTTGAGGATAAAAAGAAATATGAGGTTAGATTACCAAGTCTAACCAACTATCCAGGGCTCCTGAATTTGTGGATTTTAAAGGAGATCCTAGAACCACCACTTTATTAAGCCAGCATAATCTGTAACTACATTTATCCTTATACCCACAGATCACTGCAATCATCATAGCCTTTAACAAGGAAATTTCTCTTTGCAACAGATGGAGACCATTACAGAAAACCACAACCTAACAAAATGCAGAGCTTGGAAACCCCGTGCTGATGAATAGAAATCACTCCTGCATCTAAAGCTCAGGGAATACTCAGAAAAGGAGTTGAAATACTGAAAACCCAGAGGATAAGGGAGTTTGCTGTGACGAGGTGTCTCCCAGTAATGTCAGAAGCTAACCCCATAGAATCCTACGAAGGTGTCTGCCAACATATGAGCTTAACGAGAGCAAAAGCAATGGACATGCTGGATGTGGGAAATCCCAAGAGACCCTGATTGTACAGAAAATACCACATGCATCTAACGAAGCCTGAGAGAGGGAGAACAAAAGTGTCTTCATGGAAAAGCTCACCGATTAGTTTCTAATACCAAGTGATCAGCCCTGATATCATACTTACAAAAAACATTATACTGACTGATAGATTAGATTTAGAAATATATGTACATAAACACATACATATGTAGCAACAATTAATGATGAAGCAAAGCTATGCATTTGAAGGAAGAGTATAGACAAAGTCTGAAGTACTGAGATACGTGTTGGCTGTGTGTACAGTGGTACATAACTATAATCTCAGTGTTTAGAATCCTGACACAGAAGATTGCCAGGTTGAGAACAGCCTCTGCTACATCATGAGAACTTGTATAAAGAAATAGTAACTGTTACTACTTCCTAATGATGAGCTAATAAACAGTGCATTGTTCGGGGAAAGTTCTATAATAATGAGAAATACAATTATTTGTCTGGACAAAAGGTTTCCTAAATATGGGCTTTATGTTAAATGAAGGAGCAGAAGGCGTAGGAGACAAACACAGTATGCATGCAAGCCTGACCACCTGAGTTGCTCCTAAGACTCATGTAAAAAGCAGATGCATGGTGCACATCTGTAATTGCAACCCTGATATGTAGAGAAAGGGTGTGAGAGCAGGAGGACTGCTTGTCATCTGATCTCCACAAACACACTGTGAAATGTGTGCGTACACACCCAGTACACTACACATACATTACACACACCACTTTATGAATGAACTATGAAAGTTATGTATGAATTGATGGTAAGGAACACTTGGACCGTGTGCAGCGTCCAAGGGTGGCAGGAGGGATGGCTCAGCAGTGGAGAGTGTTGGCTGTTCTTGCAGAGGACTGAGTTCACCCCGAACTCACACATCACCTGTGACTCTAACTCCAGTGGATATCATTATCTCCTGGCTTCCAGGAACACTTACACTCACGTGCATACAACCAGCATACAAATGCAAACACATACGCTTAATAAAAGTATACTTTAAAAATAAAAATATCTTTTTCTGGTGATTGATATTTAAAAAGATTTCCTTTGAGTACTAAAGGCAACCACAGGGGAAAGATCTAGTTGCTTTGTATACCTGCTCCTTGGGTATTATTCGGTTGACTCAAAATGTTTTCAAAGGATTTACGTCTTTTGCATCTTGACACAAAGGCAAACACTATTATGAGTTGCCTCTTCCTGGTTGCATTTACATAAGTAATGAGCTGCTGCTTGCCAGCAATTGACACCTTGTCCCTTCTCCAGGCCTCTCAAGGTCTTTTCTCTATTCTTATATTCACTTAAGTCAGTGGCTCTCAACCTTCCTAACACTTTGACCCTTTAATACAGTCCTTCATGTTGAAGTGACCAACAATCAAAAAATTATTTCATTGCAACTTCATAACTGTAATTTTGTTATTGTTATGAATCATAATATAAATATCTGACATGTGAAGCCCCCCCCACACACAAAGGTGTCGAGACCTGCAAGATGAAAAGAGCTGATTTAGGTGGAGGCTTGAGTAGACACAGCATTAGTACCATAAGAACTTTAAAGATCACTTGCTGAGTTGGTGATAATAAAAAATAACTGTTTACTTCTTGAGCCTAAACCTGATTTTTTATGTTCTTAAATGCAAAATTCATGTTATCTGAAGCATAGTTCTACTAGGAATGAAAATTGTAGACTGGAGGAAAACCCATTCTTTCCTGCCTTTTCTTCTAAGGAGAACTGCTTTGGCAAGGACCCTTTCTATATCTTGGTGTCAGTTGATATTTCAAACAATGAAAATGGATTTTTAGGTTCTCAGCAGGCTTAATTTGATAACCCGTTATCTTCAGGGAGAACACACTGATGGGGGAGCAATACTCATGAAGATCTTATCTGATTAGGCAAACTTAGGGACGAACAAGTTGTGGGATAAAATCAGAAATAAAAAAAATAAAGAAATTTTACTTAGTAACAAAGTTTATTCTATATCCAAGTTAATTTAATTCTGAGACAGAACAAAATTGAAGCAAGGCACATGTTCTAAGGGCATGCCATTTTCAGAGGGTTTGAAAACTTATTTATTTCTTCATTTATTCAACATTCAATACCAATGGCTTAGGGCTGAAGGAAGCACTGGATCCTGCTGTGTTACACAAATAAAAAGAAGCTACCTTGAGCTTTAGTTTCAAGAATGCAAGACCATGAAATTGCTTGGAGCTTTGCCCAGTACAAGTGTAGTGTAAGAAAGTAGGCTGTATCCTTGGACATAGACCACTCAGTAGAAAATTAAGGAGATAAGAGTACAAGGAACCCAAAGTCATGTATTGGGGGGTAGCTGGAAATAGTTTGAACATGCAACCTTAAACATAGGGATTGCATGCTAATGGGAATAAGGGAAGTTCAGAGATTACCTGGGAGTTGGCATACCATCGCTGTAAAGTTTTGTTGATTTAATTTGTTATTCCCGAAGTGCATATGTTAGTTTGTATCAATAGAAAAACATGTTTTGTATGCTTTGGAAATCACCAGGGCTGCACTGATCTTTTGTAGTAGTTTGTGGAAGATTCTGCTGTCATTAGTTGTGTGGGTATGACATTCCTTATCACAAAATCTAGAATACATTGCCTCTGGTGCATTCCTCTTAGACCTGGAGCATTTTCATGATTTTGTTGGTTGATTGTAATTGGAGTGCGTGGTGTCATTTTCTTCCCTAGGTGATATATAAAGGACTTTGTGACTTCTTCCTAAGGTCTCTTATAATGCTTGATTGGGAGCCATTTCCCTCCTACAGTCCAAATGGTATGTGGTGAGAAATCTAAGCATCATACAAGAAACATATCTGGGTCCCAGGGTCAAAAATGCTTTGAGCCTCCAGAAAAGAGCCAGCATCATATCAACTCTTGCTCTATGAGCAGGACATCTCTTTCCTTTATACTAGCCATCTTTAGTCTGAAGTCTCCTTATACAAACAAGTGAGAGTTGCTCATTGAGCCAGTCAACCAAAAGAACCCCAAGAGGAAAAAAATATATAAGACATTAATAAAAGATATGGTTTGGGGGGCGTTTTAAAAAAATGCTAGCGATAAATAACTAGAGAGTTTGTCAATGTGTTATTTACACAAATGCCTGTCAAATGGCAGTAAGTGGGCTCTAGACAGAGTGAATGAATAGATGCTGGAGATACACAAAACTGAACACATGAAAACTTACTATTGTTCCTTTCTGTTCCTCCTGCCCACCCTGTTTCCCCAGATAACATGCTGCTCTGTGGAAGGCTGCAATGAATTCAGAACTAGCGATTTCATGCTTTATTCTTCTGATAGTCTCACATAATGATGGAATTTGCTTTGAAGAGACTAAGCTGCTTCCACCAACATGTTTTATTTTAGGATCTTCCTTGCATTGTCTAAAACAATGCTGGAATTTTGGCATTCTAAAATTCTCTACAGTTCCAAACAGTTTATAAGGAGACAAGTCAGCTATGCAAGGGTGGATAATGCGCTTGTACAGGTGTAAAGGACACCTGTAGTTACTGAGACACGCTGGGTAGAAGATGATTGGGGAAAGGTTCAACCAGAAATAAGTTCTCACATTAAAAAATCTTAAAAGTAGAGGAAAAAAAGGAAGGTAGACTTCCTACATATCTGAAGAATGATATGGCCCCTTACTTTTTAACAGAATTTTAAAATAAGTTTGACAAAATTTTCCTTACTCTGTGTAGACTGAATAGATGATAATTCAAAACTTTTTTTATGAAGTGATGGGAAAGTCATTGCCACCTCTGACATCATCAGTCGCTCCCCTAGACTTATACAGTCTTGTGGACATAGCATGATGTGCTATTACAAAGAGAAAATGTCAGTTCATTAGCTGTTTACTGAGGCTTACACAATATATAACTGCTTCTAATTCATGTAATGTAATGGAGTTATGAAGTTCTGTGGGGAGCTGTTACTGGGATTTCTAGATTTCTACTTCTTTTGTTGTTTTTCCAGATGGCCAATTAAGGGACAATTAAAATGAAACAAGAAAGATTCTTTTCTGTTGCTTTCCATGTTCTGATAGCAGGTTATTCTGTTGAAGGATACTTCTGTTTCTGAGCCCCAGGACCAAGACGGAAAAAAAAAGAAAAGAGAAAGAAAGAAAGAAAGAAAGAAAGAAAGAAAGAAAGAAAGAAAGAAAGAAAGAAAGAAAGAAAGAAAGAAAGAAAGAAAGAAAGAAAGAAAGAAAGAAAGAAAGAAAGAAAGAAAAACTTATGGAAGCATCTGCACACACCAGCCTCTAGGGGGAGCGCAAGATCTTCTCTTGTGTGTCCTTACCCAGCTTCCCTCTCTGCCCCAAATAGCTCTTGTGATTTTTCACACCAGCACTTGTTCCACTGATTCCATGCTACTGACTATCACTACAAGGCTGACAGTTTTCTTC
The DNA here is from genome assembly GCF_900095145.1 of Mus pahari. Lineage (NCBI taxonomy): Eukaryota > Metazoa > Chordata > Mammalia > Rodentia > Muridae > Mus > Mus pahari. The sequence continues at coordinate 30,685,940 of NC_034597.1, forward strand.
AGCAAAAGATGTGATAATTTTCAAAGGCAAGATGGAGCTATTCAAGTATCCCCCATGAGGCACACTCTTCTTGTGTCTGGGTTCTTAGTGTCTATAAAATGTGTGTGTGTGTGTGTGAAAATAGTTGGCACCCCACAACCACTGTTCTACATTTGGGGGATCAGTTTACTGTGAGTAGAGCATGTTTGTAAACAAACTGCTGCTTTTTTATTAAAGGGTGTGTGTGCTTCTTTTTTCCCCTATTAATGTATAAATAATGCTTTCTAACAAATATTGACACAGTGCTCTGATTCAATTATAGATCACATGGATAAACCCAGAGACAATTTATAGTACAAGGGATGAAAATCCCCTGCCATGATATAGCAGAGATGTGAACAAGCACGGGTTGTGTTATGTTAAGATCATTCTGGAATCATTTTCCTGTAAACAAAAAGGGGGGCTACATGCCTACACATGCTTAACTGTACAGTCTTATGTATCTGTCACAAGCTTGCATGCATGCTCTGTGTATCTCCCACTCGTGTATATGCATGCATGCATACCTGTATTATGTATAAACTCTCAAGAACGATGTATTTTCCTCTATAATTTAAAAGTGAAGTACTTTACTCCCAATTGAACGTCAGCTGGAATGTAACTTCTTTTTTTTGTAAGAGGCCATTGAAACAACTGAAGTCAGGCTCAGTAGGCACTGCATAATTCACTGGTCCACACACACTCATGGCAGTTTTTTCCTTATCCACAAATAGTTTTTTGATAATGATATGGTTTGGTGGAGTTTTTTTTTTTTCGTTCATGGCAAATAACAAAGTACTGTGCTTCTTTACTCAATTATTTTAGCACCTCAAACCAAAGCCATGTTAGAATAAGTGGATTAGAATTACAGTAAAAGTCCAACACATTAGTGATTTTTGGAGTAACTTCCATGGAAATGTATGTATATATGTATGTATGTGTGTATTTATGTATGCATGTATGTATTTGTGTGTTTACAAATATTTACAAGTTTGTATTTCAGAATCTTGGGTAAAGTTAGACATGTTTTACCTGAGCTTGGATTCTCGGATAGTTATTAGCCCTTGCCTGGACAGAGGAGCCAAACCCTGATATAGGGAGTTTAGAATAAAGACTTTTTTCTTATGTGATTCTGGAAACCATCAAACTTCAAATTTCCTATGGAGTTCTCTGAAAATAAGATTGTCATAGGACTCATATTTTCATTTAAAACTGCAAGGATTGTACTTGTAAAAATTTGCTGTTGTTAGCCTTATTTATAATAGCTCAAAGCTGGAAAGAACCCAGATGTCCCTCAACAGAGGACTGGATACAGAAAATGTGGTACATTTACACAATGGAGTACTAAATCAGCTATTAAAAGCAATGATTTTATGAAATT
>NC_034597.1:30687353-30704351 GCF_900095145.1 Mus pahari
CAAATGGATGGATCTGGAGGATATCATCCTGAGTGAGGTAACCCAATCACAAAAGAACTCACATGATATGCACTCACTGATAAGTGGATATTAGTCCAGAAGCACAGGTTCTCAGAATACCCAAGATACAATTCACAAACCACATGAAACTCAAGAAGAAGGAAGACCATAGTGTGGATGCTTCTATCTGTCTTAGAAGAGGGGAACAAAACACCCATGGAAGGAGTTACAGAGACCAAGTGTGGAGAAGAGATTGAACAAATAACCATCTAGAGACGAACTCACCTGGGGATCCATCCCANTTACAATCACCAAACCCATACACTGTTGTGGATGCCAACAAGTGCTTGCTGACAGGAGCCTGATATAGCTCTCTGAGAGGCTCTGCCAGTGCCTCACAAATACAGAGGTGAATGCTCACAGACATGAATTGGACTGAGCATAGGATCCCCAATGGAGGAGCTAGAGAAAGTACCTAGGAGCTGAAAGGGTTTGCAACCCATAGGAGGAACAACAATATGAACTAGCCAGTACCCCCAGAGCTCCCAGGGATTAAACCACCAACCAAAGAGTACACATGGTGGGACTCGTTTCTCCAGCTGCATACGAAGCAGAGAATGGCCTAGTCGGACATCAATGGGATGAGAGGCCCTTTGTCCTATGAAGGCTCTATGCCCCAGTGTGGGGTATTGCCAGGGCCAGGAAGCAGGAGTGGGTGAGCTGGTGAGCAGGGGGAATGGGAAAGGATGGGGAGAGGGTGTTTTTTTTTGGAGGGGAAATCAGGAAAGGGGATAACATTTGAAATGTAAATGAAGAAAATATCCAATAAAAAAATTGCTGCTGTTATATGTATGGCTAAAGTTTAGGTTTTTCGTTGCATGCATATAGTGTGTTTTGATCAAATCCACTTACCTTTGAGCCACTCTGGTTTATCCCCAATTTCTCTACAACTATTCCCTCAGAAATTTATCTGCTGTTTTTTTTAACCCTCTGACTTTGCCTATTGAGCATGGATATAGGGTTATCTACTGGGGCATGATTAGCCTTTCAAAGGCCACTTCCCTGAAAATAAAATAAGACTGTCAATGCTTCTCATAGCAGACATCAATGACAATAGACCCTCAGCTAAGATGGGACTTCATGAGTCTCTTTCCTGTCCATTCTCTAACTTTTGGCTGGCTTGCTTGATCCTGTGCAGGTACTGAATGTGCAGCATTATGTCTGTCAAAAACTGATTTCTAAAGAGGTTTACACTGCTTCCTCTTACAATCATTCTTAAGCCCTTCTCTGATGATCCCTGAAGCGTGGGGGCAGTATTGATTAGAATAGAATACTACACAGTCTCTTGTCTACACTTTGACCAGTTTCTATGATAATTGTACTTTACTGTAAAAAGAAGCTTCTCTGATGAATATTGAGAAATGCACTAACCTGTGGGTACAAAGATAAGAATTTAGGGGTCAAAAAAGTATTTAGGGGTCAGTTTATTACCATATCCATTTAGTAGAATAATAATATTAGGTTTTCCCCTAGGGTCTATGTCTTAGTAGCCACAGATTTTTGGTCCAGCTAATTCTATAAGAGATAAGTTCCATCTTATTGTGTGGAGCAGGTTTTATTTATTTTTTTATTAGATATTTTCTTTATTTGTATTTCAAATGCTAACCCAAAAGTTCCCTATACCCTCCCCCCACCCTTGCTCCCCTACCCACCCACTTCCACTTCTTGGCCCTGTGCTGGGTCATATAAAGTTTACAAGACCAAGGGGCCTCTCTTCCCAATGATGGCTGACTAGGCAATCTTCTGCTACATATGCAGCTAGAGACATGAGCTCTGGGGGTACTGATTAGTTCATATTGTTGTTCCACCTATAAGGTTGCAGACCCCTTCAGCAGTGGGGCAGGTTTTAAATCCAATCATAAAGTGGTTAGTCACTCCCATAACATGTCTACCATTATTGTACCAGCAGGAATTTCTTGCCAGGGCTGTCATTGCTATAGCTTGCAGTTCCCACAACTAGGAAAGACTAAAAATCATTACCTTATTAAATATTTAAAAGTCTTGTACCAGGTCATAATTATTGAGCTAAGATGAGAAGTTTAAGCTCAAAGTAGTTAGAAAAATTGTTTTTGTCTGTGTATTTGAACCTTCAGGATATGAATTTAGGGTTTCAGACTCTAAAGTCAATGCTTTTTCATTACTATAACTAATATTTACTAGCTACCAAAAATTATGGTGATGTGTTTTGACTCTGAAATATTCAAAATAAAAAGGGAACACCTCAAACCATTTTAATCTATTTCTGTTATACATTTTAGGGCCAATATATAGACACAAATCATCTCAGAGAACATCTATCAAATATTTGTATCAATGCTTTTGTAAGAAAGATAAAAAAAATGTATAGAAACATAAGCTGAGACTGGATTAGAATAGAAATCTTAATGAGGTAACAAAAGGCTGTGCTTTCCATTGATAGACTCTCTTCAATTTATTGGTGTTGGCATTGGTGCTTGATGTGTGATACTGCTGATGCTCTTGACACTTAATATTTTCACTATGATATCATTTGATTAGCATAAAGAAAATGTGTGCTAGATTTTTAGTATTTTGAAGAAAATGTTCGGGTACTAGGTAAACTATGAAGACTGGTGGGATTCCTTTCTTCTTATGCATTAGTTAAAACATATCAAAAAACCCTTTAATTGAAAAATACAAAAACATTACTTTTACAATTCACAGACCACATGAAGCTCAAGAAGAAGAAAGACCAAACTATGCTACTTCAATCCTTCTTAGAAGGGGGATCAAAACACCCATAGGACGAGATACAGAGACAAAGTATGGAGCTGAGACTGAAGGAATGACCATCCAGAGACTGTCCCAGCTGGGGATGTATCCCATATACATTTACCAAACCCAGACACTATTGTGGATGCCAACAAGTGCTTGCTGACAGGAGCCTAATACAGCTGTCTCCTGAGAGGCTTTGCCAGTGCCTGACAAATACAGAAGTGGATGCTCACAGTCATCCATTGGACTGAGCACTAGGTCCCCAATGGAGGAGCTAGAGAAAAAAACCCAAGGAGTTGAAGGGGTTTGTAGCCCCATAGGAGGAACAGCAATAAGAACCAACCAGTACCCCTAGAGCTCCCAGGGACTAAAACACCAACCAAAAAATACACATGGAGGGACCCATGGCTCCAGCCACATATGTAACAGAGAATGGCCTTGTGTGACATTAATGAGAGGAAAGGCTCGATGTCCTAGTGTAGGGGAATGGTAGGATAGGGAAGCAGGAGTGGGTGGGTTAGTGAGCATGGGGAGGGGAGATGAGAAGGGGGGAGGTTCGGAGTGGAAATGAGAAAAGGGGGTAACATTTGAAATGTAAATAAAGAAAATATCTAATAAAATATTTTAAAGTCCTTAAAATACATTTTAAAAAAAGAAAAAGGAAGTTGGATGCATGTATCTCCAAGTATCAGACTTTTCTACATTAGAAGAAAGATATGAGAGACTTAGTAGGTCCTGATATAATTGTGGGTGAAAGTGTTGTCATACCATTTTCATGAGTAAAGGTAGTCGAGTGGGTAAAAGACCTTGGGTAGTTGGGTGAAATAATGTTTGCTAACATACAGCAGTGGTTCTTATTAGATTTTTGTCCACCAGTGGTGGATACTTAATAATATCTGAAGCTGTTTATTCATTTTGTGGGTATGTTGATAACATCCATGAATTGACACAAGGTATTCCTACCCAGCATCCTCTTAGCTGAAAGCAAGCCATCCAGAACAAAAATTGTTTGTTATCTGCATTAACATTGAGAACATTTTTCTAGAAATATCAAGGCCAAAGGGATAGAATTTTATAGGGAGTTCTGAAGATCCCCTCAAAGAAATTGTAATTTCAGAAGTATTATATCTCACTTGAAAGTGGGAATAAAAACATCACAAGATTTGTCATAGAAGAGTTTGCCTAAAATGTGGGTTTAAAAATTCTCATGAATCTAAACAACTTCTGAGCATGTGATCAAATTTACTGTGTGATACACTTATATTGTGCACTTTAAATATTTGGAACTAAGACTACCACTTGTGACAAGTTATATACTTCGATTGTACTGCAGAATAAACTCAGCATCTCTCTGGAAGGAAAGTTTCTTTATCACAACTACAAAGGCATCTTCATAGAATGGGATGAAAAGCAGAACAAGAACATCTCACAATGAAAAGGTAAAAGTTAAACAATGTTCAAAAAAAAAAAAAAGAGCATTAGGAGACTCAATTAACAGCAATATTAAAATCAGGAACACTTATAATAATAAAATAATTTAAAAAAGAACACAAACCAATCAAATTTAATACTTCCAAAATACTTTAAAAGAAATTAAAATCTTATGAAAATTCAGAATCAATAAAGATGATTAAGTGAATCTCTAAAAAGAAACACAATCAACATCAAAAGAAAGTTAAAAGTCTAAACAATATTTTAAAGAATAAATTAAATACACATGAAGAAGAGCTAGTAAACTCAAGTAAATATCCTCACAATTAGTAACAAGATAGAACAATGGGGAAAGCCAGAAGCATCAGAAACACGAGAGCTTTGGAAAACACAAGGTTTACAACTGATACTTGATGCTAACCTAATGGGAAATTTCTGTTATAAACTGTACTGGAAGTGCTGCAACAGAATTAACATTCCATGTTAACGGGAGGTTAGGTAAATCTGTCAGGAAAAATAATTGTGTTATATACAACTGTGAACTTAAGTTATTAATAGGAAGAAGTTATTTCTAAAGATATTGAAGTTAGTAGGTAGAATGTTGATAAATAGTTCCGACTAGAACTCTAAGTTGAAAGGTTTTGGAAAAGGAATCTGGCTGCTTCTGGCTGTTCATTTAGCGCAATAGACAATAGACATGGGTTAGCTGAAAAAAATTGCTGAGAGTCTTAAAGGGTAAGAATTTTTTTTAATAGTTGAGTCTGAGTATCCATTATCTGAAATGCTTGGGGTCATAATTGCTTCAAGTTTAAAACTATTTGTATAGACATGTTGCGAGTAGAAGCAAATTTAAGTGTGAAAAGCCACTGGTGTTTTATACATACTATATTATAGTCTGAGGGTAATGTCATAAATTACTTTTACTGTATCTGTGTTTTGGTTTCAACTAGTGATATACCACCAGGGATGAAATTTTTCACCTGTAGTGTCTTTTCAGTATTCATTTCCTCCCCCGAATTTAGTATTCTGGAAATATTATATTTACTTTATTGGCTTATGTTTATTTAACATACCTGTTTTCATTTAACCTCTCCATGTTTTAGGCCAGTGCTTTCATATATTTTATTATACAAATGTGTGTAAGTAGTATATATGATAGATTTATTTATTTATATTTTATTTTTATATACATATATATGTATGTATATATATATATATATATATATATATATATAAAACATAAATGTTGCAACCTCAATGCTGCATTATTGTTAAGAAAATTTTTATTTAATAATTGTTTAAAGAGACCTAGGTTATAAAAATTTTGTATTCTATATGTACTCTTACATGTGAGCTTATATATTTTTCAATCGTTTTACCAGGTAGGCATTATCAAGCCTATTATTTCCAGCTGGTTTTATTCTCATGTGGGCTTCTGATATGTTTCCCAGGCTAACTCAAACTTTCTAACCCTTGAAATCAAGACATCATCCTTCCTGGGCATCAGGAGGAGGCTCTACACATGTGGACCATCATGATAGGCTAGTACACTATCCTTCACTCTCCAGTTGTGGTTCTAGTTATATCCAGTTTGCAACAGTTATACTACATCTTAGAATTCTTTGCTTTTAAATTCATTAAGCTTTTCTCCTTCCCACCTGTTTAATCATTATTTCCATTAAGTGTACTGTTTTTTTCTCCTTATAACGATCATAGATTCTTTTCTCTGAATGAAGCCTCATATGAGACCACAGAGACTGAAGCAGGAATCACAGGACTTCTATGGGTCTACCCCAGCTCCTCTGTGTGTATATTATAATTATTAGTTCAGTAATATTACAGGACTCCTGCCTGAGAGAACAAGTGAGTCTCTGACTCTTGTGCCCACTCTTGAGACTCTTCCTCCTGTTGTGTTGCTGTGTCCAACTTAAATATGGTAGGTTTTATTTCATCCTATTTTATTTTACTTTTTCCTATCGAAAAACTAATTATGCAAGCAAACCTCCATCACTGTTCGTTGGATCCTGTTAACACTCCTTCCAAACATCGCATGTCCTCCACATGTCTTGACTCTGCAGATGTCGTTCTTCAGCACATGAGTCTGTCTCTGTCTTCATGTGAGTCTGTATCAGCTGACATCACGCTGCCAATCGGCCGGAGCCCAAGTCCCCAGAAGTGGTAAGAATCCACAGGAAGTTTTTGGGTGCTTCTCTCTCTCTATGGAGTCACAGCAAATGGAGCTCAACAATGCAGTGGAAGGCAAACCAACACATGCATGTCATTAGTGGACAATCCCTCATCATGGATCCTTTCACATGCTTGCTTTAACAGAACATCCTTTCACCTGTGTCTGCTTCAGCAAAATATTCCTTCACGTTTCTGCTTTAGCAAAGCATCCATTCACCTGTGTTTATTTCAGGAAATGTATTTGTCCCAGCAAACCACCATCCAACACAGTTGTCTTTCTATAGAACCTTGAAGTTTCCACTTCAGAGCTGATTGCCTAGAACTGAATAACTGTTTGGTGTGTTCCTCCCTGACTTACTCAGTCTCATGTAGTTCTTTGCTTAATGTTGAAGCCTTATAGGTCCCATCCACTTTGCCACATCCATTGATGTTGTCTTTCTTCATTTTATGTTAGAGAAATCATGTTGGTAAGACTTTATGTATGGGTGCAGCTTCTGACATTAGTAAGTAATATAATCTCCAAACACACTCCCTGGTTTTTAGTGTGTATCTGTTCCACTTCTACAATGGTTCCTGGGCCTTAGATTCATCCACAACTGTGATGGTTTGTATAAGCTCAGACCAGGGAATGGCACTATTAGAAGGTGTGGCCCTGTTAGAGCACTTATGTCACTGTGGGTGTGGGTATAGTGTGGGTGTGGGTGTGGGTGTGGGTGTGGGCTATAAAACCATCATCCTAGCTGTTTGGAAGTTAGTCTTCCACTAGCAACCTTCAGATGAAGATGGAGAAATCTCAGCTCTGCCTGTACTATGTCTGTCTAGATGCTGCAATATTACCACCTTGATGGTAATGGACTGAACCTTTGAACCTGTAAGCCAGCCCCAATTAAATGTTTTCCTTTATAAGACTTGCCTTGGTCATGATGTCTGTTCACAGCAGTAAAACCCTAACTATGACAACAAGTATGAATTTTTATCTGTTGGGGTTTTCAGTAGTCGTCTCTATCTTTTGCAAAGAAAAGTTTCCTTGATGACGAATAGAGTCAACTCTGTGGGTATAAGGACAAATGTTTAGATTGTTGCTAGGAATTTTGATTGTTCGCTATTTTAAGCTCCTCTTGTTACCATTCTGGGCATTGCTTCTTGTCTCAGGGCTCTTTCTCTTTTTGGAAATGCCCTCTACCTCCCCCAACCCCTGTCAGTTGCATCGTTCCATTTATTCTTATGGCAACCCAGCTAACCTCACTGCCCCTCCCCACACCCTGTCCCTAACCCAATTTCCTCCCTCCATCTGCCTTCCACGACTATCCCATTCCCCCTTCCAAGTGAGACTTAAGCATCATTGCTTGTTTCCTTCTTCTAGTCCAGCTTTCTTGGGGCTGTGGTAGCATGGGCATCCCGTACTTTATGGCTGATATCCACATATAAGTGAATATGTACTATGCATGTCCTTTTGGGATGGAGTTACCTCACTCAAGATGATATTCTCAAGATCCATCCATTTGCCTGAAAAATTCATGATGTCTTTCTTTTTCATAGCCAAATAGTATTCCGTTATGTAAATATACTATATTTTCTTCATCCATTCTTCAGTTGAGGGACTAGGTTGTTTCCAATTTCTGGCTATTAGAAATAAAGCTGCTATAAAAATAGTTGAATAAGTGTCTTTTTGAGATGGTGGGTCATCTTTTGGTTATATGCCCAGGAGTGGTATAGTTGAGTCTGAAAGTAGAAATATTTCCATTTTTTTGAAAATCAGCCAGACTGATTTCATAATAAGTTGGCACTTCCACTAGCAATGAAAAAGGGTTGACTTGCTCCACATCTCCACCAACATGTGCTCTCAGCTGAGTTTTTTTTTTTTTTTTTTATCTTAGCCATTCTGACTGGTGTAAGATGGAATCTCAGAGTTGTTTGATTTGTTTTTCCCTGAACCTGAGATATGTTTTTTTTTTCTTGGTTTTTTGAGACAGGGTTTCTCTATATAGCCCTGGCTGTCCTGGAACTCACTTTGTAGACCAGGCTGGTTTCGAACTCAGAAATCCGCCTGCCTCTGCCTCCCGAGTGCTGAAATTAAAGGTGTGCACCACCATGTCCGGCAGAAATACGCTTCTTATATAAGGTCTTTGAACATTTCTTTAAGTGCTTCTCAGTCAGTTGAGATTCCTCTGTTGAGAATTCTTTATTTAGCTCTGTGTAAATTTTTATAATTGGGTTATCTGGGTTTTTGGAGTTTAGCTTATTGAGCTATTTATAATTTTGGATATTAGCCCTTTACCAGATGTAGGGTTGGTAAAGATCCTTTCCCAGTCTGTAGGTTGCTATTGTTTTTCTTATTGGCAAAAGCTTTCCAGTTCCATGAGGTCCCATTAATCAATCATTGATCTCAGAGTCTGAGCTTTGGTATCCAGTTCAAGAAATTGTCTATTGGATGAATGAGCTCAAGGATATTTTCCGTTTTATCTTCTACGAGATTTAGTGTATCCAGATTCATGTTGAAGTCCTTGATCCACTTGGTCTTGAGGTTTGTGTACGGGTGATAAATATGGATGTGTTTTCATCCCTATATGTAGACATCCAGATAGTCCAGCACAAATTGCTTAAGATGCTTTCCTTTTTCCATTGTATTATTTTGGATTCTTTATCAAAATCCAAGTGTCCATAACTATAAGGGTTTATTTTTGGATCTTTGATTTGATTCCATTGATCAACATGTCTATTGTTGTACAAATACCATGCAGTTTTTATCACTATTGCTCTGTAGAAGAGCTTGAGGTCAAGGATATTGATTTCTCCTAAAGTTCTATTATTATATGGGATTGTTTCATCTATCTGGGGTTTTTTGTATTTCCATATGAAGTTGAGAGTTGCTCTTTCACGGTCTATTAAAAATTGTGTTGGTATTTTGATAGGGACTGCATTAAATCTGTAGATTGGTTAAGATGATCATTTTCACTATGTTAATTGTACCTACTAATGAGCATGGGAGATCTTTCCATCTCCTGATATCTACTTCAGTTTCTTTCTTCAGAGACTTTAAGTTCTTGTCATTCAAATCTTTCACTTGCTTTGTTAGAGTTACTCCAAGATATTTTATATTATTCATGGCTATTGTAAAGAGTGTTTATCTAATTTCTTTCTCAGCCAATTTATCATTTATATAAAGGAGAGCCTCCTCTGGGTTGCCCTTCTTGGTTTCATTTGCTTGGAAAACATTTTTTCCCAGACCTTTACTTTGAGACAATATCTACCTTTATTGCTGAGATATGTTTCTTGTATGATGGATCCTGTTTTCACATCATTCTGTAAGTCTGTGTCCTTTAATTTGGAAGTTGAGTCCATTGGTGTTAACAGATATTAATGAACTTGTTTTTTCTTATGATATTGATATTGGTAGTTTTAGTGTGTGTGTGTGTGTGTGTGTGTGTGTGTGTGTGTGTGTGTGTGTGTGTGTTTCCCTTGTTCTTGCTGGTGTGAAGTTACTTATTTCCTTGGATGTTGTTTTCATCCTTGGCCTGGAATTTTCCTTCTAGTATCTTATGTAGGGCTGGATTTGTGGTTACATATTGTTTGAATTTGAATTTGCCTTTAAATATCTTGTTTTTTCCATTTATGGTGATTGAGAGTTTTGCTAGGTGTATTAGCCTAGTTTGGAATCTGTGGGGTTTTTTTTGTTTTTGTTTTTTGTTGTTGTTGTTGTTTTGTTTTGTTTTGTTTTTTAAGTTACAATATCTGTCCAGGCCCTTCTAGCTTTTAGAGTCTATTTTGAGAAGTAAGATGTAATTCTCACAAGTCTGACTTTGTGTGTTACCTGCCCTTTTTACAGGTGCTATTAATGTATTTTTTTCTTTATGCTGGATCTTTTGTGTTTTGATTATTATGTGATGGGAGGGTTTGCTTTTCTTGTCCAGTCTAACTGGTGTTCTATAAGCTTCTTGTATATTTATAGACATCTCTTTCTTTAGGTTGGGAAATTTTTCTTCTATGACATTGTTGAAAATATTTTGTGGGCCTTGGAGTTAGCTTCAACTTCTTCTATTTCTATTATTCTTAGGTTAGGTATTTTCATGGTAACCCAGATTTCCTGGATGTCCTGTAGAACTTTTTAGATTTAAAAATTTCTTTGAAGTACCAATTTCTTTTATTGTATTTCCTATTGTATCTCTCTTTCTTCTCATATACTCTGTTGATGATGCTTGGATCTATTGTTATCTTCCTTAGGTTTTCCATATCCAGGATTTATTCTTTTTGTGCTTTGTTTATAGCTTGAATTTCTACTTTTAGGTCTTGCATGATTTTATTTATTTCCTTCACCTGTTCAATCATAATTTCCTGCATATCTTTGAGGTATTTATTTGCTTCTTCTTTAAAAAGCTGTATTTGCTTGATTGAATTTCCCCGTGTTTCTTTAAGGGATTCATTCATTTTCTCTTTAAACTCTTCTATCATCTTTATGAGTCAATTTAAGGTCATTTTCCCAATGCTCTGGTTGTGTTAGGACACCCTGGGCTTCCTGGAGAAAGCTAGTTATGCTCTGATGGTGTCATATTGCCATGACTTTTGTTGACTCTGTTCTTTAGAGGACCATTAACCATCTGAATACCTTTGGTCCCTGGATATTCCATTTGTAGTATTTATTGGGTCAGGGGTTATCCTTGATGGCTCTGATGTCGTCTTGGTTGGTTTGTTTGGCTTCGCCATGCCTTCAGTTGTAGAGAGATCTCTGAGGAATAAAGGATTGCTTTTTGTAAAGATCTACTTCTTGCTTTGGTGCAGGGAATCTTGATTCCTATACCTGGTTGGTATTGTAATTTTCAGTCAGCATCTTCATCATTAACAGAGATGAAGTTCCAACATTTTGTAGGGTCATTATAAATGTTCAAGCTGATGGAAAAAAATTTTTCTTTCTGTTTTCATATAGCATTTCCTAATTCCTAAAGGGTATAAACTTTTATTGAATGCCTACATTTATACAAGAAGATAAGTTTCAACTTTCTGCTTCTTTCACCTGAGGCATTATAAATAACCATAGAAAGGGCAGTGAAAATCACATCCAGTCCTCTGAATTCATCTGAATTTAATGTTTCTTGTTGCAGAATACTAACCATTCTTGTTTTAAGAACTCTCCATGAAATTATATCAAAACACTCAAGAATACCTTTAGTCGTCAAAGAGAAAAATCAAACTAAATTGAGTATTGCTGAGTTATAACTGCACTGTCCATTAATGTGAATCCAAGCCTAGTAAAATTATGGCTTTTAGTAACAAAGGTGATATAAATACAGCATCAATTTAAAATGAAGTGGAAAAGTACTTATGTAAAAAGACCTTTGTCAACTCAAAAAATCCCATTAAAAAATGGGGTACAGAGCTAAATAAAGAACTCTCAACTGAGGAATATCGAATGGTTGAGAAACACCTGAAAAAATGTTCCTGCTTGTGGACGTTGTACATCGTGGTGCGGAGCCTAGTGCGCACCACGATGTACAACGTCCACAAGCAGTANGTACTAGAGAAAGTACCCAAGTACCTGAAGGGGACTGCAACCCTGTAGGTGGAACAACAACAGGAACTAACTAGTACCCCCTGGGTTTGTGTTTCTAGCTGCATTTGTAGCAGAAGATGACCTAATCGGCCAACAGTGGGAATAGAGGCTCCTTGGTCTCCCAAACTCCATATGACCTAGCACAGGGCAAGGCCGGGGCCAAGTGGTGGGAGTGGGTGGGTGGGGGAACAGAGGTGGGGGGAGGGGTATGGGAATCTTTCGGGATAGCATTTGAAATGTAAATAAAGAAAATAATAATAATAAAAAAAAAAAAAAAAAAGACCTTTGTCACATCTAAGATTTTGTAAACATGCTTTTAACTAATATGTTAAACCTCTTCACATGCTTATGCCAGATTTATACCTCTGTTGTATGCAAGGAGAAACTGTGTCTAAGGTATCATGATTCATATCAAAGGTCATTTGTCAGGGAGGTGATTAGAGCAGAAAATAGGTGAAAATAATCCTAAAGAGTGTAGGCTACAAAGGTCAGTGTGCATAAAACTTACCTTACAACATCTAACTTTAAACTTTAACAGTAGAAACCATTGTTATCAATTTCCATTAAAAAGCCTCAGATGTACATTTAAACACACATAATATGTCTGAGAAGAATATGAAACTGAGAAAGAGTGACATGTATTAAGAATAAATATTAAATAGATATCAGAATGAAGTATTGAAAAACTAGTCTCACAAAGGAAAATAATCACAAAGTGTCAATAAATCTGCTATCCTAGAACAGTGGCACAAATTGGGTTTATACTTGCTCTTTGTAGTCTCTGTCCCTTTAGCAATCATTTGGAAGGGCAGAATAACACAATGGTTGATACCTTACTAACCACATGATGTCATTCTTATTATGAAGAATCTGAGCAAGAGAGGAGACTCACCTGATTCTGTCAAAAATAAAAATAAAAAGGTGTAAAAAAATTAATGATATTTTGACTTCTTCCTTTCAAATTTGTATCCCTTTGATCTCCTTTTGTTGTGTAATTGCTCTGGCTAGGACTTCAAGTACTATATTGCATGGGTAGGGAGAGAGTGGGTAGCCTTGTCTAGTCCCTGATATTAGTGGGATTGCTTCAAGATTCTCCCCATTTAGTTTGATGTTGGCTACTGGTTTGCTGTAGATTGCTTTTTACTATGTTTAGGTCTGGGCCTTGAATTCCTGATCTTTCTAAGACTTTTATCATGAAGGGGTGTTGGATTTTGTCAAATGCTTTCTTAGCATCTAATGAGATGATCATATGTTTTTTGTCTTTGAGTTTGTTTATATCGTGGATTACATTAATGTATTTCCATATATTCAACCACCCCTGCATCCCTGGGATGAAGCCTACTTGATCGTGATGGATGATCACTTTGATGTATTCTTGGATTCAGTTTGTGAGAATTTTATTGAGTATTTTTGCATCAATATTCATAAGGGAAATTGGTCTAAAGTTCTCTTTCTTTGTTAGGTCTTTGTGTAATTTAGGTGTCAGAGTAATTGTGGCTTCCTAGAACGAATTGGGTACAGTATCTTCTGTTTCTATTTTTTAGAATAGTTTGAGTAGTATTGGTATTAGGTCTTCTTTGAAGGTCTGATAGAACTCTGCACTAAACTCATCTGGTCCTGGGCTATTTTTGCTTGTGAGACTACTAATGACTATTTCTATTTCTTTAGGGGATATTTTAGATCATTTATCTCATCCTGATTTAACTTTGGTACCTGGTATATGTCTAGAGAATTGTCCATTTCAACTAGGTTTTCCAGTTTTGTTGAGTATAAGATTTTGTAGTAGTACTGATGATTTTTTTCTTTTCCTCAGTTTCTGTTGTTATGTCTCCCTTTTCATTATTGATTTTGTTAATTTGGATACTGTCTCTGTGCCCTCAGGTTAGTCTAGATAAGGGTTTATCTATCTTTTTGATTTTCTCAAAGAACCAGCTCCCCATTTGGTTGATTCATTTTATAGTTCTTTTTGTTTCTACTTGGTTGATTTCATCCCTGAATTTGATTATTTCCTGCCATCTACTCCTCTTGTGTGCATTTGCTTATTTTTCTTCTAGATCTTTCAGATATGCTGTAAAGTTGCTAGTTTATGCTCTCTCCAGTTTCTTCTTGGGGGCACTCAGAGCTATGAATTTTCCTTGTAGCCCTGCTTTCATTGTGTCCCATAAGTTTTGGTATGATGTGTCTTCATTTTCATTAAATTCTAAAAAGGCTTTAATTTCTCTCTTTATTTCTTCCTTGACCAAGTTATCATTGAGTAGAGCATTGTTCAACTACCATGTGTATGTGTGCTTTCCTTTGTTTTTGTTGGTATGTAATACCAGCCTTAGTCCATAGTGATCTGAGAGGATGCATGGGATTATTTCCATCTTCTTGTATGTGTTAAGACCTGTGTTGTGACCAATTATCAATTTTATTCGATATTAGAATGGCTACTCCAGCTTGTTTGTTGGGACCATTTGCTTGGAGGATTGTTTTTCAGTCTTTTACTCTGTGGTAGTATCTGTCTTTGTCACTGAGGGGGGTTTCCTGTATGCAACAAAATGTTGGGTCTTGTTTATGTAGCCAGTCTGTTAGTCTAAGTCTTTATATTGGAGACTTGAGTACATTGATATTAAGATATTAAAGAAAAATGATTACTTCCTGTTTTTTTGTTGATAGACGTGGAATTATGTTTTTGTGGCTATCTTCTTTTTAGTTTGTTTAGTTTAGTTTTCCATCTATTATCCCTTGAAAGGCTGAATTTGTGGAGAGATATTGTGTAAATTTGTTTTTGGAATATCTTGGTTTCTCCAACTATGATAATTGAGAGTTTTGCTGGGTATAGTAGCCTGGGCTGGCATTGTTGTTCTTTTAGGGTCTGTATGACATCTGGCCAGGGTCTTCCAGCTTTCATAGTCTCTGGTGAGAAGTCTGGTGTAATTCTAATACCTCTGCCTTTATATGTTACTTAATCATTTTCCCTAACTGCTTTAAAAATTCTATCTTTGTTTAGTGCATTTGGTGTTTTGATTATTATGTGAAGGGAGAAATTTCTCTTTTGGTCCAATCTATTTGGTATTCTGTAGGCTTCTTGCATGTTCATGGGCATCTCTTTCCTTAGGTTAGGGAAGTTTTCTTCTATAATTTTATTTATAGTTACTGGCCCTTTAAGTTGGGAATCTTTGCTCTCTTTTATATCTATTATCCTTAAGTTTGGTCTTCTCATTGTGTACTGGATTTCCTGGATGTTTTGGTTTAGGATCTTTTTGCATTTGCATTTTCTTTGACTATTGTGTCAATGTTTTCTACGGTATCTTCTGCCTCTGATATTCTCTTTTCTATCTCTTGTATTCTGTTGGTATTGCTTGCATCTATGACTCCTGATCTCTTTCCTTCCTTTTCTAAATTCTGGGTTGCCTCCCTTTGTGATTTCCTTATTGTTTATATTTCCTTTATAGATTTTGGGTGGTTTTGTTCAATTCCTTCCCCTGTTTAGTTGTGTTTTCCTGTAATTCTTTAAGGGAGTTATTTATGTCCTTCTTAAAATCCTTTATCAACATCATGAGATGTTATTTTAAATCCACATCTTACTTTTCCAGGGTGTTGGAGTATCAAGTACTTGCTGTGATGGGAGAACTGGGTTCTGATGATGCTAAGTCACATTGGTTTCTGTTGGTCAGATTCTTGCATTTGCCTTTTGACATCTGGTTATCTTTGGTGTTAGATGGTCTTCTTGTCTCTGGCTGGAGCTAGTCCTTCCTGTGGGTTTGTTAGCCTGTGTTAGTTCTCCTGGGAGACCAGCTCTTTCCTGGCAGAACTTTTGTGCAGAGGGCTCTGGAACAACCCAAGATATGGGTGCAGAAGGTAAATGGAAGGATGCTGTCACAGCTGCTCCACTGTTCGTGTGCCTCCTGTGTTCCTCTCCACCCCACTCCAGATAGTTATTGGAGAGAAAGTGGATAATTTACCTCCAAGCCCAGGAGTGAAAGCACTTGTGGGAAAACAGCTCCTTCCTGGCGGGACCGGTGCACTACAGGCTGAGGAACAGCATAGCTCCTGGTGCAGATGGCGGACCAGAAACTCCTCCGCTCTCTTCAGCATCTTATAAAAAATATGATGGACAACTAATTCTCATTCCGAAGAAACCAGTTTTCACTTAATTGGTAATTTTGAACAAAACATTGAACTCATAGGAAGCACTGGATGCATTGAAATGAATGTTTCAGAGAATGAATAAAGTGCCTAAACACAATATCAATTGCAGTAAACCCAATAGCAAGTGGCTTTCAGAATTATAGTGATGTAGTGGTCTTACCAGGAACTTAGAGGAGGAAAAGTTCATTTGAAAATTTTAAGATAGGTTTCTTTCTAATTATACCTTATTATACTTATCTGAGAATCTAACACTATAATTATTACAGAAATGATGAAATACATTGCAAAATATAACTTATTGTTGAAATACTTGAGGAACTTCTACTAAAAATAAAATGGGAAAAGTTCATCTACTACTGCTTTATTACTTATTTTTCTTGAAGTTATGATTAAGTAATGATAGAAAAAATGAAAATTTGAACTCCTGAAAAAGGAACAAAACCCTTTCTAGTTACTTTATCTTGTCCAGAGAACCATTAGAATAAGACAATTTTATTTTAATTTATAAGTATTGAGAATTCTGGTAGACTGAAGAATGACCTCCGAAATACTTAAATACTAATTTTAGTTAATAATTGGTACTTCCTTTGACAAAAAAGAGTATTATATGTGAGATGAGTTAAAGTGTGACTGAGTCTCAAAATGTCCTTATTTTAAAAAAGTAAGAAAATAAGCCTGGTATGGTACCACATGCCTTTAATTCCATTACTCTGGGTACAAAGACAGGATGATCTCAAAAGGTTGAGGTCAGCCTGATCTACATAGCAAATTGATGGACAGACTGGGGTCAATAGAGACAGCCTGTTTCTAAAAGAAGAAGAAGAAGAAGAAGAAGAAGAAGAAGAAGAAGAAGAAGAAGAAGAAGAAGAAGAAGAAGAAGAAGAAGAAGAAGAAGAAGAAGAACAAGA
>NC_034597.1:30704483-30706886 GCF_900095145.1 Mus pahari
AGAAGAAGAAGAAGAAGAAGAAGAAGAAGAAAAAGAAGAAGAAGAAGAAGAAGAAGAAGAAGAAGAAGAAGAAGAAGAAGAAGAAGAAATTTTACTTCTGAAAAAGTTGATGTATAAATGAGTAGAGATGTAAATAAGAAATTCATTGTTCTGAAGTTAAAGGAAGAAAGCAGGAGGCAGTGTCTAGGGTCTAAAGGAAGACAGCCCTAATACCTGGAAGGGGTAATTAGTGGATCCTGCTGAGGGAGCATGACTGGTCCTTCAGAATAATGAAACTGGCTTGAAACTTCTGTTCTCTGTAACCAAAACACAAGGGATGTGTGTTGTTGTGACATTTCTGGTAATGTAGCATCACCTCACAACAAGAGTAGGATATTGATACAAGAGTTAAAGAGGCACCTTTGATAAGATATGATCCAAAGGGGGACAAAAGATATGATCCTATATTTTGGATAAACTTTATCATGATTGTGATTTAATGCTGTTTAAAAACACATCTAGTAATATATTTCAAAATTTATTCAGAAGTGAGATTTGTTACTTTTGTGATCGCTTGAAGACATATATTCAGTCCAATAGATACTTTCATTTGGCAATACTTTGAATTTCTTAATTATATTTCACAAAGAAAAGCAAGTCTGCAAGCACGTATAAGTAGAACTTGAAAGAGAAGAATAAATTAGAGTGGAAAGGTAGACACAGGATTGGAATTATTGAAATGTTTTATAAGATAAAATAATGTTTTAATCCAAAATTCTTATAATGTTTTGTGAAGGCCATAGTCTATCTTTTTCCAGTAATGGAGCCAGAATTTGATAGTCCAGCAATGACCTCACGTGTGTGTGTGTGTGTGTGTGTGTGTGTGTGTGTGTATGTGTGTAATATCTGATAAATATGACATTTCATATGAAAGAGAAACTCTGAATTATTCAATAAGTCCTGTGGAGACAATGAGCTATCTCAGTAAAGAAAATACAGGCTCTGCCAAAATAAATTCCAGAAAGATTAGAAAACTTAACTCTAAAAGTGCAACAATAAATAAATAAGAAAACCTTTCATAAATGAATTTAACAGTAGAGATCATATTAAAATTTGATGACTAATAGTCAAAAATATTTGTATCTCAAATGCTAGGCAAAGACAAACAAGAGAAAAAGATATAAGGAAAGCTTTAGAGAGATACTTAAAATTTCAATAGAAAAATGTACTTGTTTTTATTGTTCAAAGAAATTTTATTAATAGTTAGCAGATTGAACATGCTTATAAAATATAAAATGAGCAAAAGTAGATGACTCAATAAAAAGCACAAGAGTAGCTGATTCTGTAAAAGCATATACATGATCATTAATCCTGAAAGAAAAAAAATAAATCTCATTTATAATAAAAGTACACCTATAACAATAAGATTTTATTTCACCTTTCTAATTGGCAAAGTCAGAAGACAATCCACACTCAGTAATGTAATGCACATGTATATTGCTATTAAAAGAACACAGAGTAAAATCCAGTACTGACAAAACAATACCAAGTAATTGATGCTGCTTATGATCCGGGCTTTATTCATTTTCTCACATACTACTTATTGGATCATTCCTAAGTTAATTCTAAGGAAGTTACAAATCAAGTAGCTCAGTCCATTCCATGAATGTTCATCTGTATATGGCTACATGATGGTACATGGCAGGAGGGTGGCAGAAAATGTCATTTTGCAGCCCAGTGTGGTAGATACTAGGGGTTACACAGGAAACATGATTTATGAATAGAGAAAATTCCAATAATGAGATTCTCAGGGAAGAGGAAAGGGTACTAGGACTCTCCACAGATGAGAAGGATCTCACTTGCTAAGAAAGGGGGCGGGGGGAAAGTAGGGGAGGACTTTCTGAGGAGAAAAAATAAGGTAGCATGACATAGCAATGGCATCAAATGGTTTTGGCTTGCTATGACAGCAGGCATCATGAGCCATAATCAATTTGACTGTCCCTCAGTGAGCCTGGCTAAGCTATCCAGCATTATCGCCAGCATATTATGAACAGACAAAGACAATAAGAGTGATGTGTTGAGCTTAATGACCACAAACCCAGGAACGTGCCTAATTCTTAGCCTGAGATAAATCAAGTACGTTCTACCCTCAGTGAAGTCACTTTTATTTCTACCACTCCACAAGCTTTTATCTTTTTTTATTATTATTATTTTCTTTATTTACATTTCAAATGCTATCCTGAAAGTTCCCCATACCCTCACCCTGCAGCTGCTCCCCTACTTACCCACTCCCACTTCTTGGCCCTGGCCTTCCCCTGTGCTGGGTTATATAAAGTTTGCAGAACCAAGGGGCCTCTCTTCCCAGTGATGGCCAATTAGGCCATCTTCTGCTACATATGCAGCTAGAGACACGAGCTCAGGGGG
>NC_034597.1:30707596-30731858 GCF_900095145.1 Mus pahari
TGCAAATTCATCTGGAATAATAAAAAACCTAGGATACCAAAAACCATTCTCAACAATAAAAGAACCTCTGGTGGAATCACTATGCCTGACCTTAAGCTGTACTACAGAGCAATTGTGATAAAAACTACATGGTACTGGTACAGCGACAGACATGTAGATCAATGGAATAGAACTGAAGATCCAGAAATGAATCCACACAGCTTTTATCTTTTGATGCAAGGCACAAGAATCCTCTTGGTAAATGGCTACCACTCAAGATCTCACCTCTGTAGGCAAGTTCTAAGTAAGTAGGGGCTATGGTCTGCATCTGTCTGTTTTCTTTGACTCATAGTGTTTTAGGGTTGTATCTCAAATAGTATACAAGGTGACTCCATAACTGGAATTGTCTCCAAATACTGAAGGAAAGATTTATAGGCAGGGCATCAGAGTGCTGATAATGTTGAATTTTGGTAAAAGTGACATGAAATTCTTGCTTTTCGAGTTTAAGAGATCAGTCTTTTGTTCTATAATTTGGGGGTTCTTGAAATTCTTTCAGGATAATAAAAGTAAGATTTTACGATGTGTTTGGTAATATGTACTTATAATCATAAAACTTAGGAAACTGAACCAGAATGTTGATGAGTTTGCGGCTGGTCTGGGCTACATAAACCTTGTCTCAAAAAGTCCTCCTTCCAAAAAGGGTCCTTGTAATGTGTGTGTGTGTGTGTGTGTGTGTGTGTGTGTGTGTGTGCTGAAATAAGATGACAATTTGATATAATGCTATTTACAGAGAAGAATTCAAAATAATCACAAGAATGCCTCTGTCCCCATTAATAAATTTGCTGGGTTGGGGGGTAGGGAGGGGGCAGCCCCAGCAGGAGTCTTCTTTCTTATGGGTTCTTCTTCAGGCAGTGGAGGGGGAAGAGCATAGGAAAAGGGTAAGATTTTCTCTTACAGAAATATGGGGGTAAGACTTTGTCTTACAAGATATTTAGCACTGATGTATAATAATAAAAAGTTTTCTTATTTAAGTCAAAGTTACTATACTATTGTAGCTGACCTGCCTTCTGTGTTCCTCCAAGTCCAGAAACTGCAGTCTCTGGCACTTAGCATCTCATCCTAAAACAGCAAGAGATTAAGTGAAGGATTAATTGTTAGAACCATTTTTCTTTTGCCCAGTTATCTCTTGCTTGTTTGACTAGGAGGAAGTTTAGAGCAATAAACTTCTATTCAACCAGGAGAAGGAAATAACACTTGCAGAAGAAAAATTTTATGAAGCAAATATGCATAAAGACACATAAGTTCATATACAGATCATGCATGAGTACTTATACAATTCCATTCAAACCAGTTTGGTACACCTTGAATGCATTCTCACAATTCCACATACTTATACATACCCATATGCATATGGAGCAAAAGACCAAGCACTGGTGCAGAAAGAACTCACTCATTCTGGATGAAAAATGAGCTCCAATGTGTATTGCATAGAGAAAGAAAAAGCTTCTACCCTTTTAATGCTAAATAAATTAAACCCAATTTTGTAAGGAAAAAAAAAAGAGCTTTTTTCCTTTTAATAAGTCTAAGCTTGCCATGTTATAAGAAAGGACCTGTTCTTTCACATGGTAAAGAGAAGCCTGCCTGCTCCTTCTGCTTTCTCTGCAGCTTCTCCTTTTTTCCTCTTTCCTTCTGCATTCTAAACATTGCTTTCTTATTTTTTATGTTACCTATAGTTTCTAAGTTATTCCACTCTGCATTCTACTTCTAATCTTACTCTCTTTCCTGATGTCACAATAATGCTTTCACTCACAGTGCTATTTCTCCCAATGCTGTGCCTATACTTCTAAGTTCTTCTTGAGTTCTGTTCTGTCTAAAAGTGTTCTGTCTGAAACACTTCTCAACTCACTTCCTCTCAGATTAGTTACTCTCAGATCAGTTCTTCTCAGCTCACTTGCAACTGTTCTTTTTGTCCTCAGCACTTAAGCATCTTTCAGAATATAAGATATGTTAAAGAATTCAACAAAAGTTCACACACAAATCAAATCATAAATTGAAATAGAAATTTACAACAGAGAATGTTTACATGCCTATCCTTTAGGAGTAATTATCTGGCTAAACATCTATCACCTGTCCCATCTACACATGTTCATTGTAAGTTGAAAACCGTAACAATTACTGAAGTTTTATATAGATAAACGTAGTCAATATTTTATCTTCTGTCCTAGCACCTATAATAAATTGTTAGTTACATTTTTATGACCTTTGGTTAACTGTTATACAACATCTTGGAATGTGCTCTGAGTAGGAGAAAGTCTAATTACCATCTAAGAGCAGTTAACAGTGACACATAGGAGACTGGCAGTGTGCTCACTGCAGTTTTGACTATCAGAAAAGGACCTAATAGCAGTCCCACTATAAAAGAGCTTAATCACTGATATAATTTTAGGAATTCTTATAGGATCATCAAGACTCACGAAGTCGTCTATTTGTCTATATAGTATCACTAATATGCCGTACATCTTCATAGATCTGCAGAGATCTGTCCCAAAGAGGTAGACTATTATCTAGTTATTGTTATATATGTCTAACAATAACAGAAAAAAACATATTAATAGCAGGAATCTTTCCTAAAGTGAATTCTTTTATGGCCTTGCCAAATAAGAGTGAATCTGTCGAAAATTATATAATAATCTAAAGCAGACCATCTCAGGAAGATCATCTGCTAGTTATTAGCTTGTCCTATTATGGCTCCTGACATAAACTGTGTGTAAATATTGCTAAATGCTTACTGAGCTCATTAATCTATGGGTAAGGATCAAGCATAGCCATTGCCTTGATGAACTTAAATCTAGAAAGGAACACGTAAATCGACTGCAGAGGAGAACAGCATTCACCATAACCATTTACCTGCTTGGGAAGGACATACTAGACAAGGATTTGTGGGATGGTGACACCACTATTGTTCATGTTTTTATCTGGTCACTCTATGTTTACAGCACAGTACATAAAGTACAAGAACTACACTGATTTTTATATGCTTACTCCCCTACAACTCTGATTCCTGAAGTCTTTTGAGCATGGAGTGACAGGGGGCATTTTTTCTGGTTTCACACATCTCAATAATTTAGGCCTTGAGCAACTCATGATCAAATAGAGATGGTTAAATATTTTGAATTTTATTGAGAAAATTAGATACTTCACATCTTTTAATATCTTATTGAAAATGTTTTAGCTTTTGAGGACCAGGCATAGTACACTGTGAAGAATGATTGTAATTTTTCTCCATTACACCAGATAAAAATACAGGAGAAGAAAAGTTGGAAAGAAGAATGAATTAAGAAGGAAATGAAATAAAAAGAAAAAAACTATGTGACAGCTGGCTGGGAGCAGAGGTAGGTAGAATGCTCTTGTGAACAAGGTTGTCCTCTGAATAGTTATTTGAGATGTCTATTTGTCATCTCCTCTCCTGTTAGAACTGAAAATCATTCAGCTACTGAATGAGTCCCCCATTGTCTGTCCATTTATGATGCTTATGATTGACCAAGCATGGCACACTAATCCTTAGGGAACAGTGGAATCTCCCACGTCTTGGTGGTATCTAATAGCTCTGTGATCAGACTTTAGATATGCACAGCAAGAAAGAAATCATGTCAAATATTGGAAACCAATCCAAGCATTCAGGGACAGTGAAGTCATAGATCTTGGAAGTTGTTCTAGTCAGGATTTCTATTCCTGGACAAAACATCATGACCAAGAAGCAAGTTGGGGAGGAAAGGGTTTATTCAGCTTATACTTCCATACTGCTGTTCATCACCAAGGGAAGTCAGGACTGGAACTCAAGCAGGTAAAAAAGCAGGAGCTGATGCAGAGGCCATGGAGGGATGTTCCTTGCTGGCTTGCTTCCCCTGGTTTGCTCAGCCTGCTCTCTTATAGAACCAAAGACTACCAGCCCAGAGATGGCACCACCCACAAGGGGACCTCCCTCCTTGATCACTAATCGAGAAAATACCTTACAGCTGGATCTCATGGAGGCATTTCCCCAACCGAAGCTCCTTTCTCTGTGATAACTCCAGCCTGTGTCAAGTTGACAAACAAAACCAGCCAGTATATAGGTGACCCTACAACCACCAAGTTTTTAAACCTGTATGCCTAGTTATCCTCTATGTATTTTTTCCTATACACACAGGTAAGAGTTATACTAACTCCTCTTCAAAGAGGGGTTATATTTGCAGATGGAGACCTTCACAGAAAACCATAATCAATCAGAATGGCGCCCAGTTCTAACTGATAAATTTATAACACAACTCTTGCACGTACGGTTTTGTGATCATTGAAGAAATCTTCATGAGTCAGAGAAACAGAGTTTGCTATGAGATTGTGTCTCCTAGTAATATCAAAACGACACACATGAGGACTCACCAATATGCCTGAAACACATGAGCTGAACAAAGATGGCACCAGTAGACATGCTAAAGTGAATGGTGGAAAAAACATGAGACCTCACTGTGTTGCGCAATACCAAATGGGTAACCAAATGGGTTTTCGTCCCCCAAAATCATACATATGGGTAACATTATATAGACTAGGTAGGTTATAGTTATGTGTATGTGTGAATGTCTGTGTGTGTATGTGTGTGAGTGTGTGTGTATATGTGTGTGTGTGTATTCATAGAAATTAAAATGTTTCTGTTACTGAATGAGTTCTTGCTTTGTACTCAGCTATGATGTCTATAAGAAGTAGCATGGCATCCTACAACGAAGGGTGCATTAGTGTTGCAAACACCTTGGTAGTATCCAATAGCTCTTTAGTTGGAATTATATCCCATTCAACAAAGGGTTGTTCCTACTTACATGCATACGTTACATATATATGTACATACAAATATGTGCTTCTGTGTGGACACACACACACACACACACTCACACACTTTAGTTAGTGGTAAATGAATTTGAATGAATTCAAGGAAACGTCTCTGAAAGACTTTATAGGGAGCCAAAGTGAAGGTTGAAGTGGTGCAATTATGTTATCGTCTCAAAATAAATAAATAAATAAATAAATAAATAAATAAATAAATAAATAAAAGAAAGTTAAGAAATTAATACAAGAAGACAACCTAGGGGTTCTTGTACTCACTGCTGTGATGCAATTATTATTTTTTCCTAAGCTACCTCTTCTACTGGTCACTTTTCATGAGGAGCAGAATGTCTTGGTTAGTATGGGAGGATGGCTCTATGGTTAAGGAACTTGTTACATAAAGTATGAGGAGCTGAAATCAAGAGCACTTATTTCGTAAGTGTGAAGATCTGAATTCAGATTCTTAACATCCATCTAAAAAGATGGTCAGATGTGAGTCGTGGCTTATTCCTTTAACCCCAGTACTCAGGATATAAAGACATGTGTATCTGTATTAATTCAAGATCTGCCTAGTCTATATAGTGTATTCTCTGTTAGCTAATTCTATGTGGTGAGACTTGCATCTCAAAAACCTAAATTAATTAATTAATAATGGGCATGACTACTTGCCTTTGATCCTAAAAATGTTGGAGAATTGGTGAGGCTTACTGGTCATCAAGTTAGTCTAAGATGATGATCTTCAGGTTTAAGAGATCATGTCTCAAGAGCCTAGGCAAAAAAATGATTGAGGAGATCACTGGGTATCTTCCACTCACCTCTATATTATCATTTACAGGCATATACTAACATGTACACACATATGTATATATGCATACATCATGCACAAGCACTTGCAGATGCGCGCGCACACACACACACACACACACACACACACACACACACACACACACACATTTCTAGGTTAGCCTGAAATATAGGGGAGAGATCTTGTCTCAAAAACAAATCTAAATCTTTAACACAATTCTCCCACAAGCTGCTTGCTAAGTTGTTTATTAGAGGACTAGATGAAGTGTCCTAAGAGAAACAGGGACAAGAGATTGTGAGGAAATAAGGTTAGGTCTGTTTTTGCATTCCAGACAGCATGGCTATGGTGGCTGCTACAGCTTGGTGGGCTTGCAAGTTGTCCTTGTACTCTGTAAGCATGACTGGTCCCATGACATTTCATCAGGAGCATTCTGATTAGCCTTTCATTGAGATCCTGACCTTTTGTGTGTTCATCAGAAAGGGGGATTCCTTAACGCTTCTTTGTTCTTAGTAGGAGTAATATTCTATTAATTAATTCCCTAAGATTACACAAATCTGAAAGGTAAAAGAAATAATATTTCCAATTATAAAGGTGACTAACTTTTACCTCTTTTACAGGCATTCTGTCCATGAGCTTTCTCTGGTCAGCTAACAGAAAATGATGTCTTACTCCACTGGACCCTATCAACTTCGTAACACATCTGTGTATTTCTGCGTCACGCCACTTGTGTGTGTCTGCGTGGGCAGAAAACACCTTGGACTGGGTTCGTACTGAAGGGCTAAACATCCTAAGATCAGAATGAGCTGCAAGGAAAAAATGAATGCCCTGGTGGTTTGCGCCGATTAGAGCATATTTATTAATCAGACCAGGGAGAACCCTTAGCCCCCTCCCGTGTCCCTCTGTGTCTCTCTATGTTGCTCTATATGGCACGCGGTCCGATCATGAGCAGAACTGTGTCTGGAAGGCGGGTCCAAACGAGTGGGCGGTGACGACTTCAGACAGTGGGCGGCGACAGTGGGCGGTGATGACGACGACGTAGGGCGGGACGGCGCTGCATTCTGGGAGATCTGGGGAGCAACTCTGGCATGCCTGTGTGCCTGTGGACGGGGAGTGGTTAGTGGAGGTGGAAGACCCCAACACACATCCACTATTTATCACTTTCTTTTCAATTTATAATACAAGTGTAATCCCAGGTGGAGTATCCTATTCTGTCAGAAAAAAAAAAAGTACATTTGGTTGTGATTTTGAGGACAGTTGGATGCAAAAGCTGTTGCAGAAGCACAAACAAGATGTGATGGGGTAGGGGGATACCCAGGAGGGCCCACATTCTGAGAGGAGAAGGGGAGGAAAGGGG
Organism: Mus pahari; assembly: GCF_900095145.1. Taxonomy (NCBI): domain Eukaryota; kingdom Metazoa; phylum Chordata; class Mammalia; order Rodentia; family Muridae; genus Mus; species Mus pahari. The sequence goes on from NC_034597.1 coordinate 30,714,589, forward strand.
GAAGGATTGTGTGAGGGAGTTACCAGGATAGGGGCCAATGAGCATATAAAATGAATAAATAAAATAAAATAAAATAAACAATACCAAAATAAACAAACCAATGATACTGAGTTGTAGAAAAGAAAGCAGAGCCACAGTTGTATTCAGTGTATTAGCAAGTTCTGGGGATTCTGTGCTTGGGTAATTAGGAAAATGTGTGTGTGTGTGTGTGTGTGTGTGTAGTGTTTGTCTATGTGCTTGTGTATGAGTGTGGTGTATCTGTCTAGGTTTTTGTGTTGTATGTTTATATGTTTGTGTATATGTGTGCTATATGTCTCTGTGTGCGTGTGTGCACGTGTGTGTACATGGGTGTGTGTGTATGTGTTTGTGGTGTATGTCTGTATGTCTGTGTATATGTGCATGGTGTATATCTCTCTGTGTTTATGTGTGTATGTGTGTGGTGTATGTGTGTATGTGTGTATATCTGTGTATTTATATCTTTGTGTGTATTTATGTTTGTGGTGTGTGCATGTGTGAAAGAAAGCATAAATTCTCTGAAGTTTTTCTCCTCCTGGGATATGATATTTTTTAGTGTTTTCTCTTGACTTCTACTTATTAATACCAAATAGATATAATAAGAATGTAGCGCAGCAAGATCAAGGTCAGATCAATGTCAGCCACTGGGGACAAGGAAATTAGCAAAGATAGGTAAAGTATGAACTGGGTATGGGGACTAGCAGACAGAATTAAAAGCGATCATGTACATTCTCATAATGCATGAAGCTGGTTAAGAAAAGTCTATCAGCAATTTTTGTCTTCTGGTAATATTTCAAGCACACAGTGCAGTCCAAGGTGCAAGGACCTGGAATCATGGATATATGTTTTCATGCAGCACTTAAAATCTATATATTTGTGTTCTTACAGTAATATAATTATAATTGTATATACACTAATAAACCCTATGTTGATAAAGGAAGGTACCCTCTCTTGGTTTATTTTTTAATTTATTTCCTATCGTTCTATCTCCTACTGGTCAGGCCAGATGCTTTATAATATTTTTAAAAGCATTTATGGAGAAAAAGCAGCCTAATTTAGTATCAGTAATAGCTTCCATTACAAGTTCATCCCCTTGAAAATATTTCTCTAGTTCAATGTCATGTGCCAATAAAGTCTTGTAGGAACATTTTGATGACATATTCATCCTTGTTAAGGCAAACTCTGAAGGACACTGGAATCCTGTGAGTGTGAAGGATTTTTTCTATCAGAGTAGAACATAATACATATGAAGTTAGGAGAGTAATGGACAGCCAACTTGTTACTACTGAACAGCATGTACAAAAAATTCACATCTCCCTTTTTATCAGGAAAACACATCCCACATCATTATCAGAAAAGCAACACCACTAATAGCATAATAAAAGAAGTTTCCGAACACATTCAGAGAAGAATGTTTGTTTTGAAAAGTTAATGTAGACTAGACTACATGAGTAGTTGGGAATAACTCTGTTTTTTACTCTTGTTTAAGTGAAATGCTCATTAAGCGATTTCAAACAGAAGACAGAAACAGATAGATAAAGTGGTATTGGATGTGAGTCTTGTCCCAGTTATGTGACATAGAAATGTGGTCTCAAAGCAAGCCTCTGACTTGGATATAGTTATTACAAGTAGTGATGAATTATGCATGCTAATGTTGACACACACATGAATGTCAAAGATAGACATCAGAGTGCCTTGTTGTAGACATCCTTCTGGGCTATAGAGATGATGCTTTGGAACACAAGGTTCTTCCCATACTTGCTGCCACCCTGCTTTCAGTTGCCAAGGAGTGGGATCTTATGGAATATCTGCTTAAAGAAAATATTTGTTCAGTATCTTCTTTGATGCATATATCAGCATCAGTAAAAACAGAAAGTCTCTGAAACAAAACATGCATCAGGGGAATAAAACAATACTTCCTAATATAGTAGTCTAAAATTCCTAATTTAAACAAACTAACAAACAAAAAAACCCAAAACAATAAAACAGAAAACCCTCCCATTCTACATGTTGGCTGCTTGGAATACATGAAATAGAAAAGGCAAAAGACATTAAAAGTTATCTCCGTCTTTTTTATCTGAAATATTTAAGGATACTGCTTTCTCTGTGGTTCAACAGAGCTTTAAAGAAAGCATTATTGATAAAGAGCCATTGAGAGACTGACCACTGCTACTAGCTTTAGCAATGAATAAGGCCAGGATGTTTTTTGTTGTTGTTGTTTTGTGTGTTTGTTTTTTCTCTTTCCCAACAGGTTCTCACATAGCAGCTCAGACTGGTCTCCAACTAATGATAGAATACATGACCTTGACTCCTGACTCTCCTACTGAAGTACAAGAAATTACCACCAAGTCAGGTTGATTCAGTGTTGAGAACTGAACTCAGGTCTTCCCAAATACTAAATACTATGTACTCTACTACTTGAACTATATCCACAGCATGCAAGGAAGAATAAACTATATGGTGGGACTCACGGTTCTAGCTGCATATGTAACAGAGCCTAGTCTGTCATCAATGGGAGTAGAGGCCCTTGGTCCAGTGAAGATTATATGCCCCAGTATAGGGGTATACTGGATAGTTTTGTGTCAACTTGACACAGGTGGAGTTATCACAGAGAAAGCCTCAGAGAAAATGCCTCAATAAGATCCAGCTGTGGGGCATTTTCTCAATTAGTGATCAAGGGGGCGAGGCCCCTTGTGGGTGGTGCCATCTCTGGGCTGGTAATCTTGGATTCTATAAGAGAGCAGGCTGAGCAAGCCAGGGGAAGCAAGCCAGTAAAGAATATCCCTCCATGACTTCTGCATCAGCTCCTGCTTTCTGACCTGCTTGAGTTCCAGTCCTGCATCCTTTGGTGATCAACAGCAGTATGGTAATGTAAGCTGAATAAAACCTTTCCTCCCCAACTTGTTTCTTGGTCATGATGTTTGTGCAGGGATAGAAACCCTGACTAAGACAAGGGGACTGCCAGGGCCAGGAAGCAGGAGTGGGTGGGCTGGTGAGCAGGGGGAGGAGGGAGGGAGGGATAGGGGGTTTTTGGAAGGGAAAATAGGAAAGAGGATAACATTTGAAATGTAAATAAAGAAAATATCTAATAATAATAAATAAAAAATGTAACAAACACAAAAATATTTATTTCATTATTTTATTTTCCCTCATTTATTGAAAATAAATTTTTATCATATATCTTGAAGAAATCATGTCATAACTTGTCATAAAAATTAATAGAGAAATGTCATGTGTATGTTACCCAGTTTCCCTAATGGCAACATTTTATTGAAGTGTTGTTCATGATCTTTTTATAATACACTTAATAATTTTCTTTAGACTTCTCCAATTTTATTTGTACATATTTATGTGTTAATGTATTTAGCTCTATATACTACAATTTCAACACATGTCATGTTATAATACAATTATTCCATCATAAGTATTGCTCTTTTCTTCCTCATAACCAACCTCTTCTGCATTTTCTGTCATCCTCATCTTAATCTCTAACTAACCTGAGGTAGCCAAATGATGCTAAGCACTGTCACAAGGAAGCATTATGTGCACATCCTCCTCATGTACATCTCAGAAGTTAATGCACCCATGACTATGGATATCAAAGCAGTCACAGACTGCCATTGACATTTGGCTGTTATGATAGTTTAGAACCTTATATACAATTGCATGTACTTGATCAAGTAATAATTGAATGCTAAAGCAGCTGATTACTTTTACTAGATTACACCCTTCCCTCACTGTCTGAAGCTTCACAGTCATATAGAAAATAATCTTTATGGTAGATAAAGATAGAGAAAGCATGGTCAGGAGGCCAGCAAGAGTTAGTTAAGTTTATCTTGGTTTAAAGATTTATTAAGCGAATGAGAACTGACCATTCTAGAAGTGCCTTAGCTATCAGGAGGTGATGCTATCTGTCCCACAAAATGTCTTCCATTTCCCTTTCTGCAACTGTGGATTCAGGAATAAGCAATAGTATGACTTTAGATTAGGAAGGGAAGTTCAAAATGAAAGGTAGCCAAAAAGGCTAACTCTCCCCTGGAAACATGTAATTTTAAAAAAAGAAGCTTTAGCTGTATTTTAAAAGAAACTCTTACCTGCTTCTCAAACTACCAGTCAAAGCAATGATCCTTGAGTTGACATCTCTGCAATTATGCAGACTTTTGTGACCCCTTTTCCTTAGAGACAGAAGCAGCAGACACAGCATGGATGAGAACTGAGATATCGGGTTGCATTGGACTCTGGTTGTATTTCTCTCTGGTAGATTTGGCTTACTTTATGCTCTTGTGTTAGTCACAGGGAAGAATAAAGAGTAAGGAATTCTAAGTTGGCCTTTCTGCAACTGGCACTCAGTACTCTCACCTTTACTTTATAGATATCTAGCTTAAGGTTCTTTCTGATAACCTAGCCAGGATCCTATATCACTTTACATATTAACCCAGGCGTCTGAATATTTTCCCAATGCAGAGACTTGTGGAATACAGTTTTGTTCATTTGTTTGTTATGACAGTTACTTGTAAAGTGAATCAACCACAGATCAAATTAGGGTAAGAGCAAATTGGATGCCAGCCCACATAATTAGGAGAATAACTGAAATAGTTATCCTAATTTAATATCCAGGATGGGCTCTCATAGAGCACAATAAAGGATCCTTTTCTTTCATCTCCATTTCTTTTTCTGTGTTAAACTTTTGTTTCTATTGAATAAAAAGATTTCTTTATGGGACAGAGATGAGATGGAATATTTAAAATTAGAAGTACTGTGATGTTGAAAGTAGGGAGAAAGTTTGTTCCCTAGTAGTTCTGGAAGAAAATGCCTGAAAAGGATTTTATCAGCTGGGATTACATCCTGAGAAGGTCTTTCAATCTATGTGTCATAGAAGATAAGTGTGGAGAACTCTGATAGAGACATGGAGCTATGAAGATGAGCCTGACGGACATTATAGATGGAATCACAGCGTAAATGGAAGCTGTTTTAGCCACTTCAGCATTCATTTTCTTAAAAAATTGTTCTTAAAAGTAATTTCTCTGCTGTGGAATAAGACGCTTTAACTTATGAAAACATACTCCAAGTACTTTTTTGATTTCTTGAGACATTCTACAGTGACAATATAGCTCACCAAAGGAGAGATGGCTTACATCCCCTGATCAAACCACTTCAGTGGAAGGTCAATAGCCCACCACTCATAGTTTAAAAGCAATTGCCTCCAAGACACAGGGGAGACAGAAAGAACCTGTTTGGCAGATACACTTGCTAAAAGTGACAGCAGCTGTCACAGTGACCTTTAGATCCTCTCTGTAATGCTGGACCTTATTGTTATATTGTTTTGCAATGTGGAATGCATTATACCTGCACACATTTCCATACTTTCATACACACACACACACACACACACACACACACAGTACAACTCAACAAAAGCACAGATCACTGTTCTCTGTGTTCAGTCTATTGAACCTGAAAAGCAGTCCTTTTCAATTTCAGAGTCTTTCATTCTCTTCTTTCACTGCAGCACATTACACCTATATCACAGAAAAGCACAGACACATGGTGCGCGCACACACACACACACACACACACACAGAGAGAGAGAGGGGGGGGCACATGTACACACTGCTGTTCCTCTGTTCAGCTCACTTTTTAATTTGATGTATTAAGGATGCAAAATTGTCCCTCTGAATTCTGGAGAAAGTTTCTACTTTTCCATTTTTTCATCGTTGCAACTTTTAACTCTTTCTCTCTCACTCTCTCTTTGCATTGTGTTCCTCTCACCACACAGAACACAGAACATGGTATATAAAGACTTAGGGAGAGATACCTGGACTGTAGATTTTCCTTAGGAATTCAAGCCTTTAGGAATTCTGTGTACATTTATGTCTGCATAGCCCACTTCATATGTGGCCCTAAGGATGACAGCTGCCTAGGAGTATTCCTCTAGCTTGGATATGAAGAACATTTTATTTTCTTGGTATATTCTGGCTTGCACTCTGTTTCACCTGGAGCTGGAACTCAAGATCTCTGTATAAGTCACTGCTGCAGAAATAAGGCAAAGCTGAAGACGGTCCCTAACCTTAGATGGTTGCTTTCTTCAGGCTGACAAAGGCCAAGTGAGTTGGCAAGAGTCTCCAGTCCTTAAACCACTTCTGCCAGTTCAGTTGCTTGGAAATCCGGAGATGATGAAGCTAGTGGTGTTTCATACTTCTCTTTCTCAGAATTGTTTCTGTTTGAGACATGCATGTATTCCACAGTATTAGGGAAGTTGGTCAGCACCTTGTCAAAATTATGTAACAAGTGAAGGCACAGTTAACAACTGTATTTGTCACTGCTGGCCTGGATACACGGGTATCTTGTGTGAGACAGACATAAGTAAAGTAACCCCTACCAATGTTAGGGGGAATGTGCTCAGATGTCCTCAGAGGGTCAATATGGACACATTGCAGACCTACTGTCCTCTTTTGACTACCTTGGATCCTTAGGCTATGTTTGTGTTTAACAGCCTGGATTCACAGACAGGAGCCTAGCGTAACTGTCCTCTGAGAGGCTCCACCCAGCAGCTGACTGAAACAGATGCAGATACCCACAGCCAAATGTTAGACTGAGCTTGGAAAGTCTTGTGGAAGAGTTGGAGAAGGATTGAGGAATCCAGAGTAGGTAGAAATTCCACAAGAAGACCCAGAATCGCCTGGATCTTTGGGGACTCCCAGAGACTGAGTGGGTTGGACCTAGGCCCCTCTGCACATATGTAGTAGCTGTGCAACTTGGTATTCATGCGGGTACCCCCAAACCTGGAGGGGCCTTACCTTGACTCTGCTGCCTGCCTCTGGATCCTACTCCCCTTACTGGGCTTTCTTGTCTGGCTTCAGTGGGAGACTATGTATCTAGTCCTGCAGTGACTTGCGATGACAGAAAGTTTGGGATCCAAGGAGGGGAAAACCTCCCTCTTCTCGGAGACGAGGGGACAGGTGGTGTGAGGCAGGTACATGGAGTAGAAGAGGGGCTGCAATCTTTATGTAAAGTGAATAGATAATTAATTAATGGGAAAACATATCATTTATCTATTTGCTTTGATTTCATTTAGGCCTGAAACAGAAAGTGTGTGTGAGCTGTATCATAATAATGTATATTCATGCTAAGATTCCAGGTGTTCACACAGGGAAAGGAAATTTGATCCTTTCACCATTACCCACTGTCAACCCTTGCCTCAAACAGTGTGGTTAGGTCCATATAGATTTGCTGTACAAAGATGTCTTCTCAGCACCTTTCTTTGGTTCAAACTTGTTCGGTTTATGAGACCCTCAACCTCAGTAAATGGTTCATTTATCTTGAAGCACTGGGTTTAGGAAGAAAATCTACATCTCTTCAAAGTGTATGAAATTTCAAAATTTATGAAAGCTTCTTACCCAATTGTAACCATTCAGATTGACCAGGAGAGTTCTGTTTTAACAGTGTCTAAGATACGACATATATTTAGAAAAATGTCAACCATTAAAACCTGTATTTATTTCCTTTTCAGGTAAATTACTCTTTACTACTTTTCCTGTGCCAGGTATCAAATCTAAACCTTACAAGCACTCTATCACTATACGATGTGTATCGTATCGTATACGAATCTTCTGAACATTTATGAATAATATTTCTCAATGTGATTCAGCTTCTTTGCTTTGACTGATTTAAAAATCAAGGCTGTAGCTCCTTTTCTTGCCACTACATCTATGCCCACACCTTTGGTGGAAACCTCAGACCCCACCAGACGCCAGGCCAGTAGACTGAACCTCAGATAAGGCTACACTCCCCCACCAACCCTGGCCGTTGCTCAGCATAACTCTGATTTCCCCTTTTCTCCTTATCACCATATAACCACCCACACCTCTAAAAGTGGCTTCCTATCCCATCAGAAGCCAGGATAGAGCGAACCCTAAACGCTAGCTGAAGGTTTGCACCCCAACAGATGTCAAGCCAGACCTCTGACAACGAGATGATCCCTGCCCTCTACAATGCCTGTGCCTGCCCTACATAACCTCAGTACTTCAATGGCCTCTCATCTCCTGATCAGCATAGCTGGGCTTACACTGTGGTAAGCTTCTTTTCCATCCAAGGCTAGGCCAACTCGCTTAAAACCAGAATAGCCACCACTGTCACTACCACCACTATCGCTACTACCACCACCACTATCACCAACAGGAGCAGCACCATCACCACCACCTCTACCACTACCACCACTACCACCCTCACCACTGCCATCTTCCCGCCTCACCATGTCCATACCCTCCTAGCATAACCCCAAATGCCCCTCTACTCATCACCATATCCCATCCTACAACTCTGGTATAAGTCTCCTATGTTTCCAGAGTCTAGACCAGTACCCTAAAAGCAAGGTAAGATGACCCCTTCTATCCTACCCTTGCCTGACCAGAAAAACCCAACTGTCCCTCCTTTACTCATCACAGCATCCTGGCTCACCCTTACACCCCACCAGAGGCCAGGCCAGTTCTCTGACAACCAGGTAAGCCCATAGACACAGCCCCTATACCCCAGCCATGCCCAACCATTATTAAACCCAACCATCCTTCCTCTCTCCTCCTCACCACCACTTCCTGGTTCCCAACTATGGTGGAAGCCTTCTAACCTATTAGAAGCCAAGTAAGCTCAAAGAATACCATGCAGAAGCCTTCTATATGAGCAGAAACCAGACCAACATCCTAAACCCTAGAGGAAACCCAGCCAGATCAGAGACCACACACACTGACAAAGCTCTAGCCCCTAATTTTGATGACAATATCCTGCTGGATCAGAGACAATCCAGGCCATCAGAAGTCCAACCCCAACTTGGGTGGAAATCTCTCTACTCAACCATAGGCCACTTAAGCCAGAAGATCAGAGAAGAAACAGAAACCAAGGAAGCAAGCACTCATCTAGAAATGACAAGCCCAGAAATTGGCACCTAGACCTATAATCGCTCCAAATCCAGATGCCTTAACATCAGTTTAAGAACACAATCAACAACAGTCCCAGGGTAATATGTCACCTCAGAGCTCAGCTATCCTACTACAGCAAGCTGTTAATGTGCCAACACGACTGAAGCACAAGAAAATGATCTTTAAACCAACTTTATGAAGACGATAGAGATGAAGGTGATAGAGGTCCTTAAAATAAATCACTTAAAGAAATTGAGGAAAAGACAATAAACATTGGAGGAAATCAATAAATCCCTTAATGAATGTCAAGAAAGCCAAGAAAATAAAGTTGAAGGCAATAAATAAAACTGTTCAAAACTTGAAAATGGAAATAGAAGCAATAAAGAAAATACAAACAGAATTCTGGAAATGACAAATCTAGGTAAGCTACAAATAAAATTCAAAAGGTCAAAGAGAGAATCTCAGGTGTTGAAGAGATGATAGAAGAAATAATTACATAATTTCAAAAAAAGTTAAATCTAAAAAATTCATGACATAGAAATTCCAGAAAATCAGGAAAGTATAAAAAGACCAAATTTAAGAATAATAGGGAAAAAAAAAGAAAAGAAAATAATAGGAATAAAAAGAAGACTCCCACCTCAATGTTCTAGAAAATATTTTTAACAAAATCATAGAAGAAAGCTTTTTAACCTAAAGTAGGCTTTCCTGTAAAGGTTTAAGAACTATATAGGACACCAAAATAGACTGGATTAGAAACGAAAGTCCCATTGATATAGCTATCTCTTGTGAGGCTATGCCAGTGCCTGGCAATTATAGAAGTGCATGCTGGAGAGCAGGATCAGGCGGAGGGTATAGGGGACATTTGGGATAACATTTGAAAAATGAAAGTCCCCTTGCCACATAATAATCAATCAATCTAGTAATCATTGGTGATTTGTATCTGTGGATCAATTGACTTAATTCCCCAATAAAAAGACACTGGCTAACAGAATGGATACAAAAGAGGATCCATGTTTCTGCTGCATACAAGAAACACACCTCAACATCAAACATACACATTACCTCAGAGTAAAATGTAGTAAAAAGATTTTTCAAGTAAATAGCCCCCAAGAAGCAAGCTGGTATAGCTATTCTAATATCTAACAAAATAGATTTCAAAGCAAAAGAGATGGGGAAGGACATATCATACTCATCATTTTAGCAATGGAGAGAAAAGAACCTGAACCTGCAACTTCCTGCAACCAGGCAAGGCTGTAAGTGGAGGAATTGGGACAACAACACAACCACAAAACCTATGACCTACAGTTTGGCATGCCTGCATAATGTGCTGGGACCAGATTCTGCAAATCATCATCAGAAAGACCAGAGAGACTTTATGCAGCAACACATAACAGCAGATGCAGTGTCCCATAGCCAATATTAGACAGATCTTAAGGAGTCCTGCAGAGGACAGGGAGGAGGGATTGGAGTGGCAGAGGGATCTAGGACACTACAAGGACATTGCTCACAGAGATAGGGGAACCTGTATGGGTCTGACTCTAGGATCGGATTGTCTAGCTTAATGTTCTTTTGGTACTCCATCAGCGGAAGTTGGGGCTATCTCTGACTCTTCTGCCTGCCTTTGGAACTCTGTTCCTCTTACTGGTTTACCTTATGTAGCCTTGGCAATATGTTCCTAGTGATACTGTAGCTTGTTATACTGAATTTAGTTGATGTCCCTGGATGGCCTGCTCCTTTCTGAGGAGATGTGAACTAGGGGGCAGGAGAGAGGTGAATCTGGGGGAAAGAGACTGGGGGAAGGGATGGGAGGAAACTGCTATTGGGATGCAATATATAAGAGAAGAATAAATAAAAAGAAAAAAAGAGTAGAAACCAAGCCAGTATGATATTTGTCAGTAGCTAGAGTAGAACTAAGATGGAGAAGGCAAGAAATTCTAGTGTAGGTATAGAGAGTATGATTACACTTCACTGTAAAATAAACTATGAACTCTTTCATGTTATAAAATAGCATTTATTGACTCTTAAAAGAAAATGAGGCTATGTGGCTTATTAACAAAAGATACAAGGTCTTAGCCAGGGAGGAGGGGTAAGTTGTAGGAGGCCATGGCCCCTCCCCTGGCCTACCCGAAGCTGCACCTTAAAAGATGGCACCTGTTGGCTATGGAGCTTGTGGTAAACAGGTCCATATTTGGTGGTGATATGTTCCCGCTCTTTTGGTTGGCTGAGGCCGCGCGCCTGGTGTAGTGACTGTGGCCTGCCGAGATTGGAGTGGTTAAGAGTATAAAAGGGCTTGTATCCCGGGGCTCGGGGGAGATGAAGAGGGAGATGATGAAGATTGTTCAAGTTTCCTGAATAAGCTGCTGTAAGAAGAACTGGTGGTTGCATCTTCCTTGCTGGTCGAGAGAGGACGCGACAGTAAGTGCTGATGTTCTATGATAGAGTAGGGTAATTATATGATAGCTCAATGCATAAAGAAATTGTTATGCAAGCATGAAGCCTGAGTATAAATTCCTATCATGCACATAAAACCTTGGCATGACCATACATATCTATAACAACAGTGCCAGGGACAGAGACAGGGACAGCATGACCCAATTGGCCAGGCAATCTAAGTAAAACAGCAAATTCCAAGTTCCAGGTTCAGTGGCAGACCATATCTCAAAGAATAAGGTGAATAACTAGTTGAATAAGACATTTGCATGTTAATTTCTGGTCACCACATGCTTTGACCTGGCAAGCATACACCAATCCAAGTCCCAGGGCAAGCATTCACACACACACACACACACACACACACACACACACTCATATGCACACTCATGAATACACACATATGTACAAACACACAGAGAAAAAATAAAAAAGAAAGAAAAGAAATGTGATTATATAGTCTTGGGTACATAATTCAAGATAATTAAAAGATGCTGGATTTTTCCTTTCATAATGTTGTATAACAATTTCTTCTCCATCAAAATGTACCCTCCTAAGACAGAGAAGGAAGGCTTTTGACACTCAGAAAATTAATAATGTACGTGTCTTAGTAAGTCCCTGAATCTGACAGGTGTCATAACAATCTCATCAACATTAGGAAAACAGCAAACAGTGGGTGGGGAGGACACTTTCTGATCTATTAATACAGCTTTTGTGACTCGTCATCTGAGCTAAGGTGGCCTTTTTGATAATGTAGTTACTTTTAAATTGTCCATGGCCTATGAGTAACCACAACAAACTCATTGATTTGCCAAGTAGGACTTTGGTGCTGATAACAGTTTGGATTGTCATTGATTTTCTATCTGGGGTAAGCTTAGATTTATTCATGTCTTCTCATGAAAAGAGAACTAAAAGAAATGATAACTATTTGAAGCAATTAAAATCCTAAATATTCTGAATTGATCATTATGTAACTAGAGCTATAACAAATTATTACTATTTCCTTTATAAAGATTATTATTTTTCAGTTAGAAAATAAATAACAAGTGATATTTATTTTTCCTAGTTTCAGAGGCTGGGAAAAAAACCCCAATCAAGTGACAAATGTTTTAAGCTATAAAACCTAAGCTACTTAGACCTTAAAATTTTGGGTCCAATGAAGTCCTGACCCTGGACCTATCAAAGGGCCAAAGGAAATCTTTTAGGGCATATTTGTAAAATCACAGATATTAATATAAGGTACTCAGTTACTTTGTTATCTATTTTAATTTAAAATAATCATATCTGACTTTCATTTGCTCATCATTTAGCTCAAGACATTTCAAGGTTGTGAAATACATTTTTCCACATTGATTTAGAAAGGCTAATTAACTAAATTAGGCTTGGCTGTTGTACACAAACTTTTTAGCTTGCATGCATCTTAATTGTCTATTTTTCTTTTAGTTTCCTGAAAGTTTAGATTTAGAAAAGAAAAAAGAAAACCTAACTTAGAAAATATGCATACTTCCCAAAGTTTCTGCAAGTGCAATTGAATTTTTCCATACTTTATTTCATGCCACTTTTTTATGGAACTAGAAAACCAGTACTAAAATTCTCAGTGTCCTAAATCTCTATGAGTATCATGAGTGAAGACAACAGACTTGAAAAAAAATCACACTTTGTGATTATCAAACTACTTAGTAAATTATAGTATTAGACCGCATGGTATTATCATTAAAAAGGTCAACAAAGTAGAACAGAGTAGAAAGCCCAGAATGTGTTGGTGATCAACTGACTTTCAACAATGCCCCATAATCAACAATGTGGAAAAGAAAATCTCTTCAATGAACAAATATAGGTAACTGAATATTCCCATGTAGGAGAATAAATCTGGGCTATAGTCTCATACCATAGACATAATTCAAATCAAAGTGAATTAAAGACAAAAATATAATCAGAAAATGTGAAACTACTAGCAAAAGGCAAAGGAGAAAAGGAATAAATTCAGTTAATGTGTTTCCTTTTAAAGTGTGTCTTCTACCTTACTTTTTATGTTTTTAAAATTATTATTGAAACCGAAGATGAGAGATGACATGTGTTTCTATAGATGTTCAAGCTTTTAAAGTTTTAGTCCCAGATACAAAAAAATGATAGGAACTTAAAAGACATCTAGCATTCTTATTTTGATATTTACTACTTCAAATAATGTTGTAGTTGTTAACACTAGGGTACTATATGACCTTGAATATTCTGGAAAAACTTCAATATAAGTCATTAAGCTGATTACCTAATTTTTTGAACATTTAAAAGAACTTTTAAAAAATGTTACAACTGAAATAAATTATATCACTCCCTCCCATTCCTTTCTTTTCTCCAGCACCTCACACCTACTTTCCCTAATACTATTCCTATGTGCTTGTTACTCTCAAGTTAAAAGCCTATTTTCTTTTTCATTGCATTTGTTACACACACACAAGCACATCTCATTGTTTGATTGCTATCTTTATGTTATTTGAGATCAATAAAGAAGGTAGGTTGTATAAATTCCAGTTGTGAGAATTTTCTTTCATTTTCAAAATTATGGACATGATTATAAATTATTGCTGGAAATGAGGATATGATGTGATTTTTCTAACATTTGAGAGCCTAACATTCAAGCACAGGTCTTTTACAGGTCTATTTGTGGTACTTAATAATTTATTTTGTGATAATATGTTAAAAATTATTTTATCTTATTGATATGTGTGTGTGTCCTTTGTAGGTTAGCTTGACTAATTTATGCTTGATGTCTTCTTTATGGATATTAGAACAGCTATTCATGTCTGCTTCATCCTTCATTTTCTTTTCATGTTATATTCCACCCGTTTTGTTTTAGTCTTAATGAATTTTGGGCAATGAAGTATGTCCCTTGTAAGTAAATAAATAGATAAATGAAGACAGAAGAAAACAGAGAAACACAAAACCATGATGGAAAAGATGAAAAATAAACAAGGAAAAGCAGAAAGATGGATTTCAGGCATGGAACTCTGTTTTGAGAACATACTCAGATATATACAAAACAATGAACACAAACAAAATTTCGTGGAATTCTTGGATAAATTCATGAAATCAAGCCTAAGAATTTATGAAGTTTTAGAAGAAGATAAAGTCCAAAGACATTGACTGGAATATTTTTTTTTCTAAAGTTATTGAGAGTCAATGGCATCCTAACATAAGTGGCTTTAAAAAAATTACAAATAAACATTATCAGAGAAGGACCTATAAAGACCTGTAATAGTCATAATGTCAACAGTACAAATAAAAGAAGCAATATTAATAGCTGTAAGAAAAATATACCATCTAATTCACAAAGGCAGAAAGATCAGAAAATATCATACCTTTAATTAGCATCTTTCAAAAACAAGGATGTATAAATAATATTCTGAAAGTATATTCTTATCAAAGTGTTACACACATGGACTAAGATGCCATGGTGAGGTCCATTACATTGTATTAAGCTTACAACTTAATTGAAAATGGAATAAAAATAACATTTCAAACAAAAATGAATTAAAGCAATTTATGCAATTTATGAAAACTAAGCTAGCATTACAAAAAGCACCTAAATGAATATTATTTTCAGAGGAAGAAGAGAAGCTTTGACTCAACAAGCTGCAATTATTTATTATTTGTCTCTTTTTTCTAATCTTCCTTCCTTGGTAAGTATGTATGCTTTTACTCAATTCTTTCTCTCTCTCTCTCTCTCTCTCTCTCTCTCTCTCTCTCTCTCTCTCTCTTTCTTTCTTTCTTTCTAACTGTGTATACAACTGTGCAAATGTATTGTGTTGGCACATGTCACAGCACATGTGGGAGTTCAGAGGACAGCATTGTGGAATTGCTTCTCTCTTTTTAATCTATCCACAGACTCTAGTAATTAAATTTAAGTCATCCCCCTTGGACTGCAACTGTTCTTATGCATCAAGGCATTTCATTGGTTCATTGATAACAAATTTTAATAAATATTGATTTATATGATTCATGTATAAGACAGACAAAAAGCTACTGAAAGTACAGAATAAATTTTTCAGAGATATATCCCTGTACCTTTTCTGCATAATATGTTTAAGAGGGCATGGTTTCTGAGGATGTGTAAAAGGAGTCAATGTACCACTGTGATATCATTCATCACTCTACAATAACTGAAAGGGAAAGTTGTTGGGATTTCCTCCTTGGAAACAGCATAGAGTTCAAATTAGTGATGATATTCTATATCAGATATCAAATTTGCACTATAAAATCATTTTCAGTCATTTTTTTCTAACTCAAATTAACATATTGAATAGTGATATATTGATTTTAATATTACAATACTTTGGCCTGGATATGAGTTTCTGCTTATTAGTAATATCTCAAATTTTACCAAGAGCAGTTAGGCAAGAAATTAAAAGTTGACTACTGAGTCTTGTAATTCCCAAGAATACAAGAAGCCAACCTCATATATAAAATGACAATGTGATACTTTACTGGGACAGTGGAAAAGTATCAATTTTATCAATCTATTATCCAATGATTAGGGAGGTAGAAAAATATTCCATAATCCTTTTTTTGGCAGGAGTGTTTTGAGAAGATGTTGCTTCTGGAATCCTCCTTCTGGGAGATAAATTAATCATGATATTGCTTTCCAGAATATTCAACAAGAAATAGAAAATTGACCATAATTGAATAAGCAGGAAACACTCAAACTAGAGTACCATTAAACTGAGGACTTAGCAGTATATATAAATAAATACCTTGGACATTAGATGGATAATCAATGTGTAGCCACAGAGTGTGTTATTTTTTTAAAACAAAGATGTTATTTGATCCAATGTTTCTTCTACCCAACAGGTGAATTTTCCATTGTTTTGAAATCCATCAATAGCTTGGACCTCACAACTTAACACATCCACTTCCTAGTCTGGGTGGTTCAGACTGCTAAACATTCTTTCTGTATATTAAGATAGATTACATGTCTTTGTCAGTTTCAGCACTTCATCTTTGTTCTGTTGATTGAGAGCCTGCATTAGCACTTGTCTATATTATGATTTAATGTGAAGTTTTATTCCAGAGACAGAGAAGGATAATGTAATCTTTAGCAACAGTGGCATGAGCAGTGTACAAATATGCCATTTCCTGACATTAGCACCTGTAGCAATTAATTCAAATGTTCTCAGCCTGAAAATCTATGGCACTAATTTTATTGAACTATGTGAATATTGAACAGCATGAGGTACAAAAAATATTTTAAGTGAATAACATATAAGGCCACATAAAATAATGCACATAACTAGAGCATTGCTTTAAGTTCCTGTAAGCAATTCATACTATTATCACACTGTCCACTTTTCACACATTCTTTCTACAACAAATACATCTTATAATGTTAGAAAATGGTACTATCCTCTAGCAGAAGATGGCCTAGTCGGCCATCATTGGGAAGAGAGGCCCCTTGGTCTTTCAAACTTTATATGACCCAGCTCAGGGGAAGGCCAGGGCTAAGAAGTGGGAGTGGGTAGGGGAGCAGGGTGGGGGTAGGGTATAGAGGACTTTTGGGATAGCATTTGAAACGTAAATGAAGAAAATATCTAATAAAAAATAAAACAAAGAAAATGGTATTATAAGATTTTTTCTTTTTGTCTCCCTTTTGATAATCTTACACATGAAATCTGTATGTTATTCTTTCTAATCATCCTGTCCTCCCTCAATTCTTCTTTGTCACCAAACACCACTGCCTCTCTAATGCTTTAATATTATTTTACATCTAACATCTATCTGTCTGTCTGCCTGTCTAGTCATTTCACTAACTTCATCATCATTATCTGTCTATCTATCTATCTATCTATCTATCTATCTATCTATCTATCTATCTATCTATCTATCTATCCATCCATCTATCTATCTATCATCTATCTAACT
>NC_034597.1:30733113-30740143 GCF_900095145.1 Mus pahari
CCCAGATCTCCCAGAATGCAGCGTCGTCAGACCACCCTACGTCGTCGTCATCACTGCCCACTGTCGCCGCCCACTGTCTCTCGGACCAACCACTAACGTCATCACCGCCCACTCGTTCGGACCGCCTTCCAGACACAGCTTCGCTCATGATTGGACCACATGCCATAGAGAGAAACAGAGAGACTCGGGGGAGGGCTAAGGGTTCTCCCTTGTCCGATTAATAAAGTCATGCTCTGATCAGCCCAAACCGCCAGGGCATTCATTTCCTTGCAGCTCATTCTTATCTTAGAATGCTTAGCCCTTCAGTACAAACCCAGTCCAAGGTGTTTTCTGCCCATGCAGACACACACAAGTGGCGTGGCGCAGAAACACACACTTGCCCATCATAAAGTTTCTGGCTAACACTCCTATGCAAAAAATGCTGAGACAAGAACATAATGCATTATTTGATTATAGTTTTAGGTGACAAACAAGATTTTCTATCAAAGGCACAAAGAATAAAGGCAAACAAGTCATTTTAATGATGAGGTTCGTTAGAGTATGATAGATGTGTGAATGGAAAGAGAGGGTTTAATGGAATGCTACAGGTGGGGTGGAGAAACATAGAATACCCTTTCCAGATTTCTCTTGTGTTGTAGGTGTAGCACTGTTTTTCTCCTAGGTATGTGTGACACAATTGTTCTTTAGTAGAGGTCTCATGATTTGGGGAGAAGAGGCAGAATTTTTTCTTTGTATTTATTCTTTTATCATATAATACATTCCAACACTAATACTCTGCTCCTCCCATTCTTTCGAGTTCCTTACCCCAGCTCCCCTATTTCCCAGATCCACTGCTTCTCTGTTTCCATTCTAAAAAGGGTGGGCCTTCCATGGATATCAAGCCAACACCGCATAACAAGATTCAATAAGACTAGGATCATATTCTCATATCAAGTCTGGATGAGGCAAACCATTAAGGAGATAAAGGGTCCTGAGAGCAGGCAAAAGATTCAGTGATACCTCCACTTCCGCTGTTAGGAGTCCCATAAAGACACAACCACAGACTGTACACAAACACATACAGCACAGGCACATACAGTCTCCATGATTGCCAATTCAATATCTGTGAGCACCTATGAGCCCTGCCTTGTTGATTTTGTAGGTCATATTCTCGGTGTCCTTAACCCCTCTGGCTCCTACAGTCCTTCCTCTCTATCCCAAGCTCTGCCTAATGTTTGTGTTTGAGTCTGCACCACTGCTCCTATCAGAACCCTCTTTGATGAAATGATCTATGGTAATAGCAGAGTGTCATTGGAAATCATTTCATTTCCTTCTTTTTTTTTTTTTTTTTTTTTTTTTTTTTTTTTTGTCTGTCTTTGTTTACTCTACCTAGGTCCCTGAGCCATCAAGCTTCCAATTCATGTCCATCCAGACAATATCAGGTATGGACCTCAAGAGAGACCAGTCATTGATTACCCAGTCCCCAAAGCTCTGAGCCTCTATTAACCCAGCACATCTTAAGGGCAAGCCATGTGTCTTGCCCTCAAACCAAGTGGGTTGACGGTTTCGTGTCTGGGTTTGTATTCCAATCCCTCCACTCTAAACCTGGCTTGGTTATAGAAGATGGTTCAGTCTCCATATCCTTCATTACTAGGACTGGTCACTAGTGTTACCCTCATAGGTTCCAGGAAGTTTTCTACTGCACTAAGTTTCCACATTGCCCCCTAAATGCCCCCCTATTCCTGCTCTCTCACTGTACTCTCTCCCTCAATTCCTCCCTCCCCATCTTGATCTCTCCTGTTCACATGTCCACCGGCCTTAGCCCAACTGCACAATCTCTTTTATTTTTCTTTTCTGGGAAGAAGCATTTGTTCGCCGAGAACCCTCCTTGTTATTTAGCCTCTTTGCATCTGTAGATTGTAGCATGATTATGTTTTACTTTGCGGGTAATAAGTGAATACATATCACATTTGTCTTTCTGCATCTGGGTTGGCTTGCTCGGGATGATTTTTTTTTTCCAATTCCACTGCTTTGCTTGTCAATTTCATGTTGTCATTTATTCTAGCAGCTGAGTAATATGCCATTGTGTAAATATACCATCTTTCTGAGTCTATTATTTGGTTGAGAGACATCTAGATGGTATCCAGTTTCTGGCTATTGAGAATAAAGCTGCTATGAACATAGTTAATAAGCAACTCTAAGATAGAAAGTTTGGAGATAAATAAAGTGATGTTTTAAGCTTAATGTCATGATTTGGGCAAAAGATGTTCTAGTTTCTGTGGTTATTTTGTTTGTTTGTTTGTTTGCTTTTGTTTTTTGAAATGGAGCATTTCTAGTTCTTTGGCTTTCCTTTAGGGGTACAGGGGAAGGGGATATAACAAGAGTGGGAAAGAGAGAATCTCTGCTTCTCATCCTATTTCTGGAGCCTAATATTTGCAGTATTCTTTACTGTGTCCCAATGTTACATTGTCAGAAAAAAGTTGGTTGTTGGTAATTGGGAAAGTTCAGGTAAAAGACTGAAAGCAACAGGGAACATTATTGGTAGAGGAAAAGTCATCTTACTTTAAGACTTTCCTATATTGACATCTGTCTCAGGGTCTGAATTCCTTTGGTTTCACATATAAGGAAGAAAAAGAAGTTTCATTTCTTTAGCTACAAGAACTTTGGACCTGAGGAAGAACACATTAACTGCCTGCTGATATTTTAGCCATAGGAGCTTGGAAGAGTCTGAAAACAAAACAGAAGTGAAATTTCAAGTTAATATCCTGCAGAAGTGTGTGATGTAGGACAGTTGGCTTGAAAGTTGTGGCTACTATTGAGGACAGCCTCAGATGATTCTGGATTTTACGGCAGGAATAACTACCATTGTTTTCATCATGATGGCAAAGTGGTTTTTGTCTTTTGTTTTTGTTGAGAGTTTTCTAAAATATCCACATTTTGTGTCAAACAGCAGAGAGAGAGAGGGAAATATTAGTTACATTTCTGTTCCTTTGATCACATACTCTGACAAAAAAAAAAAATTAAGAAAAAATGAGTCTATTTTGGCTTATGGGTCCATAGGAAGAGAGTCCATCATGGCCAAGAGGACATGGTAACAAGAGCAGGAAGCTGAGTGACTACAATTCCATCTTTACTCAGGAAACAGAGAGAGAAAACACCACATTGGCCAGTTCATAAAACTTAAACATCTGTCTCCATTGCTATACTTGCTTCATAGCCTTCATAGCCAGACTTAACAGCCTCCCGAGAAGCACCACCAGTTGGTGAATCAAGTGTTCAGACTCACGAACCTACAGGAGGATCATTGCATGTTGCAACCAACAGAAACCAAATGTAGTAAACCACTGTTACTCAGAACTTATGCTCACACATACTCCCACATAGCAACTTTCAGATGACATAATTTACCACTATTTAGAAAATAACTGCTCCTAGTAGTTTTATACGAATTTTTTCATGGCCAACACATTTTATTTGATATTTGATGGCAGGAAGTACAATTCTGTTGTTATATTTTGGTGTCTGAATGTCTATACTATTGAGTGAAAACTTCACATGCACGGTAATGTCCTCTCTACAGAGTCTCGGCTTGGATTTTACCCAGAAATTATATTATTTGCACAAGCCCATCTAGATACATTATTCCTCTTCTAGAATTGAGAAGTTGAGTCAGCAACAGCAACTATAGAAAAGCGATCGAAATGTTTGGCTTAGCTATTTCCTCCTGGCTGTACATGATGATCTTGAAACAGAGCAGCTGTGATGACCTGCACAATATCATCACAAAATCATGCATATTTGCATTTGATTGTGGGAGAAGAAGCCATGTGACTCAAGATAGCCTTCATGGAGACTTCATGAGATCCATATTAGGCACCACCCTTTTCTTAAAAATTACTAAACTCCTCAGGGGTACAGCTACCTGAGTGTCATGCAAGATACTTCTTTTAGGAGGTACTGTTTCCTAGTCACTCATGGTCCAACAAGTAACACTAATAAACTCATGCTTCACCAATGTGTACATGGATGGATCTGTTCACTTTTAATAGTCTCTCTCTCTCTCTCTCTCTCTCTCTCTCTCTCTCTCTCTCTCCTTCTCTCCTTCCCCCCTCAAGTTTAACAAGCTTTATGTCACTCCAGAAAATTATCATTCAATGAGATGTTTCACACAAAAGGAAAAGTTAGCTAGGGCCAATTTTTATTTCAAATCTCAGTATTTTCATGTTATTGCTCAATTTTAAGGTTAAACTTTTCTTTCACTAATTTATATGCTCACTTGAATTTAATCCCTGGATTTGATTCTCCTAATGTGGAAATTATTAATAAATACAATTACAAATGCTTCTCTGGCCTTTCAGTGACTGTTACCTCTTCTCTGAAATTGTTTAGTCTTCATTTAAGTTTATGGATCAAGTGACAGAATTATATTTTTACATACTCAGTCCAACAGACAAGTCTTTTTCCTATTTTCTGAGGGGTAACCAATGTGAATAAACTTTGTCCACCATTTGTGAGGGAGTTTCTAAGTCTTTGGGATTCCTTGAGTGACAAAATGTCTTTGGAAACTAATGGAAGAGTAATTCTCTACCACAAATGTAGCGGGAGCCATGGAGCCATTATACCCTTTGGTTGGTAATTTAGTCCCCTGAAACTCTGAGGGGTCCGGTTATTTGATATTGTTGCTCTTCTTATGGGGTTGCAATCCCCTTCATCTCCTCAGTCCTTCTCTTAACTCTTCCACTGAGGTCCTTAGGTTCAGTCCAATGGTTGGCTGTGAGTATCTGCATCTGTCTTAGTCAGGTACTGGCAGAGCTCCCCAGAGGACAGCCATACCAGGCTCCTGTCTTCAAATACTTCTTGGCATGAGTAACAGTATTGGGGTTTGTTTTCTGCAGATGGGATGGATCTGAAGGTGGGGCAGTTTCTGGATGGCTGTCCTTCAGTGTCTGCTCCATTTTTCATCCCAGTGTTTCCTTTAGACAGGGAACAATTCTGGGTTAAAGACTTTGAGATGTGTGAATGGCCCCATCCCTCAGCTGGGGGCCATTTGTCTCTACTGGAGATAATCTCTTCAGGTTCTATCTCCTCACTGATGAGTATTTTGGCTAACGTCATCCCCATTGGGTCCTGGAAAGCTCTTGCTTGCCCAGAATCTGGGACTTCCTACTGGTTCACCCCCCTTTCCTTACCTCACCCCTCCCCCAAAGCTACATATTTCTATTCATTCTCCTGACTCTCTGAACTTCTCTCCTGTCTTCCCATACCTGATCCTGCCCCCCACCTTTACACTTCCCTTCCCCTCTCCCACTCAGATACCTCCCTGCCTCTGCCTCACTTGATTATTTTGTTTCCCCTTCTAAGTGGGACTAAAGCATCCATACTTTGGCCTTTCTTCTTGTTAATCTTCATATGGTCAGTGCCTTATATCATAGCTATTCTCACCTTCTGGGCTAATATCCACTTACCAGTGAGTACATACCATATATATCCTTTTGTGTCTGGGTCACCTCACTCAGGATGGTATTTTCTAGTTCCATCCATTTGCCTGCAAAATTCATGAAGTTGTCATTTTTAATAGCTGAGTAATATTCCACTGTATAAATGGACCATATTTTCTGGATCCTTTCTTCTGTTGAGGGACATCTGGGTTGTTTCCAACTTCTGCCTATTGTAAATAACATTGCTAGGAACATAGTAGAGCATATGTCTTTGTTATATATTGGAACATCTTTTGGATATATGCCCTGTATTGATATAGCTGGGTCTTTACTTTACACAAAACAGAAACAGAGGGAACACTGGAACAACAACTTTGGAAATCAATCTGATGATTCTTCAGAATATTAGTATGCTTCTAAGAGAAAGGAGCTGAGGGTTGAATTAGAACATGCATCCACAATGATGCATGCATATAATGAACTCACAACAACTCTATTGACATAGAACTTAACTGAGATAAACATAGGCTAATGATCTGACATAGTGACTTTGTGAGTGCTCTCAGAAGTTTCTCAACTGAAATTCCCTACACCGTGCTCTTTGTGTTTTCTTTTGCCTAGATTGATTTTATCACTCATAATAATGGTAAAACAGTAATTGCAATTGTACTGGTTTCCTGGGCTATATGAGTAATTTTAGGCAATTACGACCACAAAGAAGGTAACACAAGCCTCTTCATTTGTAGTTAATCTGTTAGTAGTGCAGGTCACCTTGCAAAGGAAGCCTGAAATGAGGGTGGTCTTATGGAGGATTACTTAACCTTGAAGTATGACTTAACCAATATGATAATTGCATTGTTTTACAGGATGCTATAGACATTTAATGAAGCCAGAGTGCTCTGATACAAATGCTAAACAGGAGATACAGCTGAAGCAAGCCAGTCACTATGAAAGGCTGACCACAGGATATGAAGTCAATATAGATACCTTGACTAAGTTGTAGTTACAGCTTCTCAGAAATGTGTTTGGCAGAAAGAGAAACAATGGACCTCTAACAAATTCGATTGTTGGATTAGATAGTTTTCTTGCCACTGTGACAAAACACCCAAAAGAAATAACTTAAGGGAGGCAGAGTTACTTGGGCTCAGTATATAAGAGGATGCAAAATTTTATGGCACGTAAGTCATGACGGAATTGGTGGCAGCCTGCTATTTTAGTAGTAGGACCATGAGTATGCTTGCATCTATCTCAGTTGACTAAGAAACAGATTAAGAAACAGAATCTGTGGCCCTCCTGTGGATCCTGTTCTCCTAACTGGGTGTTCTTGTCTGACCTAAGTGGAAGAGGATGTGTCTAGTCCTGCAGTGACTTGATTGGGTAACATTGAAAGGTTCTCCCACTTCTCAGAGGAAAGGGGGAATAGGGATTATAGCAGGAGTTGTGTGATGTGGGAGCCAGCAGGAGAGAACAGAGACTTAGTTCAGGATGTAAATAAAGTATATAAATTAATTAATGAAAAAGGAGGGAAGGAAGGAAGGAAGGAAGGAAGGAAGGAAGGAAGGAAGGAAGGAAGGAAGAAAGAAAGAAAGAAAGAAAGAAAGAAAGAAAGAAAG
>NC_034597.1:30740158-30748129 GCF_900095145.1 Mus pahari
AAGAAAGAAAGAAAGAAAGAAAGAAAGAAAGAAAGAAAGAAAGAAAGCTTGGGCTGTAATGGAGAACTATAACTCTCTTTTCTTTCATTTCCTTTCATTGCCATTTTAAAAGGTTCCATAATTCCCAAAGGGAGTCAAAGATATGCTTGTTAGACACATGTAAAAAACATTATATATAGGTCTTTTCTTTCAAATATGTGTTTAAGAAAAGGAATTAGCAATTGTTAGTCTCTTTTCCTTCCCCACCTTGTAAGACTTTTATGCAAATGTTTTAATACCATCATTACTAAGTAAAACCTTTGTTTACACAAAAACCCTCCTATATTCTTAGGGTAAAGTTCCTAACCTCTCACCATTCATTTCCTTTGCACCAATTCTTTTTTTAAAAAGTTACAAAGAGCGTGAGGATGCTTGATATCCACAGGAAGCCTGCCTTTTTCTGAGGAGGACAAGTGGGGGAGGGGAGAGGAGGTAAGAGAGAAGGACTGGGAGGACAGAAGAGAAGGAAAGCTGAAATTGAATGTAAAGAAAATAATTAATTTTGAAAAAAGAGTATGAGTTCAAGACAGTGGGCCAAAGACATAGCCATCACCTGTATGAGAATAAAGTTCAAGTGCATTTCCTACCTTGCTGAGCTTGTTTTTCTGGGAGCACCCTTTTGGTCAAGAGTAAAGTTTCCCTTATAGAAATACTTCAGTTAAAGTGGTTGTGTCTTTCTTCTCTACCCTAACATTATGTTTTAACAACTAAGATGTTCATCATTTTCATGCATAACTTGGTAATGTTTAAAATGATTATTGTTTTGCTAAATTGCCAAACTCTGGTTGGTTTTTGTTGTTGTTGTTTTTTTTTGGTTTTTGTTTTTTGTTTTTTTTGTTTTTTCCAGAAAACTATCCTGACATTTGTCTTGAAGCAGCTTGAGTAACACCCCCTCTAGCATTATGTCAGCTAATTCATAGAAAAGGAGCTTCCTGGACCAAGTTGATTTCTCCATGTATTACATCAAAAATGAGAGGTGTCTTTGTCAATAAGGCCTTCCCATGTGGCTGTGGTAGGAAATGAATGGCAGTGGCAATATACTGTGCTATTTTGCATGTGTCTAAGTCCTACCTCATCAGTTGTTCATAAGAAAGCAGTTCATGTCTCACATTCAAGCATCCATTTAATAAACTCTATTTTGGGGGAAAGATCATTGCTGACCCATGCAAGATACATTCATCCAAATGTCTATTTATGTGTGTTACATTTTAATCAGCTTTCAAATTAGAGGTTGTAGTATTTACCCCCTGTCTTGGTTCCTTCTCTATTGCTGTGAAGAGACAACCTGACCCAGGAAGCTTTAAGAAAAAAGTGTTTAGTGAGGGTTTACAGTTTCAAACTGTGAGTCCATGATCAACCTAGCATGGAGCATGGCAGCAAGCAGGAAAGGGTGGCACTGGATCATTACCTGAGAGCTTACACTTTGAAACACATCCACAAGGCTGAGAGATGAGAAACTGGGAATGGCAGGGGCTTCTGAAAGCTCAAAGCTCATCCTCAGTAACGTATTTCTTGCAACAAGGTTACACATTCTAATCCTGCCTAAGTAGGTTCACTAACTGGGAAACCACATATCAAATATATGAGACTATAGAGGCTATTTCCGTTTAAACAACCACTGATACCATAGCTTTTTTTTTTTTCCATAGCTTACTAAAGTGATATTAGCCCCTATTCTGCTTCTATGACCTGATTACGCAAGGACTGAGTGCATTCTGTCACTGTTGAAGAAGACACATATACTGAAATCAAGAAAGAATATCAGGTATACTTAAGAAATACTGTTAACAAGGGAAGTTAAATGTGAATTGCAGAATTCTGGCAGTTGTAGCCATGGTAAAGCCAGCTAAACTCAAGAGGATATGCTACAGGTTTCTAGTCCAAAGACCTTTTGTTGTTAGTATGCTTTGTATTATGTTTCTAAGACAAATACTTGTACTGCATATTTATTCTCTGAAAAGGAAAGTAAAGTGTATTTTAAAAGCATCCTGATAAAATCTAGTTTCCCCAGTTATAAGGAGAAAGAAGTAGGAGAAATATTTTTAATTCTGACATCCATGACATTATTCAATTAAAGAACTTACTGCATACTTCAAATACCTGCAAATTCTATAAATTGGTTATAGGGTCATTAATTCAACACACTAACAGAGAAACACGGGCTTACGAAAACACAATGTCTAACAATGGATCATTCTGAAAATGACTATGATCTACAAATGCCAAATCTAAAGATGAAGAAAAGATGATTAAAAAGTATATCCATGCAGGAGAGTACAGCCACAGAAGCAGCAGAGCTTCTGGGACAGAGTCCTGGGGGCCTACATCTACAGGTGGAGCTTATCCTGAGTCCTCCGTGCAGCTTCCTTGCAAGAGAAGAGCTTGCCTCCAGGGAGTGCTCTGACCCCAGGACTCAGGGGAGATCACCACTTTTCTCTCAGGTGTCTCTCTAAGGCGGGTCCACTCAGGAGAGCACAGGCCACAGAAGCAGCATAGCTTCTAGAACACTGTCCTATGATCCTAAATCTGCAGCCAGGAAGTGGGGCTGTTCTTCAGCCCTCTGTGCACTGGTCTACCCAGGAGAGAGCTGGGCTCCAAGGAGTACTGACATAGGCTTACAGACTCACAGGAGGAACAAGCTCAAGTCAGAGGCAGCTAGAACACCTAACACAGAGATTACCAGATGGTGAAAGGCAAACGTAAGAATCTTACCAATAGAAACCAAGAATACTTGGCATCATGAGAATCCAGTACTCCTGGATATCCTAACACACAGGAAAAGCAAAATTCAGATTTAAAGTTGTATCTAATGATGCTGGTAGAGGATTTTAAGAAGGGCATTAATAATTCCCTTAAAGGAATACAGGAAAAAACAACTAAACAGGTAGAAGTCCTTAAAGAGGAAACACAAAAGTCACTTAAAGAATTACAGGAGAACAAAGGTAAGCAGGTAGAAGCCCTTGAAGAAGAAACACAAAAATCCCTTGAAGAATTACAGGAAAATACAACCAAACAGATGAAGAAATTGAACAAAACCATACAGAATCTAAAATTGGAAGTAGAAACAATAAAGAAATTGCAAAGGGAGACATCTCTGGAGATAGAAATCCTAGGAAAGAAATCAGGAAACATAGATGAAAGCATCATCAACAGAATACAAGGGATGGAAGAGAAAATCTCTGGTGCTGAAGATACCATAGAAAACAAGGACACAAAAATCAAAGAAAATGCAAAAAGATCCTAACTCAAAACATCCACCAATCCAGGACACAATGAAAAGACCAAACCGAAAGATAATGGGTACAGAAGAGAATGAAGATTTTCAACCTGAAGGGCCAGTAACAACTTCAACTTAATTATAGAAGAAAACTCCCCTAACCTAAAAAAAGAGATGCCCATGAACATGAAAGAAGCCTACAGAACTCCAAATAGCCTGGACCAGAAAAGAAATTCTTCGCAACACATAATAATCAGAACAGCAAATGCACTAAACAAAGATAGAATATTAAAAGCAGTAAGAGAAAAGGGTCAAATAACATATAAAGGCAGAACTATTAAAATTATACCAGACTTCTCATCAGAGACTATGAAAGCCAGGAGATCCTGGACAGAAGCAGGACTGAGGGCATAGGGGAAGGCGGAGGAGGGAGAGAGCCTGTGCCTGGCCAAAGTTCCTCTGCCCTGGGCAGGCAGACATGGAAGGACTACCAGACACTTTCCACATGGCCCTGGGTGGGCATCTGGCTGTATGAAGCCACTGACCCTCCATGGCAGGGGGTGGACAAGGGGCAGCCCCTCGTACCAGTTTCTCAGTCTCCAGCATCCCATGCTGGATATGGCGGAGAAGCTGAGAACAGAATAGGGGACCTGGGGCAACACTCTACCCCAGAGGGGAAAGGAAGAGAGGTCAGAGGGAGGGGGTTGCTGGGTGGTTCCCATGCAGGGGAGTGTCTTTAGTACAGGCCTTGATGAACAGAGACAGTCTATGGTTCTAGAGCTTTATTGTAGAAAGGGAGAGGGAAAGAGAACATGGAGAGAGCGAGAGAGAGAGAGAGAGAGAGAGAGAGAGAGAGAGAGAGAGAGAGAGAGAGAGAGAGAGAGAGAGACCAGCCATGGCCAAGAGGAGAGAAGGGGGAAGGGAAAGAGAGAAAGAATTAGAGAATAAGAAAGATGAAGGCTTAAAGAGAGAGAGGTAAAAGCTTAGAGAGAGAGAGTAAGGAAAATAAAAGCTTAAGAGAGTGAGGAGGGGCCATGCAGCCCCTCTTATAGTGGGCTGTGCTATCTTGCAGTTGCTAGGTAACTGTGAGGAGGAGTCTAGCTAGAAGGCCAGAAGCTTGGGACATTGTCTATATGACTGCAAGCCAGGAGCCATTCCTGTGGGGGACTGTAGGGGCAGTAACTTCGACAGGAGGCAGGGGTCCAGGAAACATGAGGAATGCTTTCTGTTCCATGTAGGTGAAAATTACCACCACTGGGTCCTACCGGGGTTCAAGACCTCAGCTCAACTAGAGACCAGGGTGTCTGTGCATAGCCCACTGCCCCACAGGCAGATATCATACAGACATTAATAGAGCACCAATGACAGCCCAGGCTACTACTATACCCAGCAAAACTCTCAATTACCATAGTTGGAAAACTAAAGTATTCCATGACAAAACCAAATTCACATAAGATCTCTCCACGAATCCAGACCTTCAAAGGATAATAAAGGGGAAACTCCAACACAAGGAGGGAAACTACACCCTAGAAAAAGCAAGAAAGTAATCTTTCAGAAAACCTAAAAGAAGATAGCCAAATGAACAGAATCCCAACTCTATTAACAAAAATAATGGTAAGCAACAGTTACTTTTCCTTAATATCTCTTAATATCAATGGACTCAAGTCTCCAATTTAAAAAAAAAAAAAAAACATAAACTAAGAGACTGGCTAAGTAAACAGGACCAACATTTTGCTGTATACAGGAAAACAACCTCAGTGACAAAGAGAGACACTACCTCAGAGTAAAAGGCTAGAAAACAATGTTTTAAGCAAATGATACATAAACCACACAAAGACCAAAAAAATAAAAAGAACTTCAGAGCAATTTCCCTTATGAATATCAATGCAAAAATACTCAATAAAATTCTTGCACACTGAATCCAAGAACACATCAAAATGATCATCCATCATGATCAAGGAGGCTTCACCCCAAGGATGCAGGGCTGTTTCAATACAAAGAAACAAGCTGAAGTAGCCATTTGAATATTGAATATAATTGACTTTCAACCTTAAGATATCAAAAAAGACAGGAAGGGGCTCCTCATGGCACCTTCTCTAAAATTGACCGTGTACTTGGTCACAAAACAGGCCTCAACAGATACAAGAAGATTGAAATAATCCCATGCATTCTGTCAGATGACCACTAACTAAGGCTAGTCTTCAATAACAACATAAAAAATAGAAAGGCCACATACACATGGAAGCTGAACTCTACTCAGTGATAACTTGGTCAAGAACGAAATGAATGACTTTTTAGAGTTTAATGAAAATGAAGCAACAGTATACCCAAACAAATGGGACACAATGAAAGCAATCCTAAAAGGAAAACTCCTGAATAGAACAGCAATGGCTTGTGCTGTAAGATCAAGAATTGACAAATGGGACCTCATAAAATTGCAAAGCTTCCATAAGGCAAAGGACACTGTCAATAAGACAAAAAGGCATCCAACAGATTGGGAAAAGATCTTTACCAATCCAAAATCTGATAGGGGTCTGATATCCAATATATATAAAGAACTCAAGAAGTTGGACTTCAGAAAACTAAACAACCCTATTAGAAAATGGGGTACAGAGCTAAACAAAGAATTCTTAACTGAGGAATGTTGAATGTCTGAAAAGGAACTAAAAAAATGTTCAACATCTTTGATCATCAGGGAAATGCAAATCAAAACAACCCTGAGATTCCACCTCACACCAGTCATAATGGCTAAGATCACAAACTCAGGTGACAGCAGAAACTGGCGAGGATGTGGAGAAAAAGGAGCACTAATTCATTGCTGGTGGGATTGCAAGGTGTTACAACCATTCTGGAAATCAGTTTGGCAATTCCCAGAAAACTGGACATAGTACTACCGGAAGGTCCAGCAATACCACTCCTGGATATATACCTAGAAGATTCTCCAACTGGTAATAAGGACACATGCTCCACTATGTTTATAGCAGCATTATTTATAATAGCCAGAAGCTGGAAAGAATCCAGACATCCCTCAACAGAGGAATGGATACACAATGGGCACTGCTGTTAAAAACAATGAATTTATAAAATTCTTAGGCAAATGGATGGATATGAAGGATATCATCCTGAGTGAGGTAACCTAATCACACATGATATGCACTCACTGAGAGGTGCATATTAGCCCAGAAGCTCAAAAATACCCAAGATACAATTTGCATAACACATGAAAATCAAGAAGACAGAAGACCAAATTGTGGATACTTCAAACCTTCTTAGAAGGGGAACAAAATANCCAGGAAAGGAGTTACAGAAACAAAGTTTGGAGCAGGGATTGAAGGAGACTGTCCCACCTAGGGATCCATCCCATAAACAACCACCAAACACAGACAGTATTGTGGTTTCCAACAAGTGCTTGGTGACAGGAGTCTGATAGAGCTGTCTCTTCAGATTCTCTGCCTGTGCCTGACAAATACAGAAGTGGATGCTCACAGCCATCCATTGGATGGTGTGCAGGGTCTCCAATAAAGGAGCTAGAGAAAGTACACAAGGAACTGAAGGGGTTTGCAGCCCCATAGGAAGAACAACAATATGAACTAACCAGTACCCCCAGAGCTCCCAGGGACTAAACCATCAATCAAAGAAAACACATGGTGGGACTCATGGCTCTAGCTGCATTTGTAGCAGAGGATGGCCTAGTTGGTCATCAATGGAAGGAGAGGTCCTTGGTCCTGTGATGGTTCGATGCCCCATTATAGGGGAATGCCAGGGCCAGGAAATAGGATTGGGTGGGTTGGGAGCAGTGGCTGAGGGGATAGGGGATTTTTGGAGGGGAAACTAGAAAAGGGGATAAGATTTGAAATGTAAATAAAGAAAATATCTAACAAAAATATATTACAAATTTTTTTTAAAGTCTATCCATAGCTGCTTCTACTCAAGTATTTTTGTCAATAATTCTTCAATTGCTATATCTATTTTCAACATCTCCTTCAAATGAGAGGGACAAACCCAGCATCATTTATTTGTTTTGGTATTTTTACTTTTACACTGGTTTTGTGGATCAAACCTAGAACCTATATGCAACAGTGTGCTCTTCCTAAGAACTACATACTTGCATTTTCTACACCTTATAGAAATCTCTGGGTTTCATGATCTCTTCATGTTTCAAAGCAGGGAACCAGATCTTGAGCAGTGACTCTGGTTAGTTTTTCTAGTAATTAATATTGATCTCAATGCTTCAAAAATCATTCTGAAACCATCATTAAAATATTCATTCTTTCGTTAATAAATTCATCAGTTCTTTAATTTAGCCAACAGATGTCTGTTAAATGTTTACATTGAGGTAATATGTTAAAAATGGTGGTAAAATGGTAACCAGTAGTTTCACCAGACTTGATGGTGCTGCACAGTTTTATAAGTTGCTTTTCACATTTAACATTCAACACTGTTGTTTTCTCCTTATTGTATACATTTGGTTCTTGATGGCTAAGACTTTCTTGCTTTGGTCAAATTAAACTCTGGCTTGTCCACTCATGTCCCTGGGCCCCAAACTGAAATGTATATTTCTCAATGCTCTGGAAACACAAAATAATTTAGCTGTATTAAATATTGAAAATTTGTTCACCATAGCTACACATCTTTCTGAGGAGCTTATAATATTTAAATATTTATTTGAACAGTGAATAAGTCCTTTTTAAAAAGATTTATTTATTTATTATATT
>NC_034597.1:30748684-30754553 GCF_900095145.1 Mus pahari
ATATGCATGTATACATATATGCATGTATACATATATGCATGTATACATATATGCATGTATACATATATGCATGTATACATAAATGCATATATGCATATATACATATATACATATACACATATACACATATACACATATACACATATACACATATACACATATATACATATATACATATATAGAGGATGGCGTTGTTTGACATCAGTGGGAAGAGAGGACATTGGTCCTGTGGCTGTTTGATGCCCAAACTTACAGGGATGCTGGAGGAGTGGGTGGGTGGGGAAGCATCCTCACACAGGCAAAGGGGAGAGCAGAAAGGGGAGGGATAACTAGGAAGTGGGATATCAGTTGAGATGTAAACAAATGGAATGATTAATAAAAAAAGTAGATGAAGAATCTTTTAGATTCTAAAAGAGCTTATGTCAAAAATATGTTGCAATTTTACATTTTTGTATGAAGCCTACTTCTGAATTTACAAATGGATACTGTTTACAGTGATAAATACAAATGAATTTTAATGCCTTCCATCAGACTTGTGTCTAGCAAGCCAGAGTGCCCGGAAGTGTCTTTTTTCAGCAGAACCTGTCCAAATAGAGCCAACAGTAGCTTGGGATATAGTTTATAATCCAGGTTTCTAATGCCCAGGTTCTTACTGGACAGAACTGCCCTTACCTACTCGCATTTGAAGTGACAATTCCCTTCTTAAAATCCCTCAGCTATATTTATTTCATAGCTGGCATCTCTGCTAAATGTTAATGTATCCTGAGTACAAGATTAATCTCTTGGGTTTTCTATTCGTGCTAACTTTGTCTACATTAACTGAAATGGATGCTAATTTTCTTTAATGGCTTAGAAGTATGTGAGTCTTTTTGCTTAAAACTAAATCTTAATTGCAATATAGGCTTTTCCCTTTAAAATGTAAAATTTTGACAAAATAAAACAGCATGGTGTCAGATTTACCTTAGTTTCTAATTATTTGTTTAAGAGAAACATAGATGCCTTAATATATTTCAATAATCATTGCTCTATTTTCCTGACTTACATATGCTAAATAATTATCCCATAATAGGAATAATGTCTTTATTCCTATAATTAATTGAGCAAGAAAGAGAAACTGTAATGCAATATATATATATATATATATATGTATATATATATGTATATATGTATGTATTATATATGTATTATATATACATACATATATCTATATATAATTAAATTATTAAATTATTAAATCCTTATTTAAATTTTTATTTATTTTTATTTTTAAGTGTTTTTGCCCATGTAAATGTGCACCACATGGATGCCTAGTACCTAGAGATGTCAGAAGAGGACATCAGAACCTATTGAACTGAAGTTGTAGATTGTTCTTATATGAATGCTGGGGACTGAACAGCCTCGTTTGCAAGAAGAGCAGGTGTGCTTGACCCTCTCCCTAGCCCATCATTCATCCAATCTTAGACATGCATATGTTACTTCATACAACATCTTAATGAACTGTGGCAAAATGCATGATTCCAGACATTTAGAAGCTTACATGATAAAAACTGAGATGGCGAAGAAACCA
The DNA here is from genome assembly GCF_900095145.1 of Mus pahari. NCBI lineage: Eukaryota > Metazoa > Chordata > Mammalia > Rodentia > Muridae > Mus > Mus pahari. The sequence continues at coordinate 30,750,252 of NC_034597.1, forward strand.
GTCAATGAAATGTGGTTCGGAACTAGTAGTATTCAATCATCCACTTTCTTATAATTTGTGAATATTTTTTATTATTTTGCATTTTCTTTTTTGTCATTTTGTAGATTAAAAATCTAGTTCATAACTAGAAAATACTCCATAAAGAAATATGGACACAAACAAAGGCGTAATATAATGTCTTTGGTAGCACACTGGAGGTGTGCACAGAGGACTGTTGGAGAAGAGGGAAAGAATATTCATCCTTATAACAGAGAAAGAAATAGTTGTCTCAGTGATGTGTGAGGGAAGAAAAATGAAAAGGGCTTTGAAAAGATATAGCATAGTATTAATTTAAAAGGCACAGCATGCGAAGGAATTACAGGTGTGGAATAAGTAAATCTGGTCCCTGTAATATTGCCCATGAAAGAGGGAGTGGTTACTAAGCTAGAGGTCTGGGAGGCCTGGTTTATGAAAAGGAGATATGTTACTTAAATATTTATAATTTAATCTGCATGAGACTATTATGTAGCCTTCAGAAGATAAGAAATATAATCATTAATTGATTTTGAAAAAAATGAACACTCTCACTGCTTATGTGTAGAAGAGACAAAGTAGACTTACTAGGGGTTCTTAAGACTCAAAGTCATAATGACAAAAACAATCAAGTTCTAGAGATGATGGAAAAGGAATGGTCGTTAAAATATTTTCATTCATCAGTTGGGATATGGGAAGTATGAAGACTTAAATTTGAAAGGATACAGAACATTAATGAAAACTGAGGCTACGTGAAAAACAGTTATTAAATGCAATGATTCAGTTTTCAACTTAAGGTTCATTTGATTCAGACTCATGAGCATACATATTTTGACTGTCAACATAAAAACTGTTGAATTCCTCGGGAAATATGTACAGGTATGGAAAACAGAAAGGAGGTTATCCTTGGGAAGATACACCAATCCACTAGGCAGAGGAGAGGAAAATAGAGCCCTCCACAGATCTGTACCCAGTTTCAGGATTTATAATTCCCTCCTCTGGCCTCACAGATCTCCCGAATACACATCGTATGTGTATGCTTATGCCAGCTTACACAAAATGGCAGAAAACAAGTAACTAATAAAAATTGGTAGCCTGAATATAATGTTCTAAGTGTAGATAATCTTACCTTATATAGAATTTAAAAACTAACAGGAAAGAATTTGTAGCTAAACTTTTGAATTTTTTAGCATCACATTTACATTGTTAAATAAAAATGGACTGATTTGGAGTTTTCTGTTCATTTACTATATGGTCAAATCAAGACTCTGGGGAGTAGATGTACTTTATCTGAAGAACACAGTGAGATTATGAAGGAAGCAACATTAAAAGATTATTTTTTTATGACATGACATGTCTACCACAAACATAAAAGCACTTATTCTTCACTCCAGAAATATGTTTGAATAACTAAATTTCATATGCTTCTAATTCTTTTGAGTATAAAATTAAGGCAAAACAATTATATGTGCTGAGAGATTTGCATGTCATCACTGAATGACCAAAGAAAAATGTGAACATGTTGGCTCTTCAAAAATTTGGAGGAAGACAGGTAAAGATATAGTTGAGTCTTTGATGTCTTGACTGATTTGAGCAATAAAGAAATATTAAAAAGAATCATACTTCTCACTTTCAAAATTTAATATAGCTGAAATGTAGCCTAAAATTTCATTTCTCTGAAAGGCATCCTTTTGTACTGTTAAGAACTCAACAGCACCAGGCAGGTTGAACTATGGAAAGGATGCTTGGATCCCTCCCTGCATTATACAAAGTTCTACCCACTAAAGCTCTTGCTTTTATGGAATCCTGCAGCCTCTATTAGCATGTTCCTCAAGAAAGAGACAATGTTCCATTACTTATCACAGATGAGGCGAAATAAGCATCTCCCAGGAATGTTTTAATAGGCAAAGTATTCCACGAAAATTAAGAAGTGAAGCTTAAAATGAAAATAACTTTTACAGTTATAATATATGCCAGCTTCTAATCTAGTATGGCTAGTTTGTTATTACTTTTAAATTTTATTCATGAGAAATGACACAGTGCTTTTTTGTTGCCCCATACTATTTTGTATAGTTTCATTATGCCTATGTAGTCACCTGGAGAATGTCTAAAAGTTTTGGGTTGTTTTAATTTCATTCTCTGAATAGTATAATTCTGTACTTACAAATGCATAGGTTTTGAAATTGCAGACAAAATATAAAAAAACATAAGAAATATTAATCTTGTTTCTAAGAGATTCTCTTTTTCAGGAAGAAAAATTAAAACAGAATAACTTGCTTATAATTTCAGCAGTCTCGGGAGACACAAGTGAACATGACCCCTGAGCCAGAGTAGAAAGCCTACTCTGTTTGCAGAACTCGATAGCTGTCAAAACAATCTGAATTTTCTCTTTTCTCTTGCTTTAAGGATTTGGTACCATTCTGCGCCAATATTTCACTAGCTTTTAAAGATAACAGCAAGAACTTCTCAGAAGAGATCCATGGAGTTCAAAATAAGCTATAATTAAATCCTTCAATTGCTGTCTAGAACTAGCCAAGAGCTTAGGGTCTACATACCCTGAGCCCTTCAGTGCAGTCAGCCCTGGCCACTCTATGTTTCCTTTATGAACACCATGATGAGTACAAGGCTGTACTCATTGCTGCAGACCATGGCCATGAAATTGAAAGACACTAAATTACTCAAGAAGAACTGTTTATAACATGGTTCCATGAGACACTGCTGCTGGCGTTGACCAAAATCTATTTTCTGAGCCTGTTGCTATCAAGCTTGCCAAGGAGGTCTGTTCAGTCTCTTGGCACGACAAAACAAAATACCAGCAAGGCAGTTTCAATGTGTACACCAACTTTGGTTCTGACACTGGAAAAGCTTCTCATAGTTTAGTCTTCTTAACTCTTGAGTTCTCACTGTCATTCCTCTTTGAGTGCCACAATCAGAATCTCAACTTGATTTAGTAGGTGGAGAAATGGGAAATGGTTAAAATGAAAGAAGGACATGATAATTGAGTCTTATTGTGCTTCCATCACTTGAAAGTTTGGTTCATTGCATTTGGACATTTTAGTTATGTCTGACTCCTAATCACATACTTGTAAAAGGGTACTTATTCTTTAAACAATTGAAAACAAAGACCAAACACATATCTCTTGAGAGAGGGCAGATAAGATAGGCAACAATATGTCAGTTCCATATAGTTGAAGCCCAGGGGAAAATCACATCCAGGACTACGAGAGCACATGGGGTTGTACTTATGTGCAGCATGAAGTAGAAAGAAAGATGAAAATCAAGGTTTGTATATTTAGCAGTTAGGGTGATGTTGAGATTTTATGGAAGATGTGATTGACTATGTAGATAACATCAAGTCATGACCAGATAGGGAGCAGCTAGATGACTTGACAATGCAGGACTTTAATGGAAACCATTATATGATTTATTATTTATTCTGTCCAATCCTGTCAAACTTTAAGCAGTAATTTGGCTTATTAAGGTACCAAGCAGTTCCTCTCTAAATAATATTATTTTCTTTGACTTTGTATAGCCCAAGACACCCAGGAAAACAGAAGAATCCTTACTGAACAGGTGATATTTCAAGGACTAAGATGTTACCCTCCCAGAAGCCAAAGGCAAATAATGAATCTCTCCTTGGGTCAGGCTGATTCTGAACACTTGTAGTCTCTTTCTATTTTAAATATTCATTTAACACCCTTTTGTGACATTGGCTTTAGGGTTCCTCGTCTGTAAAGCAAGATGGTGTGGTTATATAAGTGACTCTCATACTTAACTATGAAAAGGGTTAAGAAATTTTTTTAGACTTGAGGGAAAATTAATGAATGTGGAGAAGAAAAAAGCTTCTGGAATCAATTCATTAAAATGTGTAGTATAGGATTTGTGCATGAGGCTTAACTGGAAGAAAGTGTTTTGTCAAGAAGAAACAATCCCTAGAAACATACTTTCAAAGATTCTTTCATGCCCTTCTGGTTTGCGCCAGCACCAGGTCACCTAGGGTAGGGAATGGGCAGACACCCCCCACGGTCCCTAGAATACAGCCCAAGTGATCTTAGGATCACTGGTGAGTGGAACACAACATCTACTCCAATCCAATTGTGTACAGGACCTGAGACATCACTAGGCCAGCAGAGAACGGGCCTGATCAGGGGCACAAGTCCCTTCTGGTCTGCACCAGCACCGGGTCACCTAGGGCACGGAGTGGGCAGACACCCCCATGNTCCCTAGAGGACTGCTCAAGTGATCTTAGGATCACTGGTGAGTGGAACACAACAACTGCTCCAATCCAAT
>NC_034597.1:30754564-30766958 GCF_900095145.1 Mus pahari
CTTTGCCTGTTGGAAGCTTATGCTCTCCCTCTCAAGATGCATTAAAGCTTTGCTGCAGAAGGATCCTGTTTGTGTGCCGCGTCGTTTCTTGCTGGCGAGAAGGTAGCGCGGGACATCCAGTGTCTGTGAATAAGAAAAGATCATTTGCATACAAATGCATATAATTACATGGCATCCTTTTTATTTTAATGCAATAGAATTTAGTATAAAATATGCATACTTTTAATTTTGAACTAAACAAGTTAGTTAACTTTTTCAGCACTGTGATGAAATACCTAAGAGAATGACCTAAGGCAGGAAGGATTTATTTTGGCTCACTGTTTCAGGGAATTTAGCTCATGGTTGCTGACACCTGTTGTTGGCAGGTGACAATACTAACAGGAACTAAAGGCTGTAGTAGCTAGTGGCAGCAGGGACTGGTGGCTGAAAGAACAGGTGGCAGAGGTTCCTTTTCACTACTAGGTAAACTTGAAGTAGAGAAATGTGAATTCAGAAAGAGATCAGGACATAAGATAGGCCTCTAGGAAAATTGCTAGTGACATACTTTCTCTAACCAGACTCCTTTTGTGTATAGCCCTGGGGCTGATTATATTTGATGTTAATTCCATTCACCTATGAGTGGCTGTGAACAAGGAATGAGTCAGCATTCAGGTGATTTCCTGCTTCCCACCTTGATTTATAAAATAAAGGAGAGCTGATGATTGGGCAGATAAAAGGGAAGGTGGAGCAGAAGGAGGGAGAAGGAGAAAATGGAAGAGGGAAAGGACACAGAGGAGGAGGAGGAGGAGAAAAGTGGAGCAGAAGCACATAGCCTGGAGAACCCGAAAGTTCTAAGGGTTCTTGTAGATGTGGAAGATGGTAGTGTAGTGGTAGATCTACCCAATCTAGGGACACAATGTATTCATGTTAACTGACTTGTGTTTTCATTGCCTGGACATATTTGGGTTGGAGATTTACTACAACATACACAAGTTCCCACCTCTCAGCATCTCTATAATGCTTGCATTTTATGAAACACAGCATCAATTCATTGATTAGATCCAAGCCCTCATGATCTAAATATTTCTGAGAACTCAGTCATAGACAGAGACACAGATGCAGATGCACAAGCACACGTGCACACACACACACACACACACAGATACACACAGAGAAATGTATCTCTGTAATTTTCTAGTGATGTCTTAAACCAGTGAAGTTTTTGCTAGATGTTTTGGTACAGAGCTTAAAATCAGAAGACAGAATGAAAGCCATGCACTTTCAGTCTCATCCCCCTTCACCAGAACTATCTCAGTGAAGTCAAGGCTGCCTTGCTCTCATCTTTTTGAGTTTTGATAACTTAGAAACCCCAGATGTTTTGGTTGTAAGTTGAAATGAATTTTACCTGTTTCTCTTAAAAAAAAAAACAAAAAAAAAAAACAAAAAAAACCAGCAGAACTAAAATCAAACAAATGAGTGATTCCTTGATTCAAAAATCTGAAGGCAATTGAGGCCTAAGTTGGGAGTTAATCAGCTTAGGGATTCTTTTCAGCTCTCAGGCTCAAGGACATTGTAACTTTATACCCTGGAATTCCTTCCTCATCAAGTGTTCATGTGGGTAATGAGAACATAGAGCTAAGACCCCTGGCTTGTACAATGCTTGAGGTTGATTGCTGATCTAGCTAAGTGTTAGGCATTTGCAAGCACTGAATCCAAGATATACTTTGAACTTATTTTGTGAAAAATTATCTCTACATGTTAATCATTTAGTGATTGCCTCACCGAGGGCAGCCAAGGAGGTTCAAGGTTTGTTAGAACATTGCTTGAATGATTCAGTATATTTTATTCAGTTCTTGAGTTTCTTTTCTCATTATAGAAATGTATTTGACTGAATAAAATGGTCAGCATTTGTTTTCCGATTCATTTGACCTTTAAGAACAACACCAGCCTCCCAGTTTGGCCACTTGTATTAAATAACTAGCTATAAAGGGCACACAATTGCTATAGCTGCCAAGGATTACTAAGAAACTATGATGCATCCTTCCAAGGCCATGAACTATTACTGTGTATAAAAAGCAGGCTGTAATGTCATTACTTGTCTCATTCAATGGTGTCAGTCCTTTTAGGTTTCTGCTGCCAGGAAGTGTGAACATAAGCATAGACAATACACCAAGCTAATGATGACGATTTTAGAATGACACAGCAATCAATCTCAAGCATTGTACAAGCCAGAGACCTCAGCACCATGTCTTCAATAGCCACATGAACCCCTGATGAGGAAGAAATTACAGGGTACAGAGTCACAGTGTCCTTGAGCCTGAGGGTTGAAAGGAATCCCTAAGTAGATTAACTCTCAGCTCAGGTCTCAATTGACTTCAGATTTTGAATCAAAGAATCATGCATTTGTCATTTTAGTTTTATGTTTTTATTTTATTTTATTTTAAGAAAAACAGGTAATACTCATTTCTACTTACAAGCTAAATATCTGGGGTTTCTAAATTATTGAAACTCAAGAAGATGAGAGCAAGGCAGCCTCAACTTCACTGACGTGGTTTCAGTGAATGGAGTTGTGCCATACTGAGCAAGCCATCTCATTGCAACGAGTTGTATCCTTTACAATGGTCATTAGCCTCCCTTGTTCTTTCTCCACCTTATTTGGAGCAATTTGGGTAGTATGTATGAATCAAGTTACTAACTTTGAATCTGCAAAGGAAACCCCTCCTATCAACCTCTCTTCAGTAAACAGATAAGTAGAAAACAGAACAGTATTTAAGTGAGATCATGTCTTCACAGGTAAAATAGTTATAGTTAGCAGTCAGTACTGAATGCATGAGCTGGTCACCAATAAAAATATACTTGCATATTAAAAGCTATAATTGGTAACCAGTATTTTAATTTTGATCCAGCTATTTCACATTAGTGAGAAGTTATGTATGTGTAACTTACTGAATGATTTAAAAAGCTTACATTTAAGCAATGATCATCTCAGTAATTAAAATGCATAGTATATTTTGGGTTTATTTTGAGTAAGTGAAAAATTTTTCAAGCAACCTAAAGTAAAACAAGGTAGTTAGGAAGCCATCTGGGTGACATTATGTCAGAGAGTTTAAATAAAAGCGGGACCTTTAACATTGCCCTGGCTTCTGGTTGTTCTCAGAAAGTTACAGTGGGAACCTGGTCCCATTCATCCCTTGAAATAAGTGAGGGCTCATTAACCTTGAGTGAATTTATAATTACTGGTACAGACTTCCATTTTTCTTAGGCAATAAGCCAAATATTTATCTTGTACTTCACTTGATTTGAAAATTACATTCAATAATTAATTTGCATATTTTGTGAGCTGTTAGAATATATCAATATCACATATTTTCTTAATATTCATTGCCAATCTAATAAATTCTCAATAATTTTATGTTCTAAAAATGACTGTTATCTCTTTTAGATATGCCACATATGAACCACCTCTTCACCTTTATAAAACCATAGATATTCATGAGAAATTTTAGCAGTAGGTTTTTCTAATGCTATATTGTATAGTTAAAAATTAGCAGTAAAATCTGTTGTAAAACATAAAAGACATGAAGAAGATTGGAAAGCTTCGTGGCATCAAGTGGGTAGGTCTAGAGAAACATGGAACATTGGCATTTTGTGCTCTTAATTGAACAGATGGATTCATGGATAAATATGTAGAGAGTGGATCCAAGATCATGTTAGAGTTTCTGAAAGCTTCACGGTAGGATGCTTCTGAGGGATTAAGTCTGCGAGAAAACTATGCTCTAGAGCCATAAGGACGTGAACCTGGAAGACATTTTTTGAGAAGAACCAGTAATAGTGAGACCAAATGGTAGAAGGTAAATCATTTCAATGGTGTACATCTCTATGAAGGATAGTGGATCATAGATCGGCCACAAAGGAGGCGCAGGTGCATTCAAGTTATCTTGAAATGACTGAATGAGAGAGTGTGCCACAAGATAGAGAGAAAATGGGCAAAGCTATGAAAAATATGTCCCAGGCTTCAAAAAGTAGTTTTATGTATCAGTATCAAAAGAGGCAGATTACACAAAGAACCATGAGCTTTAGCATAAGTAAATAGGAAAATAGTCTGCAAACCTGAAATGTATAGAAATTCAAGATAAGGATCTCCAGTTTAAGTTAAAATCAAACTAATTTTATTTCTCTATACATTGATACAAGTGGTTCTTTATAGGAACAGAGGAGATGAAATGCTTGACAATAGATTTAAGAGAAAATTTACATATAGAACAATGTAGTTTCTGTTTTATGTCAAGGGCAGTGAAAACTAATCTTTATCATTACATTGGAGTGATTGTTACACAGTTTTGAGGAAAACATGTTCTACACTTAGGAAAGGATGATGATACTGTGCCAGGGGGTATGAACGCAAGAAATATCTTGCAAGAGTGTGGGGCAAAGGGTCCTTTTATTTTCATTGATAATAAATCCCTATCTCATGAAATAGAATCTGACCACAGTTTCTCTTCTCTTCACTCTTCCATCCACCCTCATGTCCTTTCCTCTCCAAGTCCACTCCCCTTTCATTTTCCATCAGAAAAGAGCAGGCCTCCAAGCAACAACAACCACACACAAAAAGGCAAAAGTCCTCACATCAAGGCTTACAAGGCAACCTGGAGAAAGAGTTCTAAGAGCAGGGAAAAGAATTAGAAAAACACCTGTTCTCCTAGGAGTCCCACAAAACACGAAGCTACCAGCTATAAAATATTAGCAAAGACCTGATGGAGACTTAACCCCTTACTTGCCACTTCAGCCCAAATGAACACATCTTAATTGATTCAGTTCTTCGTGTTCTTCTGGTGTCCTCCATTCCCACTGACACCTACACTCTTTCATCTCCGTATTACCTGGGTTTCCCCAGTCTACAAAGGAAGGGACCCAAAAAAGACATCTAATTAAGACTCTTCCTCCACATACCATCCTGAGGGTCTCTGCACCCGCTCCCATATACTCCCAGATGAAGCCTCTTTGATGACAATTGGACAAGGTACTACTGATATGTGAGTATAGCAGAATAACATTAGGAATCATTTCATTAATTAATTTAGTTAATTGTTTATTTATTGCCAGTCATACTTGGTTATAGCCTAGGTCTATAGCCTCTGGGCTATCCAATCTCCTCAAGGCTGTCCAGACCAGGGCATGGTCTGGGTTCCCTCTCATGGGATGAACATTCAGTTAAATCAGATATTGATCAGTGATTCCCACACATTCTTCACCACCATTTTCCTATTACATCTTTCAGGCAGGAGAGAATGTAGCTTGAGGTTTTGTGTCTGAGCTGATGTCCAGCTTTCTCTCTTCATAGCCTATAGTGTACCTTCCCACACCAAAGAGACTAGAATATCAGAATGATATTCATGCAGGCCTCACCTTGCCTCGTGATGTTCAATGAATTGTGTAAATGTTGTCCTTGACAATGGGGCCTCACTGCTACTGTCAGCTTTCAAAGAGCAACTCTCTGTCATAATATCAGCATGGGTTGTGTAAGGATCTCCTCTAGAAGCCTTAGGCAATAGCTCAACTGAAGGCAACCCAACCCCATCACTGGAAACCTTGCGTGATGATTTAAATAGGTATGGCTCTCAAAGGGTCATACATTTGAATGCTTGGTTATAGGGAGTAGCACTATTAGGAGGTGTGACCTTATTGGAGGAGGTGTGGCCTTGTTGAAGTAAGTGACTGACTGTGGAGACGGAGCTTTGAGGCCTTAAATCCTCAAACTATGCCCAGTGTGAAACAGTCTCTTCCTGACTGCCTTAGGATCAAGATATAGAGATCTTCAGTTTCTCTAGCACCATGGCTGCCTACATCCTGTCATGCTTCCTACCATGATGACAATAGACTCTACCTCTGAAACTGTAAGCCAACCCCAATTAAATGGTTTTCTCTTTAGGAGTTGCAATGGGTATGGAGTCTCTTTACAGCAATGAAGCGCTTAAGCCACCTGGCCTACTAACAAAAGATGGACAGTTTAGATTTCATAATTTTTATTACTAGAAATCCTCACTCCACATAAAACCAGAGACACTGAAATATATAGAGGAGAAAGTGGGGAAAAGCCTCGAAGAAATGGGCACAGGGGAAAAATTCTTTAACGGAACAGCAATGGCCTATGCTGTAAGATCAGGAATAGACAAATGGGACCTCATAAAATTGCAAAGCTTCTGTAGGGCAAAAGATACTGTCAATAAGACAAAAAAGCCACCAACAGATTGGGAAAGAATTTTTACCAGTCCTAAATCTGATAGGGGACTAATATCCAATATATACAAACAGCTCAAGAAGCTGAACTCCAGAAATTCAAATAATCCCATAAAAATGGGGTACAGAGCTAAACAAAGAATTCTCAACTGAGGAGTACAGAAGGGCTGAGAAGCACTTAAAAAAGGTTCAACATCCTTAATCATCAGGGAAATGCAAATCAAAACAACCCTGAGATTTCACCTCACACCAGTCAGAATGGCTAAGATCAAAAATTCAAGGGACAGAAGATGCTGACAAGGATGTGGAGAAAGAGGAACACTCCTCCATTGCTGGTGGGATTGCAAACTTGTACAACCACTCTGGAAATCAGTCTGGTGGTTCCTCAGAAAACTGGATATAATACTACCAGAAGATCCAACAATACCTCTTCTTGGTATATACCCAGAAGGTGTTCCAAATGGTAATAAGGACTCATAGCTGCCCTAGTTATAATAGCCAGAATCTGGAAAGAACCCAGATGTCCCTCAATAGAGGAATGGATACAGAAAATGTGGTACATTTACACAATGGAATACTACTCAACTATTAAAACAATGAATTTATGAAATTCTTAGGCAAATGGATGTATCTGGAGGATATCATCCTGAGTGAGGTAACCCAATCACAAAAGAACTCACTTGATATGCACTCTCTGCTAAGTGGATATTAGCCCAGAAACCTAGAATACCCAAGATATAATTTCCAAAACACAAGAAAATCAAGAAGAAGGAAGACCAACGTGTGAATACTTCATTTCTCCCCAAAATACAGAATAAAATACCCATGGAAGAAGTTGCAGAGACAAAGTTTGGAGCTAAGACGAAAGGATGGACCATCCAGAGACTGCCCCACCTGGGGGTCCATCCCAAACGCAGACACTATTGCATATGCCAGCAAGAACTTGGTGAAAGGGCACTGATATAGCTATCCCTTGTGCGGCTATGTCAGTGCCTGGCAAATATAGAAGTGAATGCTCATAGTCATCTATAGGATAGAACACAGAAACCCCAATGGAGGAGCTAGAGAAATTACCCAAGGAACTGAAGGGGTCTGCAACCCTATAGGTGAAACAATATGAACTAATAAGTACCCCTAGAGCTCATGATGCTAGATGCATATATAGCAGAAGATGTCCTAGTCAGCCATCGTTGGGAAGAGTGGCCCCTTGGTATTGCAAACTTTATATGCCCCATACAGGGGAATGCCAGGGCCAAGAAGTGGGAGTGAGTGTGCAGGGCAGCAGGGTCGGGGGAGGGTATAGGGGACATTCGGGATAACATTTGAAATGTACATGAAGAAAATATCTAATAAAATAATTTTTAAAAAAAGAAAGAAATCCTCACTAGGGTCAAACTTGTAGAGTCTAAGAACTTTCTACTGCACTAGGTTTCCACACTGCCCCCAAATGCTCCCCAATTAAAGCCATTCAATTCATCACATTCTCTTTCTTTATTCCTCCATTTTCAACTGATTACCCTATCTATCCCATCCCCATCAGCAAAAATCTGTTCTATCTCTATTCCCAGGAGATCAAGGTATTATACTACAGTCCTTCTCTTTACCTAATCTCTGTGGACTCTAACTTAATTATCACTTATTTAACAGCTAACATTCACTTATAACAGAATGCATACCATCCTTATCATTCTGGGTCTGGGTTACCGCAATTGTGTTGATTTTTTTTTTTTTTCTAGTTGCATCCATTTGCCTGAAATTTTCATCATGTCTGTTTCTTTTTGGTTTTAACAGCTAATACTCAGTTATGTAAATGTACCACATTTTCTTTATATATACTTCTATTCAGGGTCACATAGGTGTTTGTAGTGGCAATATTTGTAAGTTTGGCCTTATTGAAGTAGGTTTGGCATTGATGGAGTAAGTGTTATACTCTAGGGATGAGTAATTGTGAGCAATGGGGGCTTGGGGGAAGAAGGGGGAGGGAGAGAGCTCACATCTGGCTAGAGTTCCTTCTGTGTTCTGGGCAGGCAAATGTGGGAGGATTGCCGGATGCTTTCCACTCAGCCCTGAGTGGGCATCTAAGCCACTGACCCCACTCAGCCGGGGGTGGACAAGGGGCAGCACCCAATACCAAGGGCCCCAGGGTGACACCCTCAGCCCTGAGGATAAGGGAGAGAGGGCAGAGGGAGAGAAGTTCCCACACAGGCGAGAGTCCTTAGTCTGGTCTGTGGCTGGAGCACAGGAAGGCCTTCCATCTGGAGAGTAGAAACAGCTCATTAGAAGAAAACCTATCCCACCATCCAAGCACAGCTGGCCTTGATGAACAGAGGCAGTCTATGGATTTAGAGTTTTATTGTAGAAAGGCAGGGGGAAAGAGAAAAGGTAAAAGAGAGAGAGATGGGCCATGGCCAAGAGGAGAGAAGGGGGAAAAGGAGAGAGAAGAAAGACTAGAGTAAGAGGGAGAGAGCAAGGGAGAGAGAGAGAGAGAGAGAGAGAGAGAGAGAGAGAGAGAGAGAGTAAGAGAGTGAGAGGAGAGAGTGAGGTGGGGCCAAGCAGCCCCTCTTATGGTGGAATTGTTATCTTGGTGTTACTAGGTAACTGGGAGGAGATTATCCTGAAGGTCAGAAACTTGGGACATTGTCTATGTGACTACTAGCCGCAGTGTCTCCTGTGGGGGCTGTGGGGGGCAGTAAATTTGACAGGAGCCAGGGATCCGGAAGACATGAGGGAATGTGTGCCATCCCATGTAGGTGAATTATCACCACTGGGTTTTATCATGGTTCAAACCTCAGCTTGACTGGAGACTGGGCCATCTGTGTATAGCCCATTGCCCCACAAGTAATGAGACCCTCCTTCAGATAAAGATGCAGAACTCTTAACTCCTCCTATACCATGCTTGCTTAGACACTGCCATGGTCCACCTTGATGGTAATGGACTATACTTCTCAATCTGTAAACCAGACCCAATTAAATGTTGTCCTTATAGGAATTGCCTTGGTCATGGTATCTGCACCACAGTAAAACCCTAACTAAGGCAGTTATTTAGTTTCTGGCAATTGTGAATTAAAAACCACAGTGAGCATATTTGAGCAAGTGCCCTTATGGTAGGATAGAATATCCTTTGGGTATATGCCCAAGAGTGTAATAGCTTGGTATTGAAATAGATATATTCCCAATTTTGTGAGAAAGAGTCATATTTATTTCCAAAGTGGCTGTATAAATTTGTATTCCCATTAGCGATAGAGGAGTGTTCCCCCTTACTCCATATTCTTGTTAGCATGAGCTGTCATTTGTGTTATTGATCTTAGCCACTCTGACAGGTGTAAAATGTAATCTGAAAGTGGATTTGATTTACATTTCCCAGATGGCTAAGGATGTTTAACATTTCTTTAAGTATTTCTCACCCATTTACAATTTCTCTATTGAGAATTCCCTGTTCAGATCTGTAAATTATATTTTTTATGTCTAATATCTTGAATTATTTCTGTATTTTGGATATTAGACAATTTCAGGTTTGGAGTTGGCAAAAATCTTTTCATATTCTGTAAGCTGCTGCTTTGTCTAGTGGATGATGTCCTTTGCCTTACAGAAGGTTTTTAGTTCCATGAAGCCCCTTTTATTATTTATTAGTCTCAGTGCCTGTCCTATTGGTATACTGTTCTTAAAATAGTATCCTGTGCCAATGTGTTCAAGGCTATTCTCTACTTTCTCTTCCATAGGTTCAGTGTATCTGGTTTTATATTGAAGTCTTTGACCCAAATAGGCTTTAAATCTCTTCAGGGTTCCCCCTTCTAAAAAGGATTGTGAGCTTCTGGGCTAATACCCACTTATCAGTGAGTGCATATCATGTGTGTTCTCTTGTGATTGGGTTACCTCACTCAGGATGATATCCTCCAGACACATTTACGATGTCATAAATTCATTGTTTTTAATAGCTAAGGAGTACTCCATTGTGTAAATGTACCACATTTTCTTTGTTCATTCTTCTGCTGAGGGACATCTGGGTTCTTTCCAGCTTCTAGCTATTATAAACAAGGCTACTATAACCAGAGAGGAAAATGTGTTCTTATTAAAAGTTGGAGAATTTTCTGGGTATATGCCCAGGAGTGGTATTGCTTGATCTCCTAGTAGTACTATGTCCAATTTTCTAAGGAACAGACAAACTGATTTCTAGAGTGTTTTGTATCAGCTTGAAATCCCACCAGGAGTGTTCCTCTTTCTACACATCCTCGCCAGCATCTGTTGTTACCTGAGTTTTTGATCTTAGCCATTCTGACTGGTGTGACGTGGAATCTCAGGGTTGTTTTGATTTGCATTTCCCTGATGATCAAAGATGTTGAACATTTGTTTTAGGTCCTTTTCAGAAATTTGACATTCCTCAGTTGAGAATTCTTTGTTTAGCTCTGTACCCCATTTTCTAATAGGGTTGTTTAGTTTTCTGGAGTTCAACTTCTTGAGTTCTTTATATATATTTGATATTAGCCCCCTATTGGATTTAGGATTTGTAAAAGATTTTTTCCCAATCTGTTGGTTTTCTTTTTGTCTTATTGACACTGTCCTTTGCCTTACAGAAGCTTTGCAATTTTATGAGGTCCCATTTGTCGATTCATAATCTTACAGCGGAAGCAGTCATTGATATTCTGTTCAGGAATGTTTCCCCTGTGCCCATATCTTAAAGGCTCTTGCCCACTATCTCCTCCATTAGTTTCAGTTTCTCAGGTTTTATGTGGAGTTCGTTGATTCACTTAGACTTGGGCTTTTTACAAGGAGGTAAGAATGGATAAATTTGAATTTTTCTACATGCTAACCACCAGTTGAGCACGGACCATTTGATGAAAATGTTCTCTTTCCACTGGATGATTTTAGCTCCTTTGTCAAAGACCAAGTGACCATCAGTGTGTGAGTACATTTCTGGGTTGTCAGTTCCATTCCATTGATTTACCTGTCTGTCGCTGTACAAGTACTATGAGTTTTGATTACAAGTCCTCTGTGGTACAGCTTAAGATCAGGGATGGTGATTCCACCAGAGGTTCTTTTATTGTTGATTATAGTTTTTGCTCTCCTAGGTTTTTTGTTATTCCAGATGAATTTGCATACTTCACTTTCTGACTCTCTCCATCAAAATTCCAACTCAATTCTTCACTGAGCTAGAAAGGGCAATTTGCAAATTCATCTTTAATAATAGAAAACCTAGGATAGCAAAAACTATTCTCAACAATAAAAGAAACTCTGGGGGAATCACCATGCCTGACCTCAAGCTGCACTACAGAGCAAGTGTGATAAAAAACAAAAACAAAAACAAAAACAAACAAAAAAAACTGCATGGTAATGGTACAGTGACAGACAGGTAGATCAATGGAAAAGAATTGAAGACCCAGAAATGAACCCACACACCTATGGTTACTTGATCTTTGACAAAGGAACTAAAATCACCCAGTGGGAAAAAGACAGCATTTTCAAAAAAAGGTGCTGGTACAACTGGCAGTTATCATGTAGAAGAATACGAATTGTACAAAGGTGAAGTCTAAGTGGATCAAAGAGCTCCACATAAAACCAGAGATACTGAAATATATAGAGGAGAAAGTGGGGAAAATCCTCGAAGAAGTGGGCACAGGGGGAAAATTCCTTAACAGGACAGCAATGGCCTGTGCTGTAAGATCAAGAATAGACAAATGGGACCTCATAAAATTGCAAAGCTTCTGTAGGGCNAAAGATACTGTCAATAAGACAAAAAGGCCACCAACAGATTGGGAAAGGATTTTTACCAATCCTAAATCTGATAGAAGACTAATATCCAATATATTCCAAGAGCACAAGAAGCTGAACTCCAAAAATTCAAATGACCCCTTAAAAAATGGGGTACAGAGCTAAACAAAGAATTCTCAACTGAGGAAGGAGTACAGAAAGGCTGAGAAGCACTTGAAAAATGTTCAACACCCTTAACCATCAGGAAAATGCAAATCAAAACAACCCTGAGATTTCACCTCACACCAGTCAGAATGGCTAAGATCAAAGATTCAGGGGGCAGAAGATGCTGCCGAGGATGCGGAGATAGAGGAACACTTCTTCATTGCTGGTGGGATTGCAAACTTGTACAACCACTCTGGAAATCAGTCTGGCAGTTCCTCAGAAAACTGGACATAATACTACCAGTAGATCCAGCAATACCTCTTCTAGG
>NC_034597.1:30767903-30791907 GCF_900095145.1 Mus pahari
TTGAAATGTAAATGAAGAAAATATCTAATAAAACAATTTTTAAAAAGGTATCTGGAATTCTAAGAGTCCAGCTTTTATTGATTATCATAAATTCTGGTTGCTTTATTTGAAATGGATTATGCTCAGCATTGATGGTCATACATGAAAAAGCAGATGTAAGGGGTTGGTATTGAATACTAAAGTGAAGGAAAGAGATTAAGACTGAGAGAGATTAGTAAGCATAATATTGACATATCTGTGAGACTGAGTTTCTTGGCAAAGGATAAAACATAGTTGGAGAAGAGAAAGCTCCTTGGGACAAATCCTGGAAGCATGCCAACTGGGGAATGCATGCCTTGAATTGATTTTCTAGGCCTGAAGATGTTTTTCTTTTTGGCTTTTTTTACCTTTTTAATTTCTCAGAAGAGAATTGGTGTATGGCTAAGGGAATGTGGAGGGTGTTTGATTAACACATTTGCCTCAAAATATTTTCTCTTATTTTTCATATTATTCTTCCCACAAAATAAGTGGTAACCTTATTCATTTTTCTCCCATTGTTATCTAATTTGAAGATTCTTTGAAGTCTTGTTGCTGTGAATCATTTGTCCTGGCTCTTTTAATTTTCTTATGTTTAAGTGCATCTAATTATTACTTTACTTCTCTAGTATATGCTTGTACTTAGATGAAAAGTGGTCTACACACACAGAAAAATGTGCTGGCTTCCACTGAAAAATAAAAATGAACCAACACATGAAGCTTCTGCATCAATCTCTTGCAAGATTCAAAGATGAAGCTTTATTTAAACATTACTTGATCCTTTATGTACATCAGTGTAGTCAATGAGTATGCAAATATTTAAGTAGTTGACCCTGGGTTAGCAATGTAGGAAAGAGTAAATATTTTCTTAATTAATTGTTTAATTAATTAATTAAACATTTCTTAAATGTTTCTGTCTCATTCTTTTGGGAGAGACCAAAGGAATAAATAAAGGGGGACTATTGCAAATCCCTAGAGGAAACAAACTACTGTGTAACAGGGTGTGTGGGGTGGGGTGTTGCCATGGACCAGGCTCAATCAGCCCCCCTCAATCCGTGGGAAATTAGGGGTTCCGGCAGGTGGGCATGGTGTTGGCAAGAACTGACAAACGGACACAGACAAAAGGGAGTGATAAATCTAAATGTAATTTTTTCCAAGAAAACACCAGACTTTTAATACAGAAGAAAAACACAAAAGCCAGGGGAACACATCCGCCAAGTTACATTGACATAAAACAAAACAGAATGCATGCATTAAAAGATGGTAGGAGCCAGGCCAAGTTTACAACTGAGAATAGGAACAACCCTAATTGAGAAGATTTGCTAAACACAGGAGCAAGGTGAATGCTCTGATGTAATGCTAGTCTATTGTTAAACCCACCACCAGGGGTTCTTTAGTAAATACCTGATTATGCTATTCCTCTGGGCCTAGTGAAAAAACCTGCACCAGGGGAATTTACTTCTACTAACCCTTTCATACTACAATCCACCTATTTCCTAGGCCATTGTGTATTCCTGTCTTTGTGTGTGACTCAGCAATTGTCTTAAATAATTACTATGCAGACTAGCCTTGATCTTTTCTAGCTCTGTTCACATAAATTGTAATGCCTAATTAATTTCACTGTCTCTACTAGAAGTGAATTTGAATGTTACTGAATAGGTAACATTCTTACTGAATTCCAAGCTCAGGGCCAGCTTCAAAGATTATCTTGGACATTGGTGTAGGCCAGGGAATAAACTTCAACTATCCTGTCCAGGGGGACCTAGTTATTCCGTGGGTCGAAGGGGACCAAGACTGAAAGAGAAATGGGAAAGAAAGGGAAGGAAGACCAAGCAAAGGGTTGTTTAATGAGGGCTGAACGCCTGCTTATAAGGCACACAGTGAGGGGAAATAGGGAGGGGTTGAGGAATGATCAAAAGAAGCAGAATGAAGGACAAATGGTGGGATGCTTGTGAAGGGGGAGGGGGGGAGGTCGAGCAGCCTTGTAAAGGAGGGGGTGACTCTGCTCCCAACAAAGGAGCATTTGGATTTCAGATGAGAGATGTTGAAGGCCTGGTTGCTCTCAGCCTGTTCTCCCACATTCAACCTGATCTAAGTATTTGTAAAATCATTACTTGGAAGCACCTATAATACAAGAAAGCACACAGATCCATACACCACACTAACGCGGGGACAGGGTTTGAGTATACGGGCTATGGGAATGGCAAGGTTCCAGGAGGCAAAGTTTTCTTGAAACTCTGCTTCACGACCACTTCCAGGCTTTTAAACCTGTCAAGCAGACTTCACTGGAGTGGATGTAGCAGGGTTTCATTTTTTTTTCTAGTTTTGATACAAGAAGATTAGTGGATTTCTACAGTACTTAAGGTGTTAACTCCAAGATTGCCCTCCTACTGAATGAAGTGTTAGCCCCATGAGCATGTTTTGGAACATGTATTAGTGACTTTCTTCTTTGCTTTGATAAAATATCCAGCAGAAGCAGTTTAAGGAACAATGGGTTTATTTGGGTTCACATTTTAGTGGAATACAGTATATCATGGAGAGAGATAATGGTAGTGTGAATAGCTCAAAAATGAGGCACAGGTGTTTGATACAGATAGTTATTTCTTCTGAAGGCAGGAAACAGATAAACAAAGGTTGATTCTTAGCTTCTTTCCCCCTTTTTTTCTTTTATTCAGTCTTTAACTCTAGACAATGGGGTAATGCCAGACACATTCAGAGATTTGTGTCTTCCCACCCTAGTTAAGCCTCTCCGGAGAAGCTCAAATACTCATCCAGAAGTGTGTCTCATAGGTGATTCCAGGTCTAATCAAGTAGACAATGAAGATGAACCTTACAAAGACTATTGCCTGGGAAATTCTCATTATCCAATTTGTAGGTCACAAAGTAGATATTCTTATGAACAGAATAATCTTTTCTATTACATAAGGATGACAATATATACATTGCCTATGTAACTGTTGTGACTTTTTATACCAAATGTATTTCTACTCCATCTGTTTAATCAATATATTTTGGGTAATATATTAGAATATGTTAGAATCTTAAAATACAGTTATTTAAAACAAAATTTCCATGGCTGACAAGTTAATAAAAAAGAAGGAGGGTAAAAAATAATTCAAAAGTACTACAATTAATGCTAGACATAGGGTCAGATGGCAAATAGAAAGGGAAAATTATCTGTTTTTGCGGTTACAGAAGCAATGTGATCAAGATAGAAAACCATGTTTCTAGACTCATAATTAATGAATAAAAGTTACCAAGAGAGAATGAAGGTAATCAATAGTGGAAAAAAATTGAGACGAAGGAGTATATGAAAAGTAGAGAAGTTGTAAATCTTACATAGTTTAGACAGAAGTGTGATACAGGTGACAGGCAGGAACCTGGTATTTTAAAGGTACATAAAAACCAAGATAAATTTAACCAGGAAAAATATTGTCTAACCTAAATGCAATATACAATTTTAAGTGGAACAGTATGTATACACTTAAGATAATATTTTTAAAAATGAAACCATGAGATATAGAAATACAGGTATAGAAATAGATATAAAGAAGTCAAGAAGTATGGAGATTGGGTCTCAAGATTATGAGGCTGAGAAGTTCCTCAGTGTGCATCTGTAAGTGTAATCAAGAAAGGTAGTAATGTAATTCAGTTTGAGTCTGACCGTATTATGATTGGCTAAGAGGATCTCAAATACCCTGGTCTGGCCACGGAAACTCACTTACTCTCTGAGATTCCGTCGTGCTGAGAGATGAGTCAACTGACCCGGATGCCTGCCACCAAAAAAAAAAAAAAAAAAAAAAAAAAAAAAGAGCCCACACCTTGGATGGAGCTCCACCTGGACCTGAAAGCAGAAGGACACGTGGGGAACCTTACCTGAGGCGCTGCCATAGAGCCAGGCTATGACATTGGGCCAGATTGGAGGTTAATGCAGTGTGTGTGTGTGTGTGTGTGTGTGTGTGTGTGTGTGTATTTGTGTGAACAAATGTGATCCCATTTTGCTACTTATTTGTTTTTTGCTACTTATGAATAAATAAGCTATTAAAACCTGACCTCCGAGTCCAAGGTTCCCTTCTCTCCTCTGTCCTCAATCCCGATCCATGACAAACATTCACTACTAGAAGTTGGGAGAATGAGAACCTCCAATTCCAATGGATGATTCGAGTCTCACACTGTGACATTTATATTAGTACTCTTTAACCTCTCTGGCGCACTTGTATTATATAATGTATTCCATCTGGGAATAGAACCTGAAAAAAGTTGGAATGAACTATCACTTGATTTGGGCATATAATCATTGCTGATCTAATATTTCCTCTATTTCTTATCTAAATTCCATGCTACACTTAGCAATACATCTCTTTTGGCTTAAAAAATCAATCCTGATCCAGCCAGTCAGACCTACACTCTACACATTTTATCCCATAACTGATCATCTCCTTGGACTGTTTCACTTGTTTATCACCAAACTTAAGAAAATACTGTAGGGTATGCTATCAGACCATCTGTTGCTAACTGTATTTTTCATTTCCCAGTATGTACCAGAATCCCCATCTCCTTTTTCTAAGTGATAAGGGTTAGGCCACTACTAGTCTTGTGCCAAAAGGAGATGGCAGTGATGGTCATTGTAGATTAACATTCAATGAGATTTTTCTCCATGTCCCTCGTGGACGCGTTTCCCCTCTTGAACCTGAGATCTCTAACGTGAAGAGTTTGATTTCGCATGATATAAACTGATACTTCCCCAAGCAAGTCTCAAGGAAGGTCTATTAACAGTACTTTAGTTTGGCCTCCTTGTCAGTTGTTGACTGGAGAAAGGGCACTGAATAATGGCTTTGATTTAACTTGTTTTCTGACATCTGCTGCCTATTACTCACTCCTCATATCATAGGAGTGTTGACCTCTCTCCTCAGCTTTATTTATTTTCTTGATCAAGCTGAGACTTACCTTAGAGTGCTCAGGTATAAGATAATACAGTCTATCTTGTATGTACATCCAGTGAAAATCCAAATTAACTTTTTCTTTCAATTACTGTAGTAGACTACATTTCTAACTACATATATTTTACAGACTACCATTTAGCCTATTTTAGATATTCAATATGCCCAGTCCCCATGTTATTTTAAAAAAATGGCAAGCATTACATTGTATGTATCCCTTCATGAGCCTCCATGCTTACTCCCTCATTAAATTTTGGTGAGTATTTTAGGTAATCTGTTAATGTCCTAGCTCTTATAATATGTGGTGAGCAGGCAGAAATATCTAATATGGAATTTCCATATGAGGAAAAATAACAACAGATGTTATTTACTGAAATTGGGGAAAGTAATTAATATTTTTCTATCACTTACTGTCCTGTGAGAGAGGACTTGTATGAGTAACAAATATCACTTAAAAGAAATTTATCTGTTTGATATAACTGACTCCTTTTTATATGGGGTACTTGAGAGGTGTACTGGTTAAACAAAGCTATGAACTCATTATTTCTAAACCCCAGTATAAGCAACCCATTGACCTATCCAACAACCCTTCTCTATCACCAAGGGCGCTTGCAACTGTAAGTGGGATAAAATCGTGGGCTTTGTATTAGTTCACAATCAAAGATGGAGCTAGTGAATGGGTTCTTCTTCTTCTTCTTCTTCTTCTTCTTATTATTATTATTATTATTGTTATTATTATTATTATTATTTTGGTGGGTGGGGGGTTTGAGACAGGGTTTCTCTGTGTAGACCTGGCTGTCCTAGAACTCACTCTGTAGACCAGGCTGACCTCAAACTCAGAAATCTGCCTGCATCTGCCTCCAGAGTGCTAGGATTAAGGCCATGCGCCACCACTGCCTGGCGTGAATGGATTCTTATCTCTGAACTAGAAAGTTGGCTGAGGTAGGCTAATTTGTATGGGCTCACAGGAAGTATTCTCAACTGGTGAAGAGGTTTATAAGGCAGTGCTTTGTAAAAGTAACTTTTATTCTCCTGTTGGAATTGTTACCTGTAGGTCCCTTGACATTGCCTGCCTACCTACACCAGAAGGCCAACTCTTTCAAATTCAGACTCCAATTTGAGAACCTGACCTAAGTTTTAACTCAGGTAAACTAACAGGCTGGTACCTAGCATTAGTTTCCAAGTTATCCCTCAAACACTTGAGCCTAGCTCCAGTCTTTAGCCTCACCCAAAACAAGACCCAGGGTACACCTCCATCAAGACCAGCATCTCCAGGTTATTACCCCAACAAATCTGTACTCCCAGGTTACAAGTGACCCCTGCCTAAAGAACACCAATGCAGAGGGAAATAAAAATTAAGTTTTTTGTTTGACTCCCGGCACCAGTCAATTATGCTAAAGGCTATACTAATTTTCCACTTAGATACTTGCATACTTCCCCCCCCCCAGGCCTCCACCCTTATTTGCTATAAAGCCTTGTCCCAATAGATATTCAGGGCTCCTCTCCCAACCCAAACCGTCCTGCATGTTGTTGATGAGGTGAAAGGCCCAAGGTAGCTCGAACAGAATAAAGAGTTACTTTGAATCAGTTCCTGTCTGTTTTTTAAGGGATCGCTAACGCTTCTGAGGTACTACACACCTAGTCCTGGAAGCTTTTAGCCGCTATACAATCTTATCTATGCCTAGAATGTTTTCGGCCTCTGAAATCTGTTACTGAATACGCTTACCCTTTCTAATTTTTTCTGAGCTCTGGCTGGCTAGTTCAACTGAGCTGTTCTGGCTCAAACTCCTCTCTATGATGACTGATAAAATCTGGCTTTTTAAGGCTTCTCCTCAATTGCTTTGTTTGACCTCAATCTAACTCTAGCAATCTCTTCTAATCTTCTGGCTCTTTCTCATTCCCTCCTCATGCTGTCTTTACCTGTGTATAGTTCGTTCTCTTCTCAACATTATACTTTTCTGTCAAACTCTCCTAGTAAAACTGCCTTCTACTGTGCCTCTCAATTCTACTAAACTGCTCTCAATGAACTCTATTGTAAATCTGTAGTGCACTCTTTTCTTCCTGTACTGTCCATCAATAAGTAGCTTTCCTTTCCTCTGTTTTCGTGAAAGTTGGGTGTATTCTATTCTGTCAAATCTTTCTCTGATTCATCACTTTTTCTGACACTCAACTAGACATCACTTTCAAATATGAGTGCTTCCTACTACAAACTAACTTTACCTTCATTGTTGTGGATTAAAGGTGAATATTAAGGACCTGTCTGTATTTCACCCACAGTGATTAAAGGTGTGTGCTAAGGACGGAGCCACACCCTAACTAGAAACAAATTTAATGTCCTATAACAGTGCTTTTAAACTATTCTTTCAAAGTACTGGAATAGTTTGTATTGGATTTTATCGCATACCAATATTTGCATGACTGTATTTGAGTTAGACTTAGAGATGATGGTAATTTGACAAGGTTTTAGTGTTAGCCTTCGGTCTAAACCCCACAGTTACCTGGCAACAGCTAGGTATGCTCCTCCTCACAGTTACCTGGCAACAGACATGTAGGCCTGACCCACTATAAAAGGAGCTGCTTGCCCCCTCGCCACCCCCTTTCTCTCTCTTGCCCTCTTGGGCTCTTCCTTTCCCACATCACTTCCCCATTCCTTTCCCCCTCTCTCCATATGGTCATGGCTGCCTCTACTTCTCTATTCTCCCCCTCTCTCCGCCTCTACCACCCTCTTAACTCCCCTCCCCAAACCCTGAATAAAATCTATTCTATACTATACTGTTGTGTTGCTGGTCCCTCGGGGTGAAAGGATGCCTTGGCATAGGTCCACTGAAACATCTCCTCGCCCACACACTTATAGAACACATCCCTTATCTCTTTATCTTTTTATAAACACATCGTTTAGTACTAGGTATTAATAACACCATTTAACTAGAAGACTCTAGGGTCCAGGCTTCATTTGTTAGAATTGTAAACTGCAACTTAGAGATAAAGCCAAGTTATTTTTTTACTTTATCCACATATTTTCCTTGGATAACTACAGAGTTAGAGACTAATAGTGAAAGTATTATCAAACTACTGCAGAAAATTTTTTCTTAGTGTACATCCCCACTATAGTGAATATTGTTACCATGTCAACCCAAATGCTATGCCTATCATGCAATAATATTTAAGAAATTATTTTTATAAGTTACTTTTCTGATTCTGTGATAAAACCCTATGACAAAAGTAATTTAGGGAAGAAGGCATTTGTTTTGCACTAATATTTCAGTCCATGATGACAGAGAGGGCATGGAAGAAGAAGCTGGAAACTGGTGGAGGATATTTTTGTATACTCACAGGAAGCAGAAAGTGAGAACAAGAGGTGTGGTGGGTTTATCAGCCCTTAAAGTCTATTGCAGCGACTTGCATTTTTAGTAATGTTTTACCTCCAAACTATTTTAGAAGCTCTTAAACAGCACCTCCAAAGTGGAGATTAATTGTTCATGTACATGAGCCTATGGAGGGTATTTCTGACTCAGACTACTAGAGTATATCATACATATATATGTGAATGTGTATATTTGTAGCCTTTGCTTTATTCACACATATTTGTCATGTACTTATGACTTAGGTGGAGATGTGTATAATATCTTCTTTCCAAGAAACTTTTCTCTGGCTACTTTCCAGTAGGGTCTCTTTACTATACTTGTGGTTGTTATTCTGAGATCGATCTTTTTGTATTTATTTTGCTTGTTTAAATCTCTGTGTTAGTGTTACTTACTGTTGTATTATTTGTTTTTTGTATGCATGTTTCTGTATTCAGTATGAGGATTTTTGAGCTGATTCATGTTGGTGCATATATCAGGAGTAATTGATTATACCCACAGTGTGTTGCTAGTATATCAAGGAGTGTCAAACTATTTGTCTAGAACAAGGCGCTGAGACTCTGTATTGAAATTTGCAAAACTCTACAGTCACAGAAGCAAAAGTTTTACACTTAAAATGAACAAACAAAAACTACAAGAATCTTTACATAGTGTGTGTAATTACCACCTGTCAATTGAGCTTAGGTAGATTAGAAGGTGGGACATCCAGAAGAGAGAGAGATAGGATTCTGAGAAATAGTCAGGCATGGGAGATTCACTCCAAACGCTGAAGGAGGCAGTTGAGTGACCTGAAGAGAGGTAACTAACCACATGGTGAAGCTTGAACTAATTTAAATGAGATAGTTGAATTATGAGCTAGCAGAATTGAGCCAAACCTTATGGTTTAGGCATTTATTCATATATATGAAGTCTCAGAGTCATTATTCCAGGGAACAGAGAGAAAGGGTGGAAAAGCCTGTGGTTACACCATGCTACACGTGAATAATTCTATTTTGACATAGCATAGAGACAAAGATAGAAGAGAGTAAAGCCTGCAAGTGACACATAAGGGTCTACTCCTTTGCTCAAGGACCTCTTAGTGGACTCCCTGCCATCTAAAGGCCAGCTGCACTTCCCAATAGCACCACCTAGGGACCAACTATTTAATGTGTATACCTTTGTTAAATGTCTTAAAGAACTTGGCAGTGCCATAACAATGCAAAATGTTACCAGCAGGGGGGACTGTAAAGCAAGATTATCAATGGGCCTTTGAAATGGAGTCTTAAAAAACAGTCAAATGTCACACCTTCCCGAAGGCTCTTGGTTCTTCCTCCTTAGCAGACAAGCTGTTGCATGAAATATTGAGAAAAACAACAACAACAACAACAACAACAACAACAACAACAAAACATGTCATGCCATCGCAGGCTAGGCATAGGCCAGTGGCCTTGGTCTGTCTCAAGCCCAGCTGACAGACCGAGACCACACTCTTTCCTTTTAGCCAGGGCTTGTCTCACCCAGGCTGGCTCAGCTTCTCCTGGCTCCGCAGCTTCCTACATTCTGCCTTCCTCCCTTGTCCTTGGCTCAGCAGTCCAAAAACAAGTTCCTTTCTCCTGAGTTCCCTCTTCTCTGACCTGGAAGTCCTGCCTCCTTCTCGCCCAGTTAATTCTTGTGATTTTTTTTTTTTTTTTGGGGGGGGGAGGGGAAGGTTCCACCACAACAAGTCAGTGAGTGGACTGGTTAAGTAGACCTGCTAATGGTTTTATGGACTGGCCCATTGAGCAGTGCTACCTAAGACTAATCGCCTTTTAATTGTGATCTGTTTCTTGGTTTAGTTTATCACTTTTAATAGACCAGCCTCCAGGGCATTTCTTGTTTTGTCCTCAGCTGGGCTTTCATTTTGTAGATGAAACTCCAAAACTGATGCGCTCTATATCTTGTCTTGTATACCGTTCCCTGTTTAGTTCTAGAGATATACTGACACATATGGCCGTGTATTTATGCACTCATACATTAGCCATAAGATGCACTCATACACTTAACCAAGAATTAACTTAAAATAGCGTTTCTTGCTAACTTGGAAATGCTGTGTGGGCTTCCTTGGAAGGTGTTTTCTATTGTGACTTTGAGTCACCCTGAGGCATGATTATTTTTTCTTAAGTACTAGAAATCTGTGTCTCTGCCTCTATTTAATATATATGGGATGTTAAAGATGGGAAGTAATCCACTCTTTAACATTACACAGCAAGACTGTGGGACTTTGTGAGCTTGCAGATGTTAAGATGTTCCTGTTACTTTGTGTTCTCATTTGGTGGCCACACAGGCTGCTCTGTTTTCCTTGGGACATTTCAAATCCTGGAGACTTAGAACTGGATACAGTTCAAGGTAGGATTCATACCTGCTATTTCTGTTTCTTTGGAAACTTAAAAGCCAGTTCCTTCTAAAATGGAGGCTGGAAGATTTTTTTGGCATTAGTGTATAGGTTTTCACTTCTTGGTTCAGCCTGAAAATATACTAAATATTGTACTAAGTCTGCCACTTCTAAGCATGAGTTGGGGACTTTTTTTTTTTTTTTTTTTTTTTACCCTGATGAATGTCAGCCACCCAGAATTGTCTCCATTCTTGATACAGACTGGGAGGCTTTCTTTACCTGTTACACTTCCAGTTAATAAAAATATTCAAATACCAGTGGGAAGTTGTTAGGCTGCCTAAGTAATCATTAGACAAAGATGACCTAGTCCTTGAAGGACAGCACTGAGCTTAACAGACATTTTTAACACAGGGTTTCCTCAACATCTTCCTTGAAAATAAAGGTTTTAAACTTTGCCAGCTAATAGTACTGCTCCCTATTATCTTATCCAGGAGAAATACCTGCATCTTCAAATAGAGTGAAGCCTGAGAATGGAATGTTTGCCAAGTTCTCAACATTGGAGCTTATGTCCAGGAACCTCATAGGAGATTTCATAGGAAGGACATTGATTTGAGTCTTAACTAGGTTACGGGAAAAAAAAAAATCGTCTTAAGAAGTAGAAAGAACTGGGTTCCATTCCATACATGGTATCAAACTGAATTATCTTGGATACACACTGGCGAACTTTACTGACCTCATTCACTCTGATACTAGTTTGAAATATCCTGACAAGTACATTTGTGTTATCCTCAGCAATACTGGAACCTATGATTCATTCTGTAGATCCCATAGAAACTGATCATCAATAAGGACCAGTCCCTTCTTGTAAGAGCACTTATCCATCCAGAATTGATCATTTTACTAGAAGCACAGATAACAAATGGCAATCCAATGCTGTCTTCTTAGCATACCAGAGACTACAAGGTTATAATATGTGATTGCTGATGGGTGTTGAGGTTAAAGGAGGATGCAGTTTGTTAGTAGCTGTATTGACTTATTTTTCTACCTATGACTTGGCATCATAGAAGAGTATGACTCTTCCCATTCATGGATAGGTAAAAAGAACTAACTTTTCTCCCCAAGGCTAGATCAGTCATGTGTGCCTGCATATCTTGAAGTCTAAAGGCACTGAATATCAGGCTATCACTTTAAGTCCCCTTTGTAAGCAAAAATATGGTAATTCTTCATTGACATAAAGTTCATGTACCTTAAAATACATTCAGTTAAATGATATAATTTAATGGCTTTTGATATACACAGGTTTTTGTTTAAGTTATAATACACACACATGTATACTTATTAGAATTTATGTCATTCTTCACTTATTCTCACATTTTGTTTGTAAAGACTTGCCTAATCTAAAGATTTTGTAAAAATAAATCATGTACCTTATTGTTTATCATAATCACCTTTTGTTTAGTACATTTACAGAGTACTATCTATCATGTATCTTTTATCTGTCATCTCCCTAACTTTCATTTGTCTATCTATCTATCTATCTATCTATCTATCTATCTATCTATCTATCTATCATCTGTCTTTATCATCTGTCTGCCTTTCTGTTTTTCTCTGTCACTGTTGCTGTCTCTGTCTCTCTCTGTGTATTTAGATTAATATCTTAGTTATTGCCAACAAATTCCATTATACAAGTACATTTATCTGTTCATTAACTTGGAGACATTTGAGCTGCAGTAAAATTATGTATTATAGAAAAATTAAGGTTGAAATTTATTGTCTCTCTTGCTTTCCCAGATAACCACTTGGATCAGCTAGCAAACTTCTGTAAAAAAAAAAAAAAAAAAAAAAGTAGCATAGATTTTTATTGGTATTGAGTCTAGAAATCAATTTATAATAGCTGAGTTTATAATGGTTAATGTATATGTCAACTTGATTGGCCATGTAGTGTTCAGTTATTTGGTCAATTATTATCCTGGACTTATAAGTGAGGGTGTTTTCAGATGAGATTAATGTTGGGATTTTTAGATTTAGTGAAATTGATTGTTTTACCTAATTGATTTTTTTTCTCATTTCAGTTGAAAGTCTGAAAAAACTGCTTTTGAAGTAGTAAATTGGTTTTCTTCTGCTTTCAGACTCACCTGAGTTCTTTGTTCATTCCCTGGCCTGCCAGCTCTCTATGAGGAACTAACTTCATCAGCTGTGTTGGTTCCATAGCTTTGAAATTCAGAATGGAGCCATGGCATCTGCTTTTCTGTATCTCTAGCTTGCTAAGTAAGCATTTGGAGGCTTCTATTGTCTCTAAACTATCTGAGCCAATTCCCAGGAACATCACCTTATACATATCTTAGTGGTTCTGTTTCCCTGGAAAAGCCTAAGGAGGAGAGGCATCATAAATACAATAGAATTTCTACTCCATGGATATGGGATGTCTTTCCTTTTAAGATTTACTGAATTCCTGTACTGGCTAGCTTTGTGTCAACTTGACACAGCTGGAGTTATCACAGAGAAAGGAGCTTCAGTTGGGGAAATGCCCCCATGAGATCCAGCTGTGGGGCATTTCCTCAATTAGTGATCAAGGGGGAGAGGCCACTTGTGGGTGGGACTATCTCTGGGCTGGTAGTCTTGGATTCTATAAGAGAGCAGGCTGAGCAAGCCAGGGGAAGCAAGCCAGTAAGTAACATCCCTCCATGGCTTCTGCATCAGCTCCTGCTTTCTGACCTGCTTCAGTTCCAGTCCTGTATCCTTTGGTGATCAACAGTAGTATGGAAATGTAAGCCGAATAAACCCTTTCCTTCCCAACTTGCTTCTTGGTCATGATGTTTGTGCAGGAATAGAAACCCTGACTAAGACAATTTGATTCTATAAGTTTAATAGGATTTGATATAAAATTTATACTCTTTTGGTTAAAGTTCTTTGTATTACACTGTTTTTGAAAATTTTACAACATTTTATAAGTTTGTAGCCATGTGGTTTAATGCAAGTATATAAGTGATTTTTGTGAATTAAACTCATTTTCTTAATTTTTTTTTGTTTTTTGTTTTTTGGGTTTTTTGGGGGGGGTTGTTTGTTTGTCTTTTGTTTTTGTTTTTTGTTTTTGTTTTTGTTTGTTTGTTTGTTTTTTGAGACAGGGTTTCTCTGTGTAGCCCTGGCTGTCCTGGAACTCACTCTGTAGACCAGGCTGGCCTGGAACTCAGAAATCTGCCTGCCACTGCCTCCCAAGTGCTGGGATTAAAGGTGTGCACCACCACTGCCTGGCCATTTTCTTCATTCTTGTTTAGCATACTTTATTATATATTTCTTTTTCTATAAGCCAACAGTGCCACATATAGACAGAAGTCATTTAACTTCTGTCAGTCTGGATGTGGGTTTCCTTTTATATACTAGATGACCTGAATAGTGCTTTTAGTAAAATATTGGACAGTGGTGAAAGCAGATCTACAGTTCTCCTTACTCTTGATCCTCAAAGGGAGATAATTTACTCACTATTAAATACAATGTTAGCTAAGAATTATTTTTAGTTATTGTCCCATGTGTGTATATCTATGTGTGGATATGTGTACATGAGAGGCCAGAGGTAACAGAGTCCACTGGAACTGGATTAAAAATGGTTGTAAGCCACAGAATTTGGGTTCTGGGAACTGAACTTGGGACTCTGCAAGAGCAGTTTCTCTTAACCACTGAGACATCTTTCTACCACTCTCAGTTTTATACAAACAAGGACACAAGCAAACCCTTAGTGTGATCCTAACTCAATTAACCATAACAACATAAACAATCACAATAACCCCTCACAAACATGTCAAAGGATGAGCAATCTGTTCTAACTGTTCCTGAAGTATAGAGAAATTTTACTTTAGCAACATGGCTACACTGGCAAGGGATCACATCCAAAGACTTTCTAGGTCTATGTGACCTGGCTGGAATGGAGACATGTACTTAGTATATACCTTTAATGTAAAATTAGTTTGTAGAAGTCATGTTTTAAAGGAATGTCTCATTAAGGAGCAGAATAAATGATGAATCAGAGAACAATTTGACAGAATGAATCAAATACAGAATACACTCAACTCTAGGGAAAGAATAGCTATTTAAGAGCAGTGCAAGGAGAGGGAGCCCTTTGGGAGTCAGTGCAGTGAGTGCAGTGCAGTGGAGTTGAGTTCCTTAGTGAGTTTATGCAGTTCAGTGCACTTTGACAGAAGCCTTTCAATTACCCAGGGTAGGGAAATTCTAAGGGGCTGAGGCAGGGGTCGGTGGGTTGGAGAAGGGGGAACCCTCATAGAGGCAGGGGGAGGGTGAATGGGTAGGGAGTTTGTGGAGGGGAAACTGGGAAAGGGGATAATATTTGAAATGTAAATAAATAAAATAACAAAGAAAAAAAGAAGAAGAAAAAAGGAGACAGAAGATTAGAACAAATTGCCAGAGATAATTTGAGGAGAATGATGCAGTGATAAACTGAGATGGAATCAGTAAGCTTGGAGAGGAATTTAATCCAGAAGAACTGAATTGAACCAGAAAGCCAGAGTTCAGAAATAGCTAGAAATGGTGAGCTTATTCAGCAGTAAACCTCTGAGATAATGTTTACATCTAGCAAATAAAAGTTACTTTTGTACTTTACACTGTAGGCTTGCCTCCCAGATGACTCTAGATCTCATCATGTTAATAACACTATCATAATAATGGTAAATAATTGTTTTGTTGAAATATTCTGTATACATATTCATAATACATGCTAATAGCTATGATAATATATATATATATATATATATATATATATATAACATATGGATATATGGATATACATCTACACATATGCATATATATACACATATATGCATTTTTTTTCAAGACAGGGTTTCTCTGTATAGCCCTGGCTGAACTGGAACTCACTCTGTAGACCAGGCTGGCCTCGAACTCAGAAATCAGGCTGCCTCTGCCTCCCAAGTGCTGGGACTAAAGGCATGCACCACCATGCCCGCATTTTTAACATATAAATTACCAAAATTTTTATATGTAGTAGCTCATGGTATTCACTTATGACCCCTTTTAACTCTAAAGTAGGAGTTTATGTTCCCTCTTTGGAGTTGACATTTTTCTTAGTTTTTCTTTTTAGCATGAAGACATTTAGGACATTTATGCTTTTGAAGAAGCACCATTTACAGTTCTCACCTTTGTCCACTGATTTTCTATTCTATTAATTTTTATTTTGTCTCAGTTAATTTCTTTCTTCTGCTTATTTAAGTGAACTTTGAAGTTCAATTTATGCTTTCTTAAGATTACAGCTATAGCTCATACACTTTAGTTCGTTATGTTTTCATTTCATTTGTCTCAAATTATTTTCTATTTCCCCTCATTATTTCCCAGTTTGCTAATGGTTTAAGATTGTGCTGTTTAACATTCACATGTTTTTTTAAATTTCCCAAACACCCTGTTTTATTGATTTCTACTTTCAATTTATTATGGTTAAAAAAATACACATTTCATGTCAGTGCTCTTAAGTAACTGAGAAATATTTTTAGTCTATATATGCTTTAGAATCAAGGTTTTGTGTGATTTTATGGTCTTACAGTGTTTGTATAATCATGGTTTTAAATATGCAATATTATTCTATTCAGGAAACATCAATGCCTGTGTTGATATGAAATTATTATAACAGGGATTAAACAGGTAAGTTACTTTCATTTAATCAGTCAAATGGTATGACCATGGTCGCTTGGTAAATGTACATGATTAGAATTTATAATGAGGGCCAAACAGTACTTCTATTAATAGATGATTTTCATTCAACATATGGTTAAATTCACTTATGCAAAAGTAATAACTTTCCTCTTTCGGGAACATTTGATGCATTAAACATCACAGTGTGAATAAAGTTTGATGTTGTTAAGTTCTTAAGACCTTCCCATAAAAAGGCATTTAGGAAACAATTATTACCTAGTTCACATAATGAAATTACATTTTCTGTTCTTAATATTCTTTCAATAATATAGAGATTGTATATTATTGTATTGTATTTTAAAAGTCACACACATTGATCATATATTTTACTGTAGGAGGAAGGAAAGCAAACATCAAAATCAGAAGCTGGGAAATACATTCCTTTATGCCTGTTTTCTTTGGTTCAGTAATATGTTTGATCTAGACTTTCTGTGGGATTCTTTAGGTCCATTATCCACTGGTCAAGAGCCTGCATGGGCTACATCTTCTTTCTGGCCTTCATTACTTTCTCTTGATTCTATTTAAAGTGCAGTCAGTCTTGTGAAACTATAAGATCAGTGTCAGCATCCGTACCTGAAATTTTGTTTGCTCGATGAAGCTTTTTTTTCCAATTTTTTTATTAGGTATTTACTTCATTTACATTTCAAATGCTATCCCCAAAGTCCCCTATATCCCCCACTGCTCCCCTACCTACTTACTGGTGTATGAAATCTACTTGAACATCTATCACCCTTCTTATGAGAAATTCATTATCAATTCTCTTTGCTCTGGTTCTTTTAGGAGAGAAGTCATTGAATATATTAATTCTTAGCATTGTTACCATTTGCTTTCTATGTCTTGTATTTAGTAATGTTACTTACATACAACTTATAATACCTTTAAACAAAGGCACTTTACAATTTCAAACTGTTCTTTGCTTATAACCCCACCCACCCATTTTGGGATGCGGATGAAAAGTGTACTTTTTCTTGCTTCTTCTACAGTTCTGAAACTTCCCATGTCACATGTAAACATAGATTGATTTAAAGATGTACCTCTTTTATTCTTTCACATTCAGTTTTCTAGTTGCATTTTATGGTTAAGTTTCTCAAAGTTGGAAACCCTTGAGATTTAGAATGTTTAAAACTTGGGAACACAACTTGCTGGTGATAAGCATCATTACTGTCTTGGAAGATTTTGTTTTTATGTCTTCCTAAGCACATTGCTTCTAAATCATTTGAATATTTCTGTGTGTTTAATTTTTCAGTTATATGATCTGGCACATTTTAGGTAATTTCTGTGGTTTCATTTATGTGAGCTAGTGCATTTTAGTTGATTTCTATGATTCCCTTATTAACTGACATTACCTTCTTTTGCAGGGTGCTACATTCCTAGTTAGGATTCAGAGAAAGGAATAGGTTTTAATAAATAAGGATATGTGATATGTCACTCTGTGTTGGGTGTAGTTTTAAAAGCATGCTACTGCTTTTGCCTCAAGCTGCAAGAGACCCTCCCAGATTAGCTCCTGATTGGCAGCTACCAACACTGACCTGCCTTGCCCAGGAGCTGCTGTGCAGTGACTCTGCCCAGCTCCCTTTTGTCCTATTAGGTTAGCTCTGGGTTGGTGGCAATCCTGCCTTATGCTCCAGGAGTTTACCCACTGCTCCACCAGCCTACTCTTGAGGCCCTAGAATCTGCAGATAAGGGGCAGACAGACAGCATTATTATTTCAGAACTTGACAGCTAGGCACAATTGCTGGGTACAGAATCTCCTGCCTTGAAAGTCATGCCCTCATCAATTATTATCTCCATTTCTCCTCCTGCTCTAAACTTAGTGGTTTGTATCAGCAAGCCCATGCTGACATTCTTGGTCATCTACTGGTAGCTAAGGACACTGGTTCTAGCTGTCCCAAAATTTTACATGATTGCTACATGCTTCTCATTCCAAAGCCTGACCAAAAAGACCTCCCTCTCTTTCTCTCTCTCGAAGTCTCTCTTTTCTCTTGGAAACTGGAAATCTCACCTATGCCCTCCACCCAGCAACTGGCTCCCAGACTTATTTATTAACAAATCAAGAACCAATTAGGGAACCAGACCTTAGTATCAGCACTTCCCCCTACAACTCTGCAGACCCTTGTTCTCCACCTCCCACACAATGTACCCTTTAAAACAACAATGGGAAATAGAGAGAATGCACATGTAATACTGTAAGCCAGTGTTTACCAAAGCAGTTTTTGTTTTTTTTTTTTAAACAAGCTCCCAGAAGTTATTTTGGCCACATAGTCTCAAGCTAGCTCTGGAATTTATAAAGAAAACTAATTCCCTTGGATCTCATTTTCTCATGCTCCTCTCAGATAAAGTTAGCCAGACACCTGTGATTCTGAGTATCATCACTGTTCATGTCACTTGTTCTTGATGTAGATCACACTGATGATGCTATCATAAATTCAATGTGAGGAATCTGATGCCAGAGTGATTAGTAGGAACATAGCTGATTGTCAATCCTTTGTTGAAATACTAGCTACATCTTACTTCAACTTCAATTTTACTCTTGGTATTTTATGTTTGGAATGAGAAAGAAGACAAAGCAACATTCTATACTTCTGTACTCTTTCTTGCTGATACACTTTCTTCTGAATGCATAGACACTGGTTGTTATTTTCACCCCAAGAGCCTCATTAGCTTATTTTCCTTCTGAATTGTGTATTTAATATGCTATCTTACAATATGCTTTTGTGCAATTTCAAAAGATAGTCAATAATTTAGTTACTAGTTACCATGGTCAGATATGATTTTAAAAGACAGAATCAAAGATAGACAAAATGAGAAAAGAACTTTGATCCTGACATGTGGCTGAAGTTGATTCCTCCAAGACATACAATTGTAGAGTCTGCAATTACACACCAACATGCTGCTGGATTGTTCCAGTTGAGAACTGTATTCTAACAATAACAAAAATACATAAAGAGCCACTGTAAGTAAGTGCATGCTTGCCTCATGCATGTGCAGAAAAAACAACTCACATATTCATACCTATGCACATATACACAGGCACTTGCTTGAGTATCAACATAAAGGTGTAAGAAACACATGCACACACATACAGACACACACGCAAACACACACACACAGAGAGAGAGAGAGAGAGAGAGAGAGAGAGAGAGAGAGAGAGAGAGAGAGAGAGAGACTCTTTGACAATAGAAGATGAAAAGTCATTCTATAGAAGTGCTATCCATTAGAAGGTGTATTATCTGCCTCCCCAAAAAACAAGGAGGTATTTGAAATAATATAAAATTAAAAATGTTTGTAATTTGAATAAGAAGAGAATTTGAGAGAGACAGTAAAGCAAATACATTGAAAGGTTTAAATGGATAAAATAAGGATTACAAAAATGAAAACTATCAAAAGAAAAGGCATATTTTTAAATGACTCAAATAAAAATTCTTGATACTACTTTTGATATAAAAACCCCATTGAAAGTTAAATAGCAGATTAAGTACATTTGAAAAGTGATTTAGTGCGTTGAAAGATAGATTTGAGGAAATTACCCACATACAGCACAGAAAAGAAAAATGTGAGAGGTAACAGAGAAAGAAGAGCTTGTGAACATGTTTAAGAATCAATCCACCAAAGGGATGCAAAGCTATTAGGGAGAAAACTTGAACGTTTTAAAGATATGTAAGGAGGGCTAGCATTGATGGACAGATAAATCACATAAGGGATGAGAGACACTCTACCTTGAAGATGTCTTTCTCTTGCAAATGCAAAGAAACATTAAAATGTCTTTTTCACAGAGCTACACAGAGTGAGCTTAAATTCTGATGGATGAGTACATTTGTGGGAACCATCAGGGAAAATTTAGAGTAGAATATGGTGGGAGGCAAATGAAAGAAATCAGAGACAGATAGCAAGTAAGGCACAAAACTGGTAACTTGGAGCAAACAGTGCTGATGTGGTAATCAAAGAAACTTTCAGGAGGAATGAGGAATAGAGATTCTGATGCAACCTTTCATGGGAGTCTGGTATGTAACAAACCACTGCTTCAATAGGAAAAAGTGATGGAAGTGTTGGGAAATGATTTCTTTTATTCTCAGTTGTAAACAGTTAGGCATTGTGGCTCTATGGCATCTGCTATAGCATTCCATTCTATAGCTGCAGAAGAAAAGCAGCCTGGGACAATGGGCAAACATAAGTATAAGTCATTGTCTAATAAAACTTACTTATAAAAACAGAAGCTGCCCCATAAGCTGTAGCTTGGAACTCTCTGCTCTGTTAAATTATATTGTGCTTTGAAAATCAGGAGAGCAGATCCCTATTCTCATGCTATGTATAGAATGAAATAACATCAACATAAAAATGTATACTAAATATAAGTAAAAAACTCTAGATTGATAGAAAATTCTAGAAGAATATTAATGTAGATCAAATTTTCCTAAGACGTAGCAGATGACATGAAGTGGGAAGTATTTATTTAGCATTGTGGTGGTTTGAATATATTTGGTCCATGGAAAGTGG
The DNA here is from genome assembly GCF_900095145.1 of Mus pahari. Classification (NCBI taxonomy): domain Eukaryota; kingdom Metazoa; phylum Chordata; class Mammalia; order Rodentia; family Muridae; genus Mus; species Mus pahari. The sequence continues at coordinate 30,788,777 of NC_034597.1, forward strand.
CACTGTTAGGGAATATGGCCTTCTTGGAGAGAAAGTGCCTCAATATTGGGGAGGGCTTTGAGTTCCTATGCTTAAGCTCTTCATTGCCTAGGCTAAAAGAGTCCCCTGACCCTTCTGGTTGCCTGCAGAAGACAGTCTTCTGCTGCTGCCTTTGGATCAAGATGCAGAACTCGTGACTTCTCTAGCAACAAATCAGCCTGCATGATGCCATACTTACCATCTTTGAAATGGACTGAACCTCTGAAATTGCAAGCCAGCACCAATTAAATGTTTGCCTTTAGAAGACTTGCCTTAGTCATGGTGTCTGTTCACAGCAATAGCAACCATAACTAAGACAAAGCATCAAATTTTAAACATTTGGGTATGCCAAAATATAATTTACAAATTAAATTTAAAAGGAAATTGCTGTTTTGAAAGTAACATCTACAACATATATCACCATCCCAAGGTTATAGAAAATATATTCATTATATATTTAAATAAGTGAATAAAGCCAACTTAAGAGGAAAGTCAAATTACTACTATCCATATGTAAATATTTCTGGTTTTAGTACTTGAGTAAATATAGTTTAAAACATACTTTATGTGCATGGAGTACTGCACTCAATTTTTTTCTTGAATGTTCTAAATCCAAATTCAGGTCTTTGTGCCTGTGCAACAAGCACTTGACCGGCTGTGTTATCTTTCCAGCTTCCTGATATACAATTTTATAATCTTTAATATTATAGCTACCGGGAAAGAAAGTCATATATTGCTGAGTGTAAGTGCCTGCAGCCATTTTAGAATGCAAAGTGACAATATTCAGTAATATTACATTACTTTCTAGTACATATCCTGAAGAAACTCATACATACATGCATATGAAGTCAAACAAGCATATAATTGAGGCATTGTTCAAAGCATTAAAAATACTCAAAAATGATCCATAGAAGGATAGTAAAGCTTTCATTGTTAAGGAACTACATCATACATACAAATATAATGTATTATTTTTATATAACGTATATATGTATATACATTATATAAACATATTTTATTAAATATTATTTACATATAATTTTGTGTATATAACACTAGCACCAAACTTCTTGCAGTATTACAATACAAATTTTTGGTATTACCATGAAGCATTATATGAACCTAGTATAGTAAAATAAAAAGAGCAGAGAAATATATATGGGCTTGGCTGAAAAGTTAAGCACAAAATTTTAGGAGAGTGAATTTCTCTTGAACAAGAAAGAGAGGAATGAGTCAGGTGTGATGGTGCACTCCTGTAATACCACAAATTCAAGAGGTGTAAGCATGACTTTTGAAATGTTGAGGATGGTCTATGATACATATTGGGACCTTGTCAAGGGAAAGGGAGAAGAAAAAAAGGAAGGAGAAAAATGATAAATATAAAGTTATAAGTATATATAATATTTTTGTCTTTAATAAATGACATTATGCAATTTTGATACAGTGATGGACACCACTGGCATTTTTTTTACTTTTATATTTTCTTAAGGCTTTAATAATTTAATGACTTTTTAAATATGGCAAATAAATATTTACAGATATTTCTACATGCATGTATATATACATATATACATATATATATACAATAATATGCATACACATATAATCAAGCATGTGAGCATAGCCATCAAATATAGAAAGTGTATGAATAGGAGAAACATAGAATTATTAAAAGGCAGAATTGCAATTTTCAAGTCTGCACATATTCCATATGGTTGGAAATACTACAGGGTAATAGTTCATGCAGAATATTGCTAAGCAAAAGAGAGGGTCAGTGGAGGATTTTAAATAGAAGTAGGAAATGAGATGGCTGCAAGTTTTATTTTAAAATATTCTGGAGGATGCAGCATAAGAATGGAATGGACAGCTTTCTTATAATTTTGAGTCAAACGTTTAGGGAACTATTTCCTTAGCCCTGAGTAAAGACTGTAGCAGCTGGTAATGATTTGGGCTGTGATATCAATAGGACTTGATGATAAATTGAGGACAAAATTAACAACTCTTGAGAATTTAGCATATGTTTTGCCTTGCTAGTTGTCAAGAAGTTATAGAAGATGATAAGCAAAATTTCAGATTGGATATTTGTTGTAGAATAGACAAGGCAAATGCATACACACACACACACACACACACACACACACACACACACACACACACATTGTGAGCACAGCTATCTTGCTTACCCACTGAAGGTCATGGTCATGGACTGAGAGCGGAAAGTATGTTCTTCCAGGAGGGGGATTCTCATGTGTCTTTGTGTGACTTTTCCTCTACTGGCATGGAAATGGCTCATAAGTAGAAGGGTCTTTCTGTACCACTGAATTTACAATTCAAGACATTTCTGTGCTGGGCACCATGTCTTTGAATCTAAGTTGTCTACAAAGACAATATAAGACAGAGCTGATAGGATATTCCAACAAGTTTGTCACTTTGAAGAAGATTTTTTTAAGGCAAAATCAACACATTGAGTCTTCATGTATGTTTTTCTGTTCTTCATAAGTGGTTTCTGGGGGGCAAGTTTCTGATATTTGCCAACAAATATCATCATAATTCGTAGTCACAGGCTTTATCCAGAAAGACAAATAGTAAAAGTACTAAAATTTAAATTTCTCAAGCAAAAGTGTATGATTTTTGAATCTCAGGGAATTTGCAGAATGTTTGATTGTACTGTTAAATATGGTTAAAAACAGCAATTTACAGAGTAACTGAGGGGAATACATGGTCTATTGCCAAGAGGACACTTAACACCCCTTAAAAGTAGAAATCACAGAGTTCCCAATTGTTAGGAAGCAAGGATCTTCCACATTTGAATACATCTGCAGTCCATGTTCTTCCAGCATTCTTTATTCAGGATTTAATAACCAATTTCCCCTCAGTTTTATTTTTAATTAATTATTATTGTGATTTATAAGTTTCAGCAAGATGGAAGCAAGAAATTTCTAAATAGCAAAACTTTTCATTCTGAAATCCCAAGATATATATCAACTTGAAAAGAGTTTAATCACATATTATTGTTGCTAATTTAATTAATTTTCTTTTTTTTTATTATTATTATTATTTTCTTTATTTACATTTCAAATGCTATCCCGAAAGATTCCCATACCCCTCCCCCC
>NC_034597.1:30794327-30807839 GCF_900095145.1 Mus pahari
TGGGATGAAGCCTACTTGGTCATGATGAATGATCATTTTGATGTGTTCTTGGATTCGGTTTGCGAGGATTTTATTGAGTATTTTTGCATCAATTTAATTAATTTTCTTAGTTCAGTTTCTACTGTTCTTCCTGGGATGGTATTGTGTCTTTATTATTTATCTTGCAAGTTGCTGTCTTATATTTTATATTTCTCAATTTTACTTTTTGAAAATGGAATTTTTTTTATGGTTGATGTAACTCATCATTTTCATTTGTATTTGTTTTATCTTGTGAAAAAGTAGCATATACAATCAGGTTATTCTCTTAGAGGATAACTTAATGAGTTCTCATGGGGTGCTTATTCACACATATTTCAAACTGGTCAGTAATTATGGCTTTCCAACCTTCCAAAAGAAGACCAGATTTGTTTACACAATTACACTTTCATCTCTCTCCCTCTGAGATAGTCATACTTTGAATTATCTAGTAATGATCTTCATGTTTTTCCATAGTAGTGCTACCTATATATTCCCTGTAATAAATTTACAACTTTTTTTTTTCCTTTTCATCTTCTTCTCTACTCCTACCATTTCCTGTCCACCTCTACACCCATCTGGATCCACATTCTATCTGAATTTCATTTAAAATCAAATATCTCAGGGAGAATGAGAAGATAAAATAAATTAGAACAAGATAAAACAAATCCAAAAAATTGGAGTAGAACAAAACTAATTAATAGATGGAAAAGAGCCCAAGATAAGACACCAGAAACAGATCATTCAATTGTTACAGAGATTCAATTGTTAGTGCAATGAGGAATCCCATACAAACACTAAACTGAAATAACACGTACACAAAACATGAAGAGTAAAAAATTAAATAAATAAAAAATAAAAATTATATTAAAAAAAAAATAACCCTAGCTTTCTGATTTGAAACTACACCTGGAGCATACCTGACATGCTGGCTCTGCACACACATTTACCACACCCAGAGGAAGCCTGGTTCCTAGTTGCTCTGATACACCCAGGATCACAGTCCTACCACATCCAGAGGAGGCTATACCCCTGGGTATTGTAATATGCCTAAGATCACAGAGACTCAGGAACCTCTACCCATCCAGAGGTAAAGGCTCCTTCCTGTTTGAACATCAAGGAAGGCTAGGACACAATAAGACCAAACCTAAGGATAATAGGTACAGAAGAGAGTGAAGCTTCTCAACTTAAAAGGCCAGTAAACAACTTCAACAAAATTATAGAAGAAAACTTCCCTGACCTAAAGAAAGAGATGCCCATGAACATACACGAAGTCTACAAAACTCTAAATAGACTGGACCAGAAAAGAAATTCTTCCCGACACATAATAATCAAAACACCAAATGCACTAAACAAAGATAGAATATTAAAAGCAGTAGAGAAAAGGGTAATATAACATATAAAGACAGATCTATTAGAATTGCACCAGACCTCTCACCAGAGACTATGCAAACCAGAAGGTATTGGACAGACATCATACAGACTCTAAGAGAATACCAATGCCAGCCCAGTCCACTATACCAGCAAAACTCTCAATTACCATAGATGGAGAAAACAAGTAATCCATGACAAAACCAAATTCACACAATATCTATCCATGAATCCAGCCCTTCAAAGGATAATAAAGGGAAAACTCCAACACAAGGAGGGAAACTACATCCTAGAAAAAGCAAGAAAGTAATCTTCCAGCAAACCTAAAAGAAGATAGCTACATGAAAAGAATCCCAACTCTATCAACAAAAATAACAGGAAGCAAGAGTTACTTTCCCATAATATCTCTTAATATCAATGGACTCAATTCCCCAATAAAAAGACATAGACTAAGAGACTGGCTATGCAAACAGGACCCAACATTTTGCTGCATACAGAAAACCAACCTCAGTGACAAAGACAGACACTATCTCAGAGTAGAAGACTGGAAAAAAATTCTGAGCAAATGGTCCCAAGGAACAAGCTGGAGTAGCCATTTTAATATAAAAAAATTGACATTCAATAAAAAGGTATCAAAAAATATAAGGAAGGACACATCATACTTATCAAAGGAAAACTCTACCAAGATGAACTCTCAATTATGAATATCTATGTTCCAAATGCAAGGGCATCCACATTCATAAAAGAAACTTTTATTAAACCTCAAAGCACATATTGCACTTCTCACAATAATAGTGGGAAACTTCAACACCCAATACTTAGCAATGGAAATATCATGGAAGCAGAAACTAAACAGAGACACAGTGAAACTAACAGAAGTTATGAACCAAATGGATTTAACATATATCTATAGAACATTTCACCCTTAAAAAAAGAATATACTTTCCTCTCAGCACCTCATGGTACCTTCTCAAAAACTGACCATATACTTGGTCACAAAACAGGACTCAACAGATACAAGAAGACTGAAATAATCCTATGCATCTCATCAGAATACCACGGCCTAAATCTGGTCACTTCAGTAACAACAAAAATACCAGATACACATGGAAGCTGAACAATGCTCTACTCAATGATAACTTGATCAGGAAGAAATAAAGAAATTAAAGACATTAGTTTTTAATGATAATGAAGGCCCAACATACCCCAACATATGGGGCACAATGAAAGCAGTGCTAGGAGGAAAATTCATAGCTCTGAGTGCCTCCAAACAGAAGCTAGCGATAGTATACAAGGGCATCTTGACAGCACACCTGAGAGCTCTAGCACAAAAAAAAGCCATTTCTCCCAAGAGGAGTAGATTGTAGGAAATAATCAAATTCAGGGCTAAAATCAACCAAGTACAAACATAAAGAACTATACAAAGAATCAACAAAACCAGGAGCTGGTTCTTTGAGAAAATCAACAAGACAGATGAACGCTTAACCAGACTAAGCAGAGGGCCCAGATACAGTATCCAAGTTAACAAAATAAAAAATGAAATGGAAGACAAAACAACAAAAACCGAAAATTCAAAAATCATCAGATCCAACTACAAAAACCTATATTCAACAAAACTGGAAAATCTGAATGAAATGGACAATTTTCTAGACAGATACCAGGTACAAAAGTTAAATCAGCATCAGATAAACCATCTAAACAGTCTGGTAACCCATAAAGACATAGACACAGTCATTTAAAAAAAAAAAAAAGCCCAGCACCAGATGGGTTTAGTGTAGAATTCTATTATTCTATTCGACCTTCAGAGAAAATCTATTACCAATACTCTTCAAACTGTTGCACAAAATAGAAACAGAAGAAACACTACCCAATTTGTTGAGTGAAGCCACAATTACACTTACACTTAAATCACACAAAGACCCAACAAAGAGAGAGAACTTCCGACCAGGTTTCCTTATGAATATCAATACAGAAATACTCAATAAAATTCTTGCAAATTGAATCAAAAAACACATCAAAATGATCATCCATCATTATCAAGTAGGCTTCATCCCAGGGATGCAGGGATGGTTTGAAATCAGTTAAAATAATCCACTGTATAAAGAAATTCAAAGAAAATAAAACACATGATCATCACATTAGATGCTGACAAAATATTTGACAAAATTCAACAACCCTTCATGGTAAACGTCTTGGAAAGATCAGGAATTCAAGGTCCACATAGTAAAAGCAATGTACAGCACACCAGTTGTCAACATCAAAAAAAAAAAAGAAAGAGAATTTTGAAATATTCTCACTAAATTAAGGGACTAGAGAAGGCTACTCCTTCCCTCCCTACTTATTCAATATAGTACTCAAATTTCCAGCCAGAGCAATTAGAGAACAAAAGGAGGTCAAAGGGATACAAGTTGGAAAGGAAGAAGTCAAACTATCACTATTTTCTTATGATATGATAGTATACTTCAGTGACACTATGAATTCCACCAGAGAACTTCTAAATATCATAAACAACTTCAACAAAGTGGCTGGATAAAAAATTAAACAAATCAGTTATCATCCACTTCTCAAAGAATAAACAGACTAAGAAAGAAATTAGGGGGGAAACACCTTCACAATAGTCACAAATAATATAAAATATCTTGGTGTGACTCTAACCAAACAAGTAAAAGATCTATATGACAAGAACTTCAAGTCTTTGAAGAAAGAAATCAAAGAAGACCTCAGAAGACAGAAAGATCTCCCATACTCATGGATTGGTAGGAGTAATATAATAAAAATGCCCATCTTGCCGAAAGCAATCTACAGAATCAATGCAATCCTCATCAAAATTCCAACTCAACTCTTCATAATAAGAAAGAACAATTTGCAAAATCATTTGGAATAACAAAATACCCAGGAAAGTGAAAACTATTCTCAACAATAAAATAACTTCTGGAGAAATTATCATGCCTGACTTCAAGCTGTATTACAGAACAAAAGTGATAAAAACTGTATAGTATTAGTACAGAAACAGGCAGATAGATTAATGGAAGAGAATTGAAGACCCAAAAATGTACCCATATACCCATGGTCACTTGATCTTTGACAAAATATCTAAAACCATCCAGTGGAAAAAAGACAGCATTCTCAACAAACGGTGGTCAGCATGTAGAAGAACCATTCCTATCTCCTTGTACAAAGCTCGAGTCCAAGAGTATCAAGGACCTCCACATAAAACCAGATACACTGAAACTACTAGAAGAGAAAGTGGGGAAGAGCCTCAAACATGTGGGTATAAGGGAAAAATTCCCTGAACAGAACACCAATGGTTTATACTCTAAGATCAAGAATTGACCAATGGGACCTCATAAAATGGCAAAGCTTCTGTAAGACAAAGGACACTATTAATATGACAAATGGCAACCAACAGATTGGGAAATATCTTTACCAACCCTACATCCACTATTGGGCTAATATCCAATATATGCAAAGAACTTAAGAAATCAGTCTCCAGAGAACTGAACAAGCCTACTAAAAATGAGGTAGAGAGCTAAACAAAGAATTCTCAGCTATTACTGAATGGTTGAGAAGCACATAAAGAAATGTTCAACATCCTTAGTTATCAGGGAAATGCAAATCAGAACAATCCTGAGATTCCACCTCACACTAATCAGAATGTCTAAGATCAAAACCTCAATTGACAGCAGATGCAGGTAAGGATGTGGGGAAAATGGAACACTCTTCCATTGTTGGGATTACAAGCAGATACAACCACTCTTCAAATAAGTCTGGTGGTTTCTCAGAAAACGGGTCATAATATTACCTGAAGACACAGGCACACAACTCCTGCTCCAACATATACCAAAAACACATGCTTCGTTATGTTCATAGCAGCCTTATTCATAATATTCAGAAACTGGAAAGAACCCAGATATCCTTAAACAGGGGAGTGGATATAGAAAATGTGGTGCATTTACACAATGGAGTACTTCTCAGCTATTAAAAACAATGACTTCATGAAATTCTTGGCAAATGGATGGAATTACAAAGTATCATCCTGAGTGAGGTAATCCACAAATGAACACACATGGTATGCACTCACTGATAAATGGATATTAGCTCAAAAGCTCGGAATACCCAAGATGCAATTCACAGACCACGTGAAGCTCGAGAAGAAGGAAGACCAAAGTGTGGATGCTTCAATCCTTCTTAGAAGAAGGATTACAGAGACAAATTGTGGAACAGAGACTGAAAGAAAGGCCATCCAGAGACTGCCTGTCCTGGAGACCTATCCTATATCAAACCCAGCCACTATGGAAGATGCCAAGAAATGCTTGATGGCAGAATCCTGAGAAAGTTTTCTCCTGGGAGCCAGAACCTAACAAATACAGAGGCGGATGCTCATAGCCAACCATGGTACTGAGCAAGGGGTCTCCAAGGGATTAGTTAGAGAAAGGACTGAAGGAGCTGAAGGAGTTTGCAACTCCATAGGAAGAACAATATCAAGCAACCAGAACCCCCAGATCTCCCAGGGACTAAACCACCAATCAATGAATACACATGGAGGGACCCATGGCTCCAGCAGCATATGTATCAGAGGATCGCCTTGTTGAACATCAATGGGAGGAAAGGCCCTTGGTCCCATGAAGGTTCAATTCCCCAGTGTAGGAGAATGCCAGGGCGAGGAGGCAGGAGTGTGTGGGTGGGTGGGGGAACACCCTCAAAAAAGCAGGGGGAGGGGGGATGTGATAGGGTGTTTCCAGATGCTAAACTGGGAAATAGAATAACATATAAAATGTAAGGAAATAAAATATCCATTAAAAAGAGAAAAGAAAAGAACTCTAACATGATGTTATGACACAAAGAAGCTCAAAGGATACCATTTTGTTTATTATTTGTTGGCCATCTACTGCTGAGCTAGCAGTCTTCCTGGGAGAATAGTTTGTTTCCCCAGTGAGACTCCCTTGGTGACAACTAATTTTTCATTTGCAAGCTTATCAGTTAGAAATAACTTTTGTGTTAAGGATAGGGTTGCATGTGTCTACTTCTCCTTCCTGGTCTAAGGCCGCATCTTGTGCAGAACATGAATGCTGCCTCAGTCTCCTGAGTTCATATGTACATTCTACCTGTTGATGACATGAGCTTCACTTTTTGGTGTCCTAGCTCATCTGGCTCTTTCATTCTTTCCATCTCCTCTTCAGCAGGGTTCCTTGAACACTAAGGGCAATATCTGATTCAGGGATGAATGTTCCAGTCTCTCACTCTCATCATATTGTGTGTCTGTGAGTCTCTTTATTTGTTCCCATCTCCTGAAGGGACAAGCTTCTATGATGATGGCCAAGCAAGGCACTGATCTATGTATATAGTGGAATGTCTTTAGGAGTCATTTCATAGCTATGTTCTTTCAGTAGAATAGTGTCAGAGGTCCCTGGGCTATCTATGCTCTAGAGATTGTGACCCAAGAAGCTTCGGGTACTGGTTCCATTTTATGGGATGAGATTTAAATAAGATCAGGTATTGGTTAGTTCCTCCCAAATGCATTTTGCAACCATTACACTACAGTCAGGACCCCACTGTACACAGAAAGTTTTGGGGCTGGGTTGTTTACATTTCTTGTTTGGTAGTGTGCAGAGTACCTTCCAGCAACAAAAATTCTAGCCAATAGGCATGAAGGTTCTAAGTAGGCAACAGCTCAAGTTGTCAGTGTTCAATGTGTTGTATAGTTATTGTTGTCAGCAATTGGGCCTTGCTGTTAGTTTTTGGAGAACAATGTACATAGATTTTACAACACCCTGGGTTGTTTGGAAGTTGCCATAGGAATGATTAGCCAACAGCTCAAATCAGCATAATCCATTCCCCATACTGAAACATCCCTTGGTTATGAGATATAGCAAGTTGGGTTTCTATCTCCCTTGTTATTTGTCAGTTTTATTAAGATTGCCTTTGTTTACATATATCATTTAAAAAGCTTTTACTACGTTTCAATAAAACCCCTCAAATGGCCTTTAATTTTAGCTGGTCCTTTGTATTCTCTTCCTCATCCTCATTTCCTCTCCCTCTCCATGTAATTCCTCTAGTGTTAACTTTAATATAGAATTTTGATGAACATACAGATGCATAAATGCTTTGGTAAGTTTTGAGCTTCATCTATTCTATTGCAAGTAGCAAAATTGCAATTACATAAATTTGTGTATATTACTCCTCTGTATGATTTTTTTACATCATTATTCATTTGCTTTGGGTGGGCAGACATTAGCATATATACATGTGAAGCTATTGTGAATGCTTTTGTTATATGATGCTTACTAAAATCATAATTTAATTTTTTAGAAGTAGTAGATACTGAATGCTTGGAAGATAGGGTATGAATTTTTCCTACTTATTAGATAATAACTAGCCATATTCCATAAAATAATACTGCAACTTTATACTCACACATATTTATGAGATGAGAGCCCTATTCCTCACAAGTCTTATTCACATGATATCATCTGGTTTTATCAAATCTACTGAGGATGTGGTATCTATTCCTCCATAAATGTTTTATCACAGTGTGTGATGGCTAATTGGCATTATCAACTTGTTTAGATGAAGAAAGTGTAAATGAAGCACACTTCCTGTATCTATGGAGGGGTATACCCAAATTATTAGACCAGAATGGCACTGCTGAGGCTTCATCTCTGAGGTAAGGATAGAATAATGGCATTATTAGGAACTGGTGGTCTAAAGTGCTACCTTACAGGAGGAAGCAGAGTTCTAGGGTAAATTTTGGGTACCTATGTCTTGGTATGGGTTCGTCCTTTATTCCTCATATTCTGTTACTTTTGTGCTCCATTCTCATATTTCTGTCTTTCATAAGATGAAGCACATTTTGTGTATCTATGGAAGGGTATGCCCAAATGATTAGACCATTAGTTTTGCTGCAAGCTCCTTCCAAAATGATGTTTTGCTCAAGTACATGAAGCAGAGCAGGCATAGGGTACATAAACTCTCTGTAGCTACAACAAAAAATAGATCTCTCAGTTCTCCTTAGACAGTTTGAGTCTCATGATTCAAAAAACTAACTGGTCACTGGAATGTTTTTTTTTTTTTTATTTAATTGATTTTTTTACTTATTCACTTTACACCCTACTCACTACATCTGTCCTGGCCAACCTCTACTACAGTTCTTCCCTCATTTTCCTTCCCACTCTCCTCTGAGCAGGTGGGGGTCCCCAGGGTATCCTATTCACCCTGGCACTTCAAAAATCTGTGAGGATAAGTGCTTCCTTCCCTACTAAGGCCATACAAGGAAGCCCAGCCAGAAGAACATATCCCACATACAGACAACAGCTTTTGGGACAGTCCCCATTCCAGTTGTTTGGCACTCACATGAAGACCAGGCTACACATTTCCTACTTATATGTGGGATATCCAGCCTGTGTATGTTCTATAGTTGATGGCTCGGATTCTGGTATCCCCAACATCCAGGTTAGTTGGTCTTCCTATGGAGTTCCTACCCACTTCAGGACCTACAATCCTTCCTATTCTTCCTGAAGATTCCCCATGCTCCATCCACTGTTTTGTTGTGGGGTTCTGTATCTGTCTGAGTCCCCATGTCCATCCACTGTTTTGCTGTGGGTATCTGTATCTGTCTGTATCTGTCTGCTGGGTGGAGCCTCTCAGAGGACAACTTGCTCCTCTCTGCAAACATAACAGAGTAACATTAATAGTGTTAGTGACTGGTGCTTGCCCACGGGATAGGTCTCAAGTTGGACAAGTTAGAGGCAGGCCTTTCCTTTAATTGCTGCTCTATTCCTTGAGCCTGAATTTCTTGTAAACAGGATAAATTTTGGGTTGAAAGTTTTGTGGCTGGGTTGGTGTAACTATCACTCTAATGGAGTTCCTGCCTGGCTACAGGAGGTAACCTCTTCAGGTTCCATATCCCCAATATAGTGAGTCACATCTAAGGTGATTCTTAAGGATGCCTCCCTTATCCCAGGTCTCTGTCTCATTCTGAAGATCCCCTACCTCCTCACCTGTCTGTTGCAGATTTTTATTCATTCTCATGGCCATCTAGCCACCTCTCCTGTCCTTCCCCACACCTGATGCTGACCTCCCACTTCCCCTAACCCATACTTCTTCCTTCCCAGTTCCCTCCCTCCATCTGATGCAGATGACTACTTTAATTTCCATTCTAAATGAGATTCCTGCTTCCTTGCTTGGACCTTCCTGATTGTTTAGCTTCTTTGGGTCTGTGGAGAGTAACATGCTTCCTGTATTTTATGGCTAATATCCACTTATAAGTGAGCACATACCATGTATGTCCTTTTGGGATTGGGTTATCCCACCAAGGATAATATTCACAAGTTCCATCGATTTGCCTGCAAAATTCATGTGTTTATTTTCAATAGCTGAATAGTATTGCGTTGTGTAGTTGGACCACGTTTGTGTTGCCCATTCTTCAGTTGAGGCATATCTAAGTTGTTTCCAGTTTCTTACTATTATGAATAAAGTTGCTATAAACATAGGTGAGCAAGTGTCTTTGTGAGATATTGGAGCCCCTTTTGGGTATATACCCAGGAGTGGTATAGCTGGGTTTTGAAGAAGAACTATTCCCAATTTTCTGAGAAATGACCTGATTGGTTTCCAATATGGTTGTATAAGTTTGTACTCCATGTCTGCCTGGGCATTGCCATGCTCCCACCTTGATGATAGTGGACTGAACCCCTGAAACTGTAAGCCAGCCCCAATTAAAATATTGTCATTTATAAAAGTTGCCTTGGTCATGGTTCTGTTCACAGCAGTAAAATGATAAGACGCTTTGCTCCACATCCTTGTCAGCATGTACTATCTCTTGAGTTTTTTGTTTTTTGTTTTGTTTTTTATCTTAACCATTCTGATAGGTGTAAGATGGAACCTCAGAGACATTTTGTTTAGCATTTCCCTGATGATTAAAGACTTTGAAATTTTCTTTAAATACTTCTCAGTCATTCAAGATTCCTCTGTTGAGAATTCTCTTTAGTTCTGTACCCTAGTTTTTAATTGGGTATTTTGGGATATTAGTGTCTAACTTCATGAATTCTTTTTAAATTTTGTATATTAGCCTTCTGTCAGATGTAGGTTTGGTAAAGATCCTTTCCCAGTCTGTAGTCTGCCATTTGGCCTATTAACAGTGTTCTTTGCCTTTCAGATGCTTTGCAGTTTCATGAGGACCCATTTATCAACTGTTGATCTTAGAGCTTGAGCCTTTGGTTTTCTGTTTAGGAAACTGTCTCCTGTACCAATGATTTCAAAGTTATTTCCCACTCCTTCTTTTAGAATTAGTACATCTGGTTTTATGTTGAGGTCATTGGTCCATTTGGACTTGAATTTTGTGCAGGGTGGTAAATATGGATCTATTTTCATTCTACATATAAACACCCAGATAGTCCAGCACCATTTGTTAAAGATCCTTTTTCTTTTCCCATTGTATGGTTCTGGATTCTTTGACAAAATTCAAGTGTCTATAAGTGTGTGCGTTTATTTTTGGGTCTTTGGTGTGATTCCATTGATCAACATGTCTGTTGCTGTACAAATATCATGCAGTTTTTATCACTATTGCTCTATAGTATTGCTTGAGCTTAGGGATATTGGTTCCTCTCAAAGTTCTTTTATTATTGAGGATTGTTTTGTCTATCTGAGATTTTGTATTTCCATATGAAGTTGACAATTGCTCTTTTAAGGTATATAAAAAATTGTGTTGGTATTTTGATGGATAATGCATGGAATCTGTAGATTTTCATAAGATGGCCATTTTGAGTATGTTAATCATACTTATCCATGTACAAAACAATCTTTCCATCTTCTGATATCTTAGTTCTTGTCATACTGATTTTTCACTTGCTTAGTTAGTGTTACACAAAATTATTTTATATTATTCGTGACTATTGTAAAGGTGTTGTTTCTCTAATATCTTTCTGGGCCCATTTATCATTTGAAGAAAGGAGGGATGGTGGTTTCTTTAAGTTTATTTTGTATCCAGCCACTTTGCTGAAAGTATTTACCAGCTGGGAGAGTTCTCTGGTAAAATGTTTAGAGACATTTATATATTCTATTATTTCATCTGCAAATAGCAATACTTTGACATCTTCCCTTCCAATTTGTATCCACTTGATCTGGTTTGTCTTATTGCTCTGTCTAGAACTTCAAGTACTAGATTGAATGGACAGGGAGAGAATGGGCAGCTTTGTCTTGCCCCTGGTTTTAGTGGAAATATTTTATGTTTCTCTTCATTTAGTTTGATGCTGAGTACTGGATTGCTGTATATTGCTTTGATTATATTTAAGTATGTGCCCTTTATTCCTGATTCCTCTACTACCTTTAACAGGAAGGAGTGTTGAATTTTTTGAAAATAATTTTTTAATTAATTAATTTTTTATACTTCATATTCTATTCCCCACCTCTCGATCCACTCTCTGACTGTTCCACATCCCATATCTCCTCCCTACCCATGTGTCTACATGTGGATTTCCCCATGCCCTACTCAACATGACCTCTAAACTCCCTGGGGCCTCCAGTCTCTTGAGGGTTAGATGCATCATCTCTGAATGAACACAGACTCAGCAGTCCTCTACTATATGTGTGTTGCGATTCCCATATCAGCAGGTGTATGCTGCCTGTTTGGTGGTCCAATATTTGAGAGATCTCAGGGGTTCAGATTAATTGAGAATGGTGGTCCTCCTAGAGGATCACCTTTCTCAGCTTCTTTCAGCCTTCCCTAATTCAACAACAGGGGTCACCTGCTTCTGTTCATTGGTTGGGTGCAAATATCTTCATCCAATTCTTTCAGCTGCTTGCTGGGTCTTTCAGAGGGCAATCATGATAGGTCCTTTTTTGGGAGCACTCCATAGCCTTAGTAATAGCCTTGGGACCTCCCCTTGAACTGGATCCCACTTTGAGACTGTTGCTGGACCTTCTTTCCCTTGGGCTCCTCTCAATTTCCATCCCTGTAATTCTCTCAAACAGGAACAATTATGGATCAGAGTTGTGCATGCAGGATGGCAACCCTATCCCTCACTTGATATCCTGTCTTCCTGTTGGCAGTGGACTCTATAAATTCCGTATCCCTGCTGTCAGGCGTTTCATCTAAGGTCCCTCCTTTTGAGTCCTGAGAGTCTCTTCCTACTCAGGTCTCTGGTGCATTCTGGAGGGTCCCTCAACCTCCTATCTCCTGAAGTTGCCCATTTCCATTATTTTGGCTGGCCTACAGGGCTTCAGTCATTTTCCCTCCCCCAATACCAGATCAGGTTCCCCTCTCCCTCACCTCCCCTGCTTCTACTTTCCCTCACAGGTCCTTCCCTCCCTAAAAATCTTCACTAACCCCACATCCTATAGAGAGTTAATATCCAAAATATATAAAGAACTCAAGAAGTTAATCACCAAAATCCAAACAACATAATCAAAAAATGGGGTATAGAACTAAACCAAGAATTCACAACTGAGGAATCTTGAATGGCTGAGAAGAACCTAACAAAATGTTCAAAATCCTTAGTGATCAGAGAAATGCAAATCAAAATTACCTTGAGATTCCACCTTACCAATCAGAGTGGCTAAGATCAAATCCTCAGAAGACAACACATGTTGGAGAGGATGTGGAGAAAGAGGAACACTCCTCGATTGCTGGTGGGATTGCAAACTGGTACAACCACTCTGAAAATCAATCTGAAGGTTCCTCAGAATATTGGAAATAGATCTACCTGAAGACTCAGCTATACCATTCTTGGGAATATACCCAAAAGATGCCCCACCATGTCTCAGAGGCACGTGTTTCACTATATTCATAGCAGCCTGATTTGTGACAGCCAGAAGCTGTGAAACGCTCTGATATTCCAGTACAGAAGAATGAATACAGAAAATGTGGCTCATTTACACAATGAATACTACTCAGCTATTAAGAATAAGGACATCCTGAGTTGTGCAGTTAAATGGTTGGAAATAGAAAATTTCATCCTGAGTGAGGTAACTCAGACCCAAAAGGAAATGCATGGTATGTACTCACTAAGAAGTTGATATTAGCCGGGCCTGGTGGTGCAGGCCTTTAATCCCAGCACTCGGGAGGCAGAGGCAGGTGGATTTCTGAGTTCGAGGCCAGCCTGGTCTACCAAGTGAGTTCCAGGACAGTCAGGG
>NC_034597.1:30807884-30809013 GCF_900095145.1 Mus pahari
AAAAGTACAGAATACCCAATACACAGTCCACAGAACTCAAAAAGTCAAAAAGCTGAAATGACCAAGTGAGGATGCCTCGGTCCCACTTGAGAGTGAGAAGAAAGCTATCACAAGTGGGGAAGGAGGGAGGGGTGTTTAATTTTATCAAAGGCTTTCTCAGTATATAATTATATAATCATGTGGCTTTTTCCTGTTTGTTTACATGTTGGATTATGTTGATTCATTTTCATATATTGAACCATCCCTGCATCACTGGGATGAAACCAGTGTGATCTTGATTGATGATGGCTTTGATATGTTCCTGGATTCAGTTTGTAAGTATTTTATTGAGTAGTTTTGCATCAATGTTCATAGTAATAATCAATCTGAACTACTCTTTCCTCATTGAGTCTTTGTGTGGTTTAGGTAGCAGTATGAATGAGGCCTCATGGAATTAGTTTGTCAGTATTCCTCCTGTTTTGATTTTGTGAATTAGGTTGAGATGTACTGGAAACTCTTCTCGAAACTCTGATAGAATTCTACACTAAAACCATCTGGCCCTGATCTTTTGTAGGTAGGGAGACTTTTAATGACTGCTTCTACTTTTTTAGGATTTATGGAACTATTTATATAGTTTAACTGATCTTGATTTAACTTTGGTACTGGTATCGTGTAGCAAATCTTCCATTTCATTAATATTTTCCAATGTTGTGGAGTACAGGGTTTTGAAGTAAGACCAAATGATTCTATGAATTTCTGCAATATTAGTTCTTATGTCTCACTTATTATATATATATATATATATATATATATATATATATATATATATTCTTTTGATGAGTATGAAGTGCTCTTCTCTGTCTCTTGATTAATTTTAGTTGAAATTATTTTTTGTTAGATATTAGAATGACTACTCCAACTTGCTTCTTGGGTCCATTTGCTCATAAAACTTTATTCTAGCCCTTTATTGTGAAGTAATGTCTATCTTTATTCTTGAGGTGTGTTTCTTATATGCAGTAGAATGGTGGATTCTTCTTTTACATCCATGTGGTTAGCCTGTGCCTTTTATTGGGGAATTGATTCCACTGAGGTGCATGCATGTGTGCATAAGAGAGAGAGAGAGAGAGAGAGAGAGAGAGAGAGAGAGAGA
>NC_034597.1:30809068-30887968 GCF_900095145.1 Mus pahari
AGAGAGAGAGAGAGAGAGAGAGAGAGAGAGAGAGAGAGAGAGAGATTGTGTGTGATTTCCTTGTTTTTCTCTATGGAACTGCTTATTTACTGTTTTCTTGAATGTAGTTATCCTTTGGTTTTCCCTCTAGTAATTTCTTTGGGGCTGGATTTGTGGATAGATAATGTTTGAATTTTAATTTGTCTTGAAGTATCTTGTTCCCTCCATCTATGGTGACTGAGTGTTTTGCTGCATATAGTAGTATAGTTTGGCACCTGTGGCTTTTTAAAGGTTGCAAGATATCTGACCAGGCCCTTCTAGCTATTAGAGTGTTGAGAAGTCAGGTGTAATTCTGATAGGGCTGCCTTTGTATGTTACCTGACCATTTTTTCCTTGCCACATTCTTCCCTTTTTCTCTAGATTTTGTGTTGAGCATTTTCTTTTCTGGTCTAATTGGTGTTCTATAAGCTTCTGATATATTTATAGGCATCTGTTTTTTTTTTTTTTTTTTTTTTTTGGTTAGGAAATTTTGTTGAGAATATTTTCTGGGCCTTAGAGGCACCTTCTTCTATTTCTATTATTCTTAGGTTAGGCCTTTCCATGGTATTCCAGATTGCCTGAAGACTTTGTCTTAGGAACTTTTTAGACTTAACATTCTCATTGACTGACGTATCAATTCCTTCTACTGTATCTTTCACACCTGAGATTCTGTCTGCCATCTCCTGTATTTTGTTGGTGATGTTTGCATCTGTTGTTGATGTTATCTTCCCTAGGTTTTCCAGGATTTCCTCAGGATGTATTTTCTTTATTTGCTTCTATTTCTATATTCAGGTCTTCTACAGTTTTATTTGTTTCCTTCACTTATTTAATAGCATTTTCTTGTATTTCTTTAAGGGATTTATTAATTTCCTCTTTAAGGGCCTCTATCATCTTCATAAGATTGGAGTTGAGATCTTTTTTTATATATCTTGGTTGTGTTAGGATATTCAGGACTTACTGTAGTGAGGTGGCCAATTGTATTTTTTCAAGAACCTTTAGCCATCTGGATGGATTTGGTCCCTGGATGTTCTTTTTGTAGTTGGTATCAGAAGGAGGTGAACCTCAATGGTACTGGTATAGCAGGCCTCTGATGGATATTCTTCAGCTTTTTGTTTCCAGGCCTGCAGTTCTGTATAGTTCAGGAGCCTCAGGTCTGATTGAGGTGGGCAGAGAGGTGGCTGGAGAATGAAGTTCTCCCTGGGCTACCAGGTTGCTCAGGGAAGCTTAGCTTGGTCCCATTGGCTCAGAGAGCAGAGAAGATGGGTAGTGGATTAGGTGTATGGTTCAGGAGTTTGTTGGAGGTAGAGGGAGATGCTGAGATAGAAGGGGCAGATTGCTCAGGGCAGCCTGCCTTGGCTCAGTGGTTTCAGAGAACATGGGAGAACATGATATGGGAAGGGAAGATTACATGTATGGTTCAAGAGTCTAATTAAGGTGGAGCAGTGGTGTAGGAGAATGGAGGTCTCCCTGTGATAGCAGGCTGCTCAAGGAACCTTGGCTTGGCCCAGAGAGTTCAGTCAGAGGGAAGATGGGTGGAGGAAGAGAAGACAACCTGTATTGTTTAGGAGTCTCATATCTGATGGAGGTTGGGATAGAGACAGCGGGAGAATGGAGGTCCCCTTGAGGTAGCAGGCTGCTCTGGCCAGCTTGGCTTGACACAGAGGGCTCAACCAACAGGGAAGATTAGTGGGGGAAGGGAAGTTTACCTGTATGGTTCAGAAGTCTGATGGAAGCACAGAAGAGGAGGTGGGAGGATGGAGGTTCTGCTGAGATATCAGGCTATTTCCGTTATGGAAATTTTAAATTCACTTGTTTAGGTTGATTCCTTGGTAATTCCTAGATTCGATGTTATTTTAAATGTGCGTTTTGTTTTGTTTTGTTTTGTTTTGAATTGCCCTTTTAATTAGAAGAAAATACCTCTGTGTTACTTCTGAGTTACTATCTAAGAACAGGCTATTTAAAAGAAATAACTTAAGTTTTTATTTCTATGATATGCTCCTGTTCTAGTAGTGCATTGGTGAATGAATATGATTGAAGTGGGAAATATTGTCTTACTTTGGTTTTTAATGGATGGCCTTTCACTCTTTAGCTATGAGAAATCATAGTCTAAGTTTCATGCAGATCTTTTTGTTCAAGTCTTCCTTCCAGTCCTTGTCAAATTTTCATGTCAAAACTGCAGACAGGTCTCTCTTTGAGTGAATATTAGCCAAGAAGCTCAGAATACCCAAGATACAATTCACAAACCACATGAAATTCAAGAAGAAGGAAGATCAAAGTGTGGATACTTCTCTCCTTCTTAGAACAGGGAACAAAATACCCATTGAAGGAGTTACAGAGACAGCAGAGACTAAAGGAATGACCATCCAGAGACTGCCTCACCTGTGGATTCACCATATACATTCACCAAACCCAGACACTTTTGTGGATGCCAACAAGGGCTTTCTGACAGAAGCCTGTTATAGCGGTCTCCAGAGAGGCTCTACCAGTGCCTGACAATTACAGAGGTGGATCCTCACAGCCTACCATTGGACTGAGCACAGGGTCCCTAATGAAGGAGCTAGAGAAAGGACCCAAGGAACTGGAGGGGTTAGCAGCCACATATTAGGAACAACAATATGAACTAACCAGTAACCCCAGAGCTCCCAGGGACTAAATCACCAACCTAATAGTACACATGGTGGGACTCATGGCTCCAGTTGCATATGTAGCAGAGGATGACCTAGTTAGTCATCAGTGGGAGGAGAGGAACTTGGTCTTGTGAAGGCTCTATGCCCCAGTGTACGGGAATGCCAGGGTGCGGAAGTGTGTGTGGGTGGGTTGGTGAGCAGGGGTAAGGGAGAGGGGATAGGGGAGTTTCAGAGGGGAAACCAGGAAAGGGGACAACCTTTGGAATGTAAATAAAGTAAATATTTAATTAAAAGGAAACTGCAAACAGTCAGGGGTTTCTTTATTTTCTTTGAATGATGTGAACACAAAACTTTCCCCTTTGCCCAAATTATATTCTAATATATCAGATCACTTTGTCTAGGGATACAATTTGTACTTTGCTATGACATGACATGAACAAACTAATTCAAGCAATAAATAAGTGCTCATTGAATTTCTCCTTAGTATGTTTCTACTACTTTGGATTTTCAGGGTTATAATGATGACTGAAATTAATACATGATTTATTTAATTGCATTGCTCTTATTCAATTTGATGTCAAAGTCATAGTAACATTTATGAAAGCATCATGAAGATATTCTTACACATTCTTAGAAGGCTTTAACATTATAATTATTTCCTCCTTTGTTGTGGAACTCATTTACAACTTCATTTGGGAATTCATGTTGCAAAAGATTTTTTTCCTACTAATAGTGATTTTTTTGTTAATGGCAATTGAAAAAATGTATCGTAACTTAATGCTGTTCAATATTTGGTTTTTCGATGTTTGTAAACATGGATAAATTTATTCATATTAAACTTATCCTTCAGTGTAAACAAACTCATTTCTAATGTTATTTTGCCATCATTTATGTTGGTTATTTTGTTTTGCATCTTCAGATGTTTACCCATTTCGTTACTCTTCCTAATAGCTTAGTTATTTTACTTTGATACTTCTGTGTAATGAGTTCAACACTCTAAGGTGATTCATTAATTTTACTAAAATGTCTTTGCTTAAAAGCTTACTTTTTGGATGGTGATACAGCAAACAGCAGCTTTCCTCTTATTACTTTTTGAGAAATATTTTTAAATGATTTTTCAACATTGTATCTTTTTGATATACAGCTATAAAAGCATTGCATTGCAGTTTGTGTTGTTTGTCAGGTTTGACAATCTGTAACTTTAATAATATTTATTTCCAGATGAAATTAATAAATAATTTAATGTTTTTAAGGTTTAAATATTTTTTATTTAATTCTATTCTTTCTGCTTGGATGAATACAAAATATTAAAGACAAACATATAAGATCTTATTTTACAATTTTGACCTCTTTGGGGTTTATAAACAATTTGAATCTATATATTTTTTCTGCCTACCAACAAGATTTAAAAATTAACATTACCATATGTCAAGATCTCCTGAAACAATAAATAAAATAGCATATGTGAAGTATGGTGGTACAGACATTTAATCTCAGCATTTGTGTGTCAGGGGAACATGGACCATGAATCTAAGGCAATCCTAAGAAACAGTGAGACTGTCTCAGGATTAAGTTCTGTGTAGACAGTTCAGTGGTAGAATACATTGCTAATGTATTAGAGGCTCTTGCTTTGATTTATAGCATCAGAAAAAGAAAAGGCAACTTGGATTCAGTTAATGGCTAGATGAGAAGGTTAGAGGAGGTGAGGCCCCAGAAGCTGACTTATATACCTGTGACTAATAAACATAACAAAGATGCCACCATAAAAAACACAGAACAAGATGGTCTGCATAATACATAGTTCCAAGTCAGTTAGAAATCCAAAATGAAAACAAAAATCTTTATTAACATATCACAATATGCATAGAATTAATTTGACATAATTACTAATATAAAAGTCATGAAGTAATAAAATTTCTAGAATAGTCTGATTCCAGCTTTGAAGGGAGAAAGCCTTCACTTAAAAAAAAAAAGAAACAAAAGTCTTTTAAGAAAAGACATGCAACTATTTTTAAAATATTGATCACTTTGGATTTTTAAGTTAGGAATTTTGATATACAACTTTAACATAAAGAAAAGGCAAATCAAGGACTGGGAAGAAATTATGGTAAAAGTTAATCTTGTGAATATATACACACATATATAATTCAGTTATTTTATCTATTATTAATTATATATTTATCTAGCCCACGTAACTACAATGTAGAGGATATTTCCCCATAAATAAAAAATATAATATGATCTCACTTTCTCTGAGGAAAAAGGGAAAGAGGCATGGGGAGTGGAGAGGGGCAGGAACAGAGTGGGACTGGGAAAATCGGACAGAGGAAAATCTGCAATCAGGTTGCAAATTAATTAATTAAGTCATGAAAAATTGTGAAATGAGAAACGTAAAAAAGTTTTTCATTAACAGCAGAAACAAATTGCCCTAAAGAAAATTAATAGATTTTCAATGTCATTACTGAATATTTTGATTCATCACAAGGACAATATAAAAATCCCATCTATTATCTTACAATTTTCTTTTTTAATTATTATTTTGTTTATTTACAGTCCAGCCATTGCCCCCTGCTATTCCCCCCTCCCACAATTCCTCATGCCATTCCTCCTACCCTGTCTACAAGAGGATGTTCCCCCACACACCTGCCCCCTACTTCCCTGAGGCCTCAAATCTCTCAAGGATTAGAGGCCTATTCTCCTCCTGAGAAGAGACCAGGCAATCCTCTGCTATATATGTGTTGAGAGGCCTTGGACCAGCTCATCTATGCCTCCTGGCAGTGTCTGGGAGCTCCCAGGGGTCCGGGATAGTTGAGGTTGCTGGTCTTCTGATGGGGTTTCCTCCTCTTCAGTTTCTTCCATCCTCCTCCTAATTCAACCTAATTCAAAGTTCTGTTGTATGATTGGATGTAAGTGTCTGCATCTGTGTTAGTCAGCTGCTGGTTGGGCCTCTCAGAGGACAGTCATGGGTAGTTTCCTGTCTGTGAACACACCATAGCTTCAGTAAAAGTGTCAGGTCTTAGTGCCTTCCCAGGAAATGGATCTGAGGTTGGGCTGGTCACTGAACCACCTTTCTTTTCCTCAGTCTCTTCTCCATTTTTGTCTCTGTAGTTCTTTTAGACAGGGACAATTCTGTGTCAGAAATTTTAATTGTGGGTTCACAAACCTTAAGGCCTCCCCTTAAGGCCCTGTCTATCTACTCTTCAAACTCCCCTTCACCAATGTTGAACATTTCATCTAAGGTCCCTCCCTTCAAGTCCTGAGTCCCTTTGAGTCCCTCACCTCCAAGATCTCTGGTACTTTCTAGAGAGTCCCCCAACTCTCCATTCAATATAATATTTCAATACCCTCTGCTAGCACTCTGGCTGCTCTCCTGTACCCTCCTCAGACCTGATCCTGTTCCTGTTTTCCTCACCCCACATCTCCCACCAAAGTCCCTTCCTCCCTCTGCCTTCCATGATTGTTTTCTTCACCCTTCTAAGTAAGATCGAAGCATCCTCCTTTGGGCCTTTCTGCTTCTTAAACTTCTTAAATTCTGTGGGTGGTATCCAAGATATCCTGTAATTTTTGGCTAGTATCCAATTATTAGTCAGTACATACTATACATGTTCTTTTGGATCTGTACTACTTCACTTAGGATGATATTTTCGAGTTCCATCTATCTGCCTGCAAAATTCATGATGTTTTCATTTTTAACAGCTGTGTAATATTCCATTGTGTTAATGAACCACATTTTGTATATCAGTTCTTCATTTGAGAAACATCTGGGTTGTTTCCAGTTTCTGGCTATTACAAAAACACAAACAAACAAACAAACAAACAAACAAAAACTCCACTATGAATATAGAGGAGCATGTGTCCCTGTAGTATGATGAGACATCTTCTGGGTATATACCCAAGAGTAGTATAGCTGGTTCTTTAGGTAGATCTATTTCCAAATTTCTGAGGATCCTCCAGATTGATTTTCAGAGTGGTTGTACCAGTTTGCAATCTCACCAGCAATGGAGGAGTTTTCCTCTTTCTCCACATCTTCTCCAGCATGTGCTGTCACCTGAGTTTTTAATCCTAGCCATTCTGATTGGTGTAAGGTGGAATCTCAGTGTTGTTTTGATTTGAATTTCTCTGATGAATAGGACTTTGAACATTTGTTTAAGTGCTTCTCATCCATTTGAGATTCCTCTGTTGTGAATTCCCTGTTTACCTCTGTACCCATTTTTTTTTAATTGGGTTATTTGGTTTTTGGAGGTTATCTTCTTGAGAACTGTATATCCTGTATTGGATGTGGGACTAGTAAAAAATTTTTCCCAATCTCTAAGTTGCTGATTTGTCCTAATGACTGTGTCTTTGCTTTACAGAAGCTTTTCAATTTCAAGTGATTCCATTTATCTGTTGTTGATCGTAGAGCCTGAGCCATTGAAATTCTGTTTAGGGAATTTCCACCTATGCCGATGAGTTCAAGGCTCTATCCTGCCTTTTCTTCTATTCCGTTCAGTGTATCTGGTTTTATGCTGAGGTCCTTGACCCACTTGAACTTGTGATAAATATGAATCTATTTTCATTTTTCTACATACAGACTGCAAGTTAGACCAGCACCAATTGTTGAAGATGCTTTCTTTTTTCCATTGTATATGTTTGGAGTTTTTGTCAAAGATCAAGTGTGCATAAGTGTGTGGGCTTATTTCTCGATCTTCAATTCTATTCCACTGATCGAACTCTTTGTCTTTGTAGCAATACCATACAATTTTTATCACTATTGCTGTGTAGTGCAGCTTGAGGTCAAGGATGCTGATTGCCCTGGAAGTTCTTTTATTGTTGAGTATTGTTTTCACTATCCTGAGTTTTTGTTTTTCCATATGAAATTGAGGCACACTTCCCATGTGTGTTGTTGCCTCCACCAGCCTTCTGGAGAAATGTGTTGAAATTTTGAAGGGAATTGCATTGAATCTGTAGATTGCTTTTGGTAGAATGGTCATTGTTACTATGTTAATCCTACCAATCCATAAACATGGGAGATCTCTCCATTTTCTGTGGTCTTTTTTAATTTCTTTCTCGAGAGACTTGAAGTTATTGTCATACAAATCTTTCACTTGCTTGCTTAGAATCACACTAAGGTATTTTATATTATTTTTGACTCTTGTGAAGGGTGTTCTTTCTCTTATGTCTCTCTTTTTATTTTTTATTTTTTCCTTTTTGGTCAGGGTAGCAGGTAGGGTTGGGGATTAAGTCCTTTAATGTTGAAAGATAATAAAGACAAATGATTTTTAGTTGCTGTTATGTTTGTTTCTGGAGGTGATATTATGTTTGTGTGATTCTTTCCTTTTTGTTTGTTATGAGATGATTAATTTCTAGTTTTTTCTTTAGTGTAGATTCCCTCCTTATGTTGGAGTTTTCCTTATGGAATCCTTCATAGGGCTGCGTTAGTATGTATGTATATATATTGTTTAAATTTGGTTTTGTCATGGAAATTTTGCTTTCTCCATCTATGACGATTGGTCGTGTATCTTACTTGATGCCCTGGCTGCAGCAGATCTCCTGGGAGATCTGAAGACTGTGGCATGTTGAGACGGGCAGACACACTGATCTGCCCATTATCTTATAATTTTCTTTGTTAAATTTTGTTTTTTTAATTCCTTCTATTCTATTTTAACTACGGCATATGTTATATTTCTCTAGAGTATCCTGTCCTTTATTGGTAATTTTAGCTTTGTGTCATTTTGACTTGCAGCAATCAGTGTACCACAACACATTTTTTTGTTATTGTTCTTTTTGTTGGTTTTGGGACTTATATATTTGTTGTTTATTTTATTTTTCTTTGAGACAGGGTTTCTTGTGTATCTCATGCTGTCCTGGAACTCACTTTGAAGACCAGGTTGACCTTGAAACCACAGAGATCTGCCTATCTCTGATTCCTGAGTGCTGAGATTAAAGGAATACACTACCACCATGTATCTACAACACACATTTTAATGTTCCAATACTAGGCAACTATAATGGAGTTTCCTTCCAAATCTCAGTTATAGTACTTGCTTTTCATGTATGTGTTCTCATTAGTATTATTATTAATTATTTTGTTATTTTAATGCTCTTTATCCATGGAAATTATATTATGCAAACATAAGCACCAATGTGTGTGATCTGCCCATCATTTGGATTTCTCAATTGTGTTTCTCACTTTTCATTGATTCATTTAAATCTGTTTTCAATACTCTTAATATTCGAATAGAGAAGATTGATGATAGGAATTGGCTTTCTATGTAGGTCTGTATACCAGACACTATCTGTGGAGATGTGTGATGAGGGGTGGAGTAGTACAGGAGGCCTTTGGCTCACTGGAAGTGATCAAGACTTTGCACTCTTTTTTTTCAGGTATGGGAGAAGATAGAGGAGATGTACAAAGGGTCAAGAAATTGAACAGAGTTGTGTAGCAATGGTGGATGGCAAACTGGGGGTAGCAACCAGAGAGTCCCAGATGCCAGGAAAGCAAGAGCCTCCCAGGACCCCATGGGGATAACATTAGCTGAAATCCCCCACAAAGTGGAAGGAGAATCTGCCCAGATCATATCAAGAAGTTAGGTATGTCCCCAGCCCCTGGTTGAGGGATGGAGCCACCCACCCATCACCAAAATTTTAACCCAGAATTGCTCTTGTCTAAAGGAATACAGGGACAAAGAATGGAACAGAGACTGAAGGAAAGGCCATCCAGAGAATGCCCCACCTGGGGAATCCATCCCATATGCAGGCACCAAACCCAGAAACCGTTGTGGATGTCAAGAAGTGCTTGCTGACAGGAGCCCGAGACAGCTGTCCCTGAGAGGCTCTGCCAGATCCTGACCAATACAGATGAGGACGCCCAAAGCCAATCATTGGACTGAACACAGGAACCCTAATAGAGAAGTTAGGGGAAGGACTGAAAGAGCAAAAAGGGCCTTATCAATGGGAGGGGAGGCCCTTGGTCCTGTGAAGGCTTGATGTCCCAGTGTACAGGAATGCTAAGGCAGTGAGGCAGGAGTAGGCTGGGGGTTGGGGAGGAGTACCCTTATAGAAGCAGGATAAGGGGGAGTAGACTAGGGGATTTACAGAGGGGAATCTGGAAAAAGGGATAACATTTGAAATGTAAGCTCTATTTGTTAATAAACTTAGTAGGTCTTTGTGTCAATTATTCATGATCTAGTACAGGAACAGATAAGGATTCCATCCTTACATTAATGTCTACAAACTGATGCTCTCATTCTAGTATGAAAGCAGGGTAGCCTTTGGGTATGCCTTTTCATGTAGTCTGAGTGAGGCTGTATAGAAGCTCCACTGTTGAGCTTCATTCATTATCCTCAAGTCTGCAACCCCATGCAAAATACTTTGTGAGTCAGCCACGTGAGTAACTAACTAACAGGGCAGTGGACAGGGAATGTGTGCTGGGCTCCAACCACATTACCTGTCTTATTCAAATGAGTCCTTGCTGCTTATCAGCTACTCAGCCACCTTTCCAAAAACAAAACAAAACAAAACATAACAAAAACAAAAACAAAAATATACAGACAGACTGGTCGGGTTGTTTTATGTGTTGATAAGTATGTAATAAATAAAAGCAAATGAATAAGAGACTTGAATTTCACAGAGAGTTTTCTAGAGAGTTTTTTAGAGAGTTTGAATGAAGGAAAGAGAAGGGGCAACTTTATAATTATAGTACAATATCAAAACATAAAAAAATCAAAGTAAAAAAGAAATAGAATAATAATTTTTAACTTATTTTATGTAATGTGTATGGGGGATTTGCCTGCTTATGTCAGTGCTCCTCACACCTACGTAGCTGGTGGATAGTGGAGACCAAAGCTGGCTCTATTGCAAGAAGAGGAAATGCTCTTAAACCCTGACTCTTCTCTTTAACCTGTCATCAATCAACTTTTAACTTCTTTGAGACATAAAGGGTTTCTGTTTTTCACATTTTTTTTTCTTCTAGTCTCGGTTTTCTTCTTTCTCTTAGTATTGCCAGAAGTGCAGAATCCAAAATGAGGGTAAAAGTTTACACAGTTGGCATGGTTGTTACCAAGCCAAAAAGTCTGTCCTGTGTTAAAGGTTCTCTTTTCCTGTAACCTTCTCTTATTGTCAAACAGATATTGTGCTTCTTACAAACCTCTGCAGACACTAATCAATATTTTTGTTTGAGCATCATGCTGTATTTCTGCCTTCCTTTATTTCTCACCAGGGTTGAGAGATTACACTTATTTGTCATGGCGCTTCTCTCAAATGTAAAGATTTTTTGTACCTCATTTTGGTAGATTTTTAGTTTTCTGTTCAATTTTCTTTTTAAAGACAACATTAGTCACTCTAGGATTATGTGGTTGTCAAACCTTTGCTCAGTGAAGAAGACTATTTTTTGGCTATGGGCATGTCCACAGTATTTAGTTTCTCATGGCAGGGGTATAATGTCATTAACCTTACTTGGTCAAGACACATCTGGGTTAAACAAACCAAAAAATAAAAGAAACAAACAAACAAAACAAAATAAAACAAAAAAAAACAAACAACAGCAACAGCAAAAAGCCTTTAATCCTTTGATGAAAAGTTCTTTCCCTCATCATCTGGCTTCATTTCCATTCCCAACATCCCTTGGCTTGATACTTTCCAGGGAAATCTGATGTCACTTCCTTCTGGCATCTGTAGCTCTGTTACTTATATAAAATATTTATGGTACAAAGTGGCTGGAAGCCTGAGAGTTAGTCTAGCATTTCGTTGGACACTTGTTGTTAGTTTGCAGACAAGGGAGGATAGAAGGAGTAGGGATATTAAGGAGTCATGTAAAAGCAGAGAAGGTCACCAATCTGGAAATTGGATACAGTTTCTGCTAAGACTCAAAAATATTAAAACAACAGAAATTAGATAGATTTTTCACATACACTGTTGTCTTATTAAAAAAAAAATACCTTAAGCATTGATGAAAAAAACCCAGACTATGATTACTTAAGGTCAGATATTTGAATTATTTCAGCTTAATCTGTATTTTTTCTCTCACTTCTAGATCTCATCAATACATGTTATTAAGCCAACTTGCATATTTAACTAAAGAAAAATGGAATGATAAATAAGGGAAATTAAAAGTAAGCCTACTTGATTTTCAAACTTTGCTTAGTCTTCAAACCTAGTTATAAATTCTCATTTAAGCAATATAACATCACAACCACAAGATTGTATTCGAGCATGCATGCATGAATGTGTGTGTGTGTGTGTGTGTGTGTGTGTGTGTGTACCTATGTGCATGCATGGACATACACACAAGCTTAAAATACTTAAGTGACTTGCCTTCCTGTGTGTAGCTAACACCCATGAATTTGGTACTCACTGTCTCCCTGTGCCCTCCCCAAACATACTTAACATCTGAATTATCTGCAACTCATTATCTCTACTTCAAAACTCACTTTATTTCCTTTGCTCAGGCTAGTTCTGAAATCCTTTACTGTAAGGTAGTCAAGGATTTAGATTATAAATTGAGGCTCCTCAGTGGGGGAACTAAGCCTTTCTGAGTAGTGTTTTCTCCCAGCAGAACTGACAAACCCATTGTAGTCATTGACAGCCTTAGGGCACTTGAGTAGAAATGCAAATTCTTGATTTGAATCTGAAGGCCACTGGCTCAGAAAGTCTGGTGGCTGTGACTCAAAACTGAGTAAATCTTCTGGTTAGTGCTGTGATGCAATACAATTTAGAAACATTTTTACAGGGAAAGAACACATCTTCTCTATACCCCTACATACAGGTAGATAGGATATGGTTGGTCCATAGTTTGTGTTAGTATTTTTCAATACAGATTTCCTCAAATTTCATTAGACAAGATATTTCTTATAGAATAGTGCATGTGCATGCATAATAAGGAGAGTAGGAAGATTTAAATAAGAATGTCACCCATAGTGAATGCTTAGTCATCAGGGGTGGGATTATTTGAAAGATATTAGGAGGTATTGCTGTATCAGGGTAAGGGTAAGGGCGGGGTGGGGGGTGGGGCAAGGGAGGCAGGGAGACTGTCACTAGGGCTCAAGCCAGGGCCAGTGGCTTTCTCTTTGTGTTGCCTGTAGATCCAGATGTAGAACTCTCAACTTCTCCAGCACCTTCATGCTTTCATGCTCCTCTCTATCAAGATAGTGGACTAAACCTCTGAAACTATAAGTCCTTTCCTTTATAAGAGTTGGCATAGTCATGGTATCTCTTCACAGCAATAGAGTATTGACTATGGCAGAGAATATAATCTCTCTCTCTCTCTCTCTCTCTCTCTCTCTCTCTCTCTCTCTCTCTCTCTTCTCTCTCTCTCTTTTTCTTTTTTAGTTTTTCCAGTCAGGGTTTCTCTGTATAGCCCTGGCTGTCCTGGAACTCACTTTGTAGAGCAGGCTGGCCTCGAACTCAGAAATCCATCTACCTCTGCCTCTCGAGTGCTGGGATTAAAGGCGTGCGCCACCACGCCCGGCTCCACCTTTTTCTCTTAAAGCAAGCCTCCATTCTGTTAATGAATTCCTTGGATTTGGCTTGGGGAATGTCTATTTGTTTTGCCTCTCTTATCTTTGTGTTCCTTGTGAATCTTTGGCTCACTGCATTGTTCACTTAAATTACTTCTAAAGCTTTCTCAATGTGTCCTCAGACTTCCAATTTCCTACCCACAGATGAGAAGCAAGAACAATGACATGAGATGTAATGGAAGTGAAGAATTAATAGTTGTCCATTTACTTTTCAAACTCTATGACTGATTGGTCAAATGGGCATTATATCAGCTGGTCATACTAATTACATGAACCAATGTTGGCTATATACTCTAAGCACACCTTGGTAAATTAAGTGTCTGTACTATGAAGGATAATCAAAATATTCTTGATAGCAAAATTTTTTTCTTCTGAGTTGTAAATTGACACTTCCCATGAAGTTCTTAGTAATAAACTATTATACTCAAAGTAGTAACTTTGATATCTGTCTACCATTGGAACTTCTGTCCATTAAGTTTGTGGATGGGTCAAATATTCAGCATAATGTAGCATAAAAGACAAAATATATTAGATATATAAAAATATAAAAGCATACTTATACACCCTTTTGGCTAAAACTAAAGAGAAGAAAATTCTTAATATGAAACTTCTTTGCCAATCACAGCTCACAGTGGTTAATCCCTATGGTCAAAATGACTTGATTTTTGAATCGCCAAGGAGGCAAACCTTCAGAAAAAGTCTAATGTTATTTCCATAGAAGTTTGTTTGAGCACCCTTAATATGGGACTACTGTGTCATAGGATAAGGATACAAGCGACCATTATCCCTGCCTTTTGGTCATGGGTCCCCTCCAGAACAATGGAGTTACACCCTTTATTGTCATGAATTTTGTTCATGCCATGATGTACTATAAGTCAAAATAATCCCTTCCCCAAGTTGTTGTTATCAGGTATTTTATCACAGTAACAGAAAAACCAACTAACACATTGTTACAGCTTACAGAAAATGTGAAATTGCAGATGAGAAATAGATGGTTGTAAGCTCAAAATTGTATCCCAGTTACAGAATAGACCTTTTCCTTAAGATACCAGAGGTGTCCAGTTGGCAATTTCCTTAAGGGACCAGAGGTGTCGAGTTGGCAATTTCTACTCCAAGCAAGGAATCCCACTTTGTAACCCCCAGTGATGTTTCCTTAGCCCCGTGATCTCATTCTTTGAAAGAACGCGATATCATCAATTTAATAAGATCTCTTTGAAAAATTAAAAAAAAAAAAAAACTCATTCTATTATATTATCTCCATGGTCTGCCTATCTGTCTGTCTGTCTGTCTGTCTGTCTGTTTAGAAATAGAGTGTCACCACAGACTTTGAAATAAGAAGTGTGTGAATATTAAAAATGGAAACAGTAGTAGGCTGGAAGGTAACATTCATCTAGCAGTCAAAAGAAAATAGTTGTCTTGAGGTCCGAGGGTTACACTGGTTCCTCTTATTCTGTAGGAAGTGAAACAGAGGCTTTAAGATATTCAGTAATTTGCCTGTGCTCTACAGCCTGGGGAAAAGCAGAAAATGACTCTAATGCTTCGCTTGTTTCAATTTCTTGCTCTTTTTTGAGACCCTGCACTGAATTTATAGGTCAAAGACAATTACCATCTAATCCCAACAGTGGTCCAAATGCAACTCACTCACATAACCAAATGGCAATTTGAATCAATGCCTTACAGAACAGAATTTTTCATTTTCTCTAACACTAATCCCATAAATAGAAACAATTGTTAATTGTGAATGAGAACAATTCCAAGATTCCTTTGAAACGGTTTTTAAGCCTTTACTCTCCAACTATTTAACAAGCTAGGGAAATACTTTGCAACTTAGTCTTCATAGAAACCATGAAAAAAAAAAAAAAAGTCATCTAAGTGGAAGTGAATAAACATTTTCTTTAAATACAAGTTTTTTTTTTTAAACTTAAAACAGAATTTGCATACAGAGAAGTTTCTGCTTATATGCAGAGACCATAAGTTTCCCTTTACAGCTAACTGAAGGCTCATTCCAGATGCAGTGGGCTACTTAGCTAGATGCATAGCAATCCTACATGTTAGTTTTTATGCTGTCTCTAAATTTGTAGCTATTTTTTCTTTGTAAGATAAATTGTGAGCTGCTCTAAAAGTATATGAGCAGAGCACATGGTTTACAGCATCTTTCTGTCACTTACAACACTGACTTGTACTTCCACAATGTGGTGCTTCCCTGCTCTGTTCAGCTGAGCTTAAATTGCTCCTGTGCTATGTGTAGAATGATTCCTTAACAGACTTATTTAGAGCCACCACAACAGATGAGTGATTAAGAAAGCTGGTTGCAGAATCTATCATTGGAGGTGCAGTGCAGTCTCAGCTAGTCAGTAATTGAATGTGGGTCCTAACCTCCCTCACTTCAACATCTTCATCTTTAAGGTTGAAATAATAAACAAAACTGTTATCTATAAAGCGATTTAAATGAGACAATGTGAGGAAACGTTGATAAATATCAGCATCATTCATCCTAATGAAAACCCTTTTCACAAGTCTTTAGTCTCATTTCCCAAGGTACCAGTTAATTGCTTTATAGATGAGTGTTTAAATATCTACCATAAAATAATAGATTTTTAATCATCGTTGGAGTTGCTTTTCCCTGTGTCTCTGCTTCATTCACACTTTCCTTTCCTATTTTCCATTCATCCTACTCCCTCTTTATTCCCTCTTCTTTCCTCTATACTTGGTGAAAAGGAAAGGAATGGGAGAATTTTGGAAGCCGAGCAATTGACAATAGTATTCATTTTCATCTCTAGCATCTTATTAATACTGTTGAGCTGTAGAATTCAACTAATGTTCTAACTGAGTCAGTCAAGGGAGACATACATATCTGTAGTATTCTTGCCATTCTTTCCAATTTCTCTAAGTTAGATCCATTTGGAAGGAAATTTTAGAATGTGTAAAAACAATTAGATTTCGTTAGGAATATTACTTGCTAGATGGTCCTTAAGTAAGGTAGTCTTTTCACAGAGTACAGTAAATGTTGCCTAGTTAGGGCAGATGATGGTTCCTTGGGAGTCCCCAACCCTATTAATATATTTTTTTAATGCAACTAGATAGCTTTCAAAATATCCAATATTGCCCCTCCCATTCCTTCATATTTCTTTTTTCCCCTCAAAAAACAGGCAGGTTGACTTGAGTAGATGGAGGAATGTTGAATTTTTTGTGAAGAATTTTTGGAGACTTAAAGGTTTCATACATACACTCACACACATACCACCACCAACACCACTACCACCATTCATATATTTATACACATACCATCACACATATACATATTTATATACCACACACTCACACCCACATCATACTCTGCACATACACCACAAAACATAGATACATACACACTACACCAAACCACCACCACACACACACATACACACACACATACACACACATACACACACACACACACTTCAACATCACCCCCCACCAGACATACACATATACAAATCACACCCTACTTCCATTCCCCTACAAACCTACACACACAACTCACATACACATATAAAACACCACACCACACACACACACACACACACACATGTGCACATCACACACACACACACACACACACACACACACACACCCCACACACACACAAATATCACCCTCCAACTCCCATACACACATCACACCATCTACACACACACACACACACACACACACACACACCTAATTTTCTAACTTACTACAAAACCTTAATAAGAGAACCCAGGGAAAGCATTTTTTTAAAAAATTCCCCAACATTGAGGCTATTCAACTTTGTGGGTTTGGTCATGTGCAGAAGAGCATGTTCCTATGCTTGTATGTGATCGTGCAAGTGGAAGCTGGGAGGTCTTTGTTAGGTGTTTTTCTCAGTGGTTTTCCACCTTTTTCCTTTTCTTTTTTCTTTCTTTTATTGAAATAGGATCTCTTAATGAACCTCGAAGTCACCAATATTAAGAGACTCTCTGGCCTTCCCTCTGCTAGGCCCTGCTATTTCTTCTGTTTTTTTTTTTTTTTTTTTTTTCCATGTGTGTTAGGAACTAAGCTTACATCCTCATGCTTGCATAGTACGTACCTTAACAATAGAAAATCTCACCAGCCCAGAAGTAATTCAATTAAAAATGAAAACACAATTTTAAGTTTTTCCAATGTCTTTGGCTTAGTAAAAATGACATAATTCTATAAAAGTAATGTCTATTCTCCTTAAACTTGTAGCTGAAGATATGAGCTCTGCTGAGTTTGATCAGAGCCTTTTTTTTTTTTTTAATAAGAAAGTAACACTATGCACTCCACCCAAACTCCCCACAGAGCACTCTGAGACACGCAAGTATCTTAAATGAAAAACTGACTCTGATGACAGCTTAAGAATATGACTGATTGTACTAGAATATAAATCACAAATTTTCACCAAGGAAAATTGTAAGAAGAAAAAGATTCTGAAACTCAACAGAACATTTACATGAACACAGCATTGGGAAAGGCAGGCTGAATATTTATGAATGTGGATTTATGCTTCCAGTCACCATGGTTTGGATAAATCTTTTAGAAACAAATACAAATCCCTTGAAGCCTCTTCTGTTCCTTTGTGATTCCAAGAAGTAGATTGCTCAAAACAACTCTCTAAAATGTGGGTTCCTTTCTTTTTTTTTTCCTTTTTGTCTATGTGAACAAAATGGAGCACAATGATATGGAATATCTGTATTTTATATGTAAAGTTTACAAACTTAATGTTATAGAATCATTTTTTTAAACATAGCCATCTGACTATGGAAATAAATCAGTATTTTTTTTTTTTTAAGTAGCTGGTTGTTTGCAAATACACAGTCTGTCAGACTCATGCATGTGGTAGAGGTCAGAGGCCAACAAACAGCTCTTCTGACTCCTGAACTAACGATGAATCATATCAAATATTCCGTTTCACCCTGGGGGATCAGTTTTTATGTTCAAGTCATCTGTTGTTCTTTGTGTCTAATGTGTCTTTATATCATTGCTACAAACTAAATAGCTTCATCTCAGCACTGAATTAGCTGTTTATCCATCAAACTGTGAGAGGAGACTGACTAGAGATTGTTGTTCTGTTGTACTTTATTAACCAACAATGTTGTCATGATGTTCATTAATCGATGATTTAGGAGACTGCATTCATCCAGAGCTACTGTAATGAATTTTTGAAATAGGGGAAAAGGTTCAAATAAAAACAACATGGACAAGCAGGGATTTGCAGACAAAAAGCAGGGTGCCTCTATACTCAAACAATGGAACGTTGTTAAGAGGGGAAAAGGGGGTATTTAGGGGAATCTGAGTGAACGCAACATGGCAAGATTTTTGCAGTAGGTAGGTCAGAAAGACCAAGCATCCTGTGTGGGCATTAGGAAATTGATCAGATCCAGGATGTAAGGTTCATAACCAAGCCAGCAATATATTTGCTTAAAGGAGACTAACTTAGCCTGCCAAGAATAAAGTCCAAGGTCAGCATCAAACCAGGAACAGGGCTTATGAGAGCAAAATTCAGAATTTGATCAAGTAAAGTTTTTGTCTAGTTCTTCATTCCACTGAAACAAAGACAGTTTATTGATTACTGTGGTCAGAGTATGGTTGCCTTTCATCTTGGTGACTAGAAAGTTTACAGGTCAGGGTAGAGGTGCTGACAGCATTTCAGCCAAACAGGGTAGATGTATTGGGGGAATCTGTTGCAGGCCCGTAGTGACTACACTAGAGGACTTCCTTCCGGGGATGACCTCATGTAGCAGCTTCAGTGTGGTTCATCCATGATGTTTGACAAACTCTGGTTTATCCAGAGACATTTTATGTGTAAAGATGAGGCTTAATCTATTTATCCATCACTTCATATTAAAGTGTACCAGTAGCTTTTGAAAGAAAATTTCCCTTAACATGCTTTTATTCACTTTTGCAAAAGATCTAAGGGAGAGAATATGTTTTAACATTTTATGTCAGTGTGCATGAATCTATTTGCAGTTTAGGTATATTTGAGAGATTCTGGTGATTTTTTTATAAAACATCTTTATCCAGGAACCCTATACAGCCTTTGTTTATGGGTGAATAGCATGATTTTTCTTCTGTGTCTTCAAGGGGCACCCAGTCTCTGCAAATCATAGCCATGTAGACAGGTAAATGGATCCAAGTAATGATACTTCAGTGGAATGAAGATGGTCTAGGGCTGGGTATGCATCCACTGCCTGCTCCTCGGACAATGGTAAGAGGTACCAACTCTGCATCATTCTACAGTGTGACTATGTCTTTTCCTCTCCTACTTTAAAGTGAGCACACAACCTTTTAACCCACTTGCTAATTAACAGAACTAGAGGAAACCAGACACTCTAAAGGTTTAGAATTATAAGGTTGATGTGGACCTGGAAGATGCAGGTGAATGTGAAGAGGGAGTCCAGTGCAGAGCATAAGGAGTCCTCTTTGAACCTATGTGAACACATACTACTCTTACTCTAAGCATAAAAAAGCTCCATGCTATTGGTATCAGGAACTGGCTTTACAGTTAGGAACCACCTTTACAGTCGCAGGTCATCTCTGAATACAGCCATGATGGTGGCATCACTCATAAGTGATAGGGACTCATGCGTCTGTTGCCATGGCAATCGCCATACACTCCCAGTGTTCATCTGGTCCATCTGCCTACTTTTTACCTGGGCCAGTGATGTGTGCAGTTACCTCATAGCCCAAATAAAAGGCAGACCTCTCCTGATCTTCTCCCTCTTTCCCTCTTCATCTTTGTTGCCCCCTTCTGTCCTTTTCCCCAGTAAACCTCTCCTGTGGAACTGTGCTGGCCTAATTTGATTTGTCCAGATGAGCAGTGATTCTAACACAACACATGCCCTCTAATAAATATTTAGAAAGTGTTTAAAAGCCTGGATTAAATATCATTAAACTTCCACTTAGTGATCATTCATAGAGTCATTGGACTTGGTATTCTGGCTCGTCACAGTTACATTGGCCAGAGAAAAATGTTTAAACAGCTCTGAGAAGTCAGTGCCCCTTGCCTGTAGTAGTTGGTATCCTTGACTTTCTTCATGTGCTTTTTTTTATTTTCCAACAACAGTCTATAAGAGATCCAGTTTCTCCCTACTCTTGACATCAATTCTTAATTTTGGTTTGGTTTGTATTAATAACCAAATTTCTAGATGAAGATATTGTCTCCATGTGGTCTGCATCCTTGCAGTGATTGAGGATTGTGATGGAGGTGTAGTCTCCATGTTTGCATTCCCTTACTCACTGTTGATGGAGAGGGAGGTGATACCTGTATGTCTGCATTCCCCTAGTGATAAATATAGGTACAATCTTACAGATATGTTTGGCATTTTTCTGATATAAGTGATTTTTCCATTTGAATATGGTTGTTTTCATGTTTGTTTTCTTGTTATTGGTGTAATTGATTGCACATATAATGAATATAATTATGATATATTCACAAAAATCTTGTGCTTTGTATCACTTTTACCCCATTACCTTTACCTATTCTCTTCCCACTCTTTCCCCTTCTGTTTCCCACCCTGCTTTTCTACTTCTGTGTCCATATGTGTTTGTACATCTTTTGTTTACTTTCACTTCTTCATGTCTTTTTATTTGATGACCCAATGTATCTCCAAGACTGATTTTAGATCCTTAGTGAGGTATTACTTACAAGAACAAAGAGTTGTTCTCAATGTCAACAGCACAAATGAAAAATCCTTTCTTTACTGAATATAAATGTTTATAAATACTAAAGGAGGGTTGCAGTCTCAGGAATCCCTTCCCAGTGCCACCATTATCTATGTAAATGTCCTGGATGTGGACCTCAGGGGTCCTCACTCATCAATGGCAGGTTATTGACAAACCCAGTCCTTTTAGGTCTGTGTCAATAGTCTCAATGGATGTGAGCTCCAAAGTATAACAGCAATGGTGTGTTATAAGGATGGCATTCAACCTTACTCTATCTCTTTTGTTTTCACATCTTACATTTTTCTCACCCTATATTCTAAAATGTTCTTTGAGCCTTGTACAAGTTTATATAGAATTCCTATTCATGGCCAAGAATTCAGTAGCTCCTTAGTCTGGGTACTTTTGGCCAATTATGAATTTCTGCCTTTAGAACTGACCACAGCAAAAGCAAGCTTATAACAAACCTGACACTAACATTAATCTGTAGATATCAATATTATTAAGGCTAAAGATGATCACATCCTCACCATTTAGTAAAACATCAGCAATAGCTTCGCAATTTACTCTGGCCAATGATGTCCTCGGACATCGACTTATGATCAGGCTTATGGCAGATGCAGATTCTGTCCTATGGAATACAATTGGAGGTGAGCTGATGAGTCCCATTTCTGACTTGCCACTAATGCAGAGTGATCATCTTTTGTCTGGCTAGTTGGTAGTGTTGAGGTCCAAAAATTGCCTCACGAATGATACAAACACTCATCTCAGTCAGGGATAGTTTATTGAGCATATGCCCCAGGACTGATCGACCATGGGCATGGACCTGATTCGGGAAATGAAATGACACCAAGTTAAGATGTTAAAGGGTTTTTAAGTCCCAAACCCACAAACATCTATGCCAAGTTATTTCACCAATCAGGATTTAGGGATGGGGCA
Source organism: Mus pahari (assembly GCF_900095145.1). NCBI lineage: Eukaryota > Metazoa > Chordata > Mammalia > Rodentia > Muridae > Mus > Mus pahari. The sequence goes on from NC_034597.1 coordinate 30,830,826, forward strand.
TTGCCTTAGGAACATGCCTTTTTTTATACATTTATCCTGTTCCCATTGGTCGGTATATTCAACTGTGGTAGGGGACTTGCCTTATTTCATATTCATGCCTTAACTTGCCAACCAGGATGTCAGTTATCCATGTACATGTGACTTCTTGCAAAGTAGGATGTCAGTTTCCACGGAAGTCTTGGAATCTTAAACTGTACTCGACTACTACTCAAAATGGAAGTTTACATAGGTCCAGGAACTGCTGTTGGGTGGTTGGTACAGGTCCAAGTTTATTGTCGGTAACTATATAAAACAGTTCTTCTAACTTCTATTGATTGCTCAGTCACGTTGGTTTGAACTATAAGATGAAATAAAACTGCTCTCCCTGACATGGCTTTTAGATTTTGATTCTGAGAATGTAAAGAGAAACCAAAACCTACAGTAGGCATTGTAACCACTAAACCATCTCCTAAGTCTTTTGTTCAAGTGACATGTGACTATTTTTATAAAAGTATATTTGGGTTTGCACAAACATTTGGACCAATAAGGATATTTGTCACCTGGCTCTCTAGTTTCTTTCAAGGTTTATGATTAATTATTTTTGTTATTAATTTTGTATTTTATATATTTTATATTTTTTATATTTATATTTTTATATTTATTTCCACTTTAGAGTATTTTAGTGTTTCTTTACATAGAATCAAATTTCAAGATCTGAACTATATTGATTGATATCTTTATGTGAGTTATATTTCATTAAGTTTTTTAGTCTTGATTACTTATTCTCATTTTATTCCCTAAATAGGTACATTTTTACCAAAATATTACTTCATGTTCATGTGTCACTCATAATTGAAGTTCAGTGTCCATAGATTTAAGTTCTTTGCCTTACATTTTTTTCTTACAAATTATGTGAAACAAAAATATTACTCATTTTCAAAATAATGATAAATTAACATTTTAGTATGTATATTAAAATAAAAGCATTCTACAGCAAGAGAATGAAGATTATAAATTAATAAAAATATATTTTTTTCTGCTCATAAGTATAACTTCAAATAATAATGTTCTTATTTCATAGATTAAAAAGTTAAAAAGTTTTAATGTTGAATATTTTTCAAATGTGTGCCAGTAGTATTAAATATGAATTAACTTAGTAAGTAATTTTCAGGTGAAATTATAATTATATATATATATATATATATATATATATGTATATATACATGTATGTATATATGTATATGATTCTGAGAATTTCCCATAAGAACTCAAGTATTATGAATGTATGTACAGATGTCTTAAGGGCATATTTATTCATAAAAGTACAAGAATAAATACATCATGTTACATTCTTCTTTTTGATTTTTCTTTTTTTTGAGATCATGTATTTTTTATTAAAATTAATAAGAGAAAAGCTACAATTTCATTGAATTTTGTCAACTTGAAATAACACAAAATTAAATAGTAGATACATTAAAGGTTTTTTTTTTTGTTTTTTCGAGACAGGGTTTCTCTGTATAGCCCTGGCTGTCCTGGAACTCACTTTGTAGACCAGGCTGGCCTCGAACTCAGAAATCCACCTGCCTCTGCCTTCCAAGTGTTGGGATTAAAGGCGTGCACCACCACGCCCAGCTCATGTTACATGCTTGAGACACTAATATTATACAATATTGTGTTCATCCAATAAAATATACACAACCATTGATGTAATAATAAACTTTTGATGAGCTGGGAATTCATTATGTCTTTTTCTTTCTTTCTTTCTTTCTTTCTTTTTTTTTTTTTTTTTAGAAACTACAACTTGTCTAGACCATTATTAATAACTGAATCACAGTTTGCATATGATCTAGCTTTCTACACATGCAAATACTAATACTTCTTTTTCAGTGGTAACATTTTAAATGGTATTTTTCTCCTTCTGTTTTCATGTGTCTGTGTGGTCCGCGTAGGTATGTGTGGTGTGTTAAAGTATGTGGGAGGCTGTGTTGTGGATAGGCCCAGTGCAGTTCTTGTGAACCAATCCCCTAAAGAATAAAAGAGCCAATAACTGGATAAGTAGGAGGGACTTCCAGGTTAGACAGAGGAAGAGAGGAAGCAGGAAAGAGTTAGGTCTTTTTGGACTGGAATAACATGAGGACAAGATGTAATTACAAGTGTCTCCTGGTTTCAATGGCAGATCCGTCAGGATTCACCACCGGAGGATTTAGATTTAATAAGGTTTACCAGTTAGGATTTTAGTTGTCGTGCCTAGTGATTGAGTTATCATTGTTCTGTTTGTGTTGTGTTTTCCTTCATGCAGTGGCTCGTGTGGGTTCAAAAGAGAAAGGTATAGTGGGAAACTAAGGGTTTGCCAGATGTGCACCACAAAGATCATGGGGGGCGGGGAGGGGGTTGAAGCATGGGGCTGGTGTGATAACAACCTGCCAGTAGGAACTTGGTGAGCTGAGTGGAGAGTCTCCATGAGATAATAACAGGTTGGCCATTGCCTGCAAGTGCATGGCTAGCCAGGCCACTGGGGCAGAGTAGCGAGGCACAAGTGTGGGAACGTGCAGGTTTTTGTTTGTGTTTTAATATTTCCCGCAACAAGCGTGTATGTGAGCTTGCTTGCCAGCCCTCAGCTTTATATTGAGGCAGAGCTTTATAATATGGCTAGTCTAGCTAGCAGCTTGCCCTGACAATCCTGTCTCTGCTTTCCTTACGATAAGGTTATATACACAGGCTGGCTTTACTACTGAAACTACCTGAGTTCTATAGATCGGAACTCCAGCCATCATGATGGCCCAGAAAACATGTCATCTACTGAGCCACATCATGCTTTCGGTGATACCAGAGAGTGGGTTAGAGATGGTCAGACAAGAGATAGAACATTTCCCTCCATAGGTTTGATACCTGGTCAGGTCGCATTTTTTTCTTTGCAGTGTATTTTCCCTTTTCCTGATCTAAATAATTTCCTCAATGCCAATGAAATCTGCTTATGAAAACTTATGCTACTTGACATAATTCTTGTATTATGGGGAGAAAATGCTTTTCTTCACCATAGCAACACTGATTACATAGTCAACGACCTTAAAGTGGAGACTTAATAACGTTGAGGTAAGTCCCTACATATCCTGGCCATAAAATACTTTTGGCAAGTATTAGCCATGCCTCTGCAAAAGCAAAGCCATCATTTATCGTCACTCCATAGGAATGATGTTTAAAAGTTAGCACATTTGTCGTTTTATATCCCCTATTTTTTATGACCATTTCTCTTTCACTGCAGAAAGACCTGTTATATGAGCTGTTGAAATGTTTCTTTGTTTCTTGATCTGCCCGTTTCTCTGCTTTACTGTGCCCACACACTCTTCATTCATCTTTATTAGATCTGCAAAGGGCTGAAAAAGCCTGTCTGGTGTGAAAATTCTTGTCAATTATTTAAGGAGGAAGGAAAAAAAGGCTAGAAGACTGAAAGTCTTGCAGAATTCATCTGGTTTATTTTCCTTGTGTGTTTGGACATTATTTTCTGCCCAACTCTATAATTCTAGACGGTTCAGATTTTCTTGAAAACGTCATCAATCATGGCACACAAGCTCCTACTCTAATTACATGTATTGAAATCAGTGGGGAATGAGAGCTTCTCTGATCCTTAATGAGATGTGATTTGTGGCCTTCATGAACTATACCTAGAGAGAACGCAAAGCCTTTTTAAGAGTTGGGCTTGGAACATATCTCAGTGTTACAGCACTTGTCTACTCTGCAAGGCCCTGTGTTCACTTCCCCAGTAACAACACCAAAGGAGAAACCAAAAGGAGACATTTTGCAGGGGGTGATGGTACTGACATAGTCCCTTCTCTTGGGGCATGGAGACAGGAAGAACATGAATTCAAAAACATCAAGATTGAAGAAGGACTATTTGGGCAACATAACACAATTGTGGAACAGGAGGGCATTGGCTTTGTTTGTATAACTAGATTGATATCCAAAGATTCAGTCAAAACCTACTAACCTTCTCCCTCCTATTTCTTAAAATCTCAGATGCGTTCTGAAACTCCATAAATAACTTTTGATATTAATGCTGCGTTCTTTTGGTTTTAGTCTTTCTTGGTTATAACACACAGGTGCCCGAGTCAGTGCAGTTGGTTCCTGAGATTTCATGTTGATATGCAGAACTCCCAAGATGAGTATGTTGGTATTTTGGGACGAGGCCCGTAGGATCTGCTGCTAGGAAAACAGTGAGAAGTACCAAATGTGTGCCAAAAGCCTGTGCTTGAAACGCAGGGATAATGCACCGAGACTCCTATTAAGTACTAGTGATAGAAGATTGATATGTGTGGGAGACTGGGAAGCACAGGTTAAACACACACACACACACACACACACACACACACACACACAGATGAAGCAGTGATACCCTTTCAATTCCATATGCCTGCTTGGCCCCTACATTTGTTAATTTTTCCAATTTGTTAAACTTTGTGAAAATTACATTTGAAAAAAGGTACATCAAAAGTATGAGTAGAATTTGGAAATAGCTCTTTTCTGTTGATGAAAATTTTAATTCATTTTAACATAAATTAGGCAGTTATACCCTGTGTGGTGTTTTGCAGGTGTTTGGAGAACTTTATTGTAAGGTCACTTACAGTGACATTTTACTACAAAAGCAGGGTGTGCCTTGCTTTTCCAGTTCCTGTGAGTTTGCAAGCTTTATTGTTTCCTATAATAAGCCTTCAGCAGACTCAAGGAAACACTTTGACTCACAAACCTTGGTTGGTTATATTTCCAACAGACTTGTAACATAGTTTGTTTGCAAAAGTGAGGGTTTTTTTTTTTTTTTTTGAGTGATGTTACTTTGATTTATAATGAGCATACAAGTCACATGGAGATCTTGTTACCATATCTGATTGACTTACATCTTGAGAGTGGCCTGAGAATCTGAAGTTCTAACAAGCTTCAAGGTGAAGCCAATGCTCTTGGTTTCCTGAACAGTAAGATAGACTATATATTCAATGCTTCTTTAGCCACTATATTTTAATTATTTTAAAATCTTCCCTATTTTAGTAGATGAGAGGGAGTAATGATAGAACATCAATTCTTTCTTTCTTTTCTTCCTTCCTTCCTTCCTTTCTTCCTTTCTTCCTTTCTTCCTTTCTTCCTTCCTTCCTTCCTTCCTTCCTTCCTTCCTTCTTTTCTTTCCTTCTTTCTTTTTTTTTTTTGCTAGTGAGACATAATAGTTTTCCATTTTTCCTTCCATCACTGACCTATTATGCACTCTGCTTTGCTGAAGGAGGACTGCTTACTGAAAAAGAAATGCTATGAGTGTTTCTATAGATTTTATAATGTCTTGTCAATTGACAACTTGTTTTCAGTCTTTGGTGCTAAGATCATGCATAAATGTGACATTACAGATTTCTGTTTATCATTTTACTTTTAAAATATAAAGGCATTATGATATGGTTTTCAAACCATATACTATGGAAGCAGTTAGCATAAAATATTCAAAGAACTTGAAATGAACAAGAAATACCGACTAAATAAATGAACAAAATAAATCAGACCAATTTTTGTATTTTAAAAGAAGAACATAAAAATGTCTCATTATAATCATACAATTACAATTCTAGAGCTTACAAATTCAGTATTTAATACAAGATTTCAAAAGGAAGCTTTCCATTGCCACCAGTTGTCAGTAGGGCTACAGCCTGGGGGGATGTTCCTTACTGAGTGAGAGCAAAGGGTTCATTTTCTTTGGAAACAAATCTAACACTTTCTTGTAACAAGCTCATACCTCAGAAATCCCATTCCTAACTAAGAATCATAAACAATCATATATATATATATATATATATATATATATATATATATATATATATATATATATATATATATATATAAAGAAATATCCATACTGAAGGGGAGGGATACTATGACACCTTAGGATGGTTTCACATTAGAATTCCCAATGAAACAAACAGACAGTTTGATCATGCATCTTGGATACAATTTAGCAATCTGCTAGTATGTCTAAAAGCAAGTCACAAACAAAACAAAAAACAAAAACAAAAACAAAAAACAAACCAAAGCATGCCAAAGGATTAATTTGAGTATAATTTTAAATAGAAATAATTGAATAATTTATTATTTGGATATATGTATTTATTCAAAGAGCAAGAAAAAGAGAAAGAAAGAAAAAGAAAGAAAGAAAGGAAGGAAGGAAGGAAGGAAGGAAGGAAGGAAGGAAGGAAGGAAGGAAGGAAGGAGGAGGGAGGGAGGGTGAGAAAGGGAGGGAGTGGGGAGGAAGGAAGGAAGCAAGGAAGGGAGGGAGGGAAGGAGAGAAGGAGGGAAGGGAGGAAGGAATAAAGCAAAATAAAACATATTCCTGAGTCAACTTGTTAGGTGGACAAGGAGATTTGGGCTGTGATAGTAAAAGCAAAACCAATGCACCCATTTCTGCCATTTCGTCTAGATCATTAATTAGAGAGTCCAGCTATGATTTGATTTAAATGCAGGTCAAAATATGTTTTGATGAACCCTTTTGGATTTCCATGCTGAATAAAATTATGAGACTACTAGGCTTTTTGAGACAGAGGGAAGAAAAGAATCAGGTCACCTATCAAATGCAACAGATGTAAGCTAGTACTGTATGGTAAGGAAAAAGGACAAGAAAATAAATTAACAAGCAGATGATGCAGTCACTCCACAGCAAAGGAACCAACAGTAACAACACCAAAACAAAAAACATTTTCAGATAATTCTAGTCTGGTTCATTATGAGAAAATTCAAAAATGAAATTAAGAACAGTGGGTAACTGGGTATAGGAGAATAAGATACAAAAATGAAATTAGCATGAGTATGTTTTAATATAAAACAATTTATAAAACAAAACAATTTAGAACCCTGTTCTGTTAAAAACAAAACAAAAATATAGCTAGTACTAGGAGTGTTTCTGTTCCTATTCAGTGGATAGTTAGGATACCGATCTACTTTACTTCCTACTGTTGTGATGAACACCATGGCTGAAAGCCAAGTGGAGAGCAAATGGTCAATTTCTTTTTACAGGTTATAATGGGAATTCAGGGTAGGAATTGAAGCAGGAATAGAAGCAGAGGCTATGGAGGAATGCTGCTTACTGACTTCCTATGCATGGCTTGCTTGATCTAGGGATGGCACCGCCCACAGTGGACAAAGACCTCTCTCTTCAATCAACCATCAATTAAAAGTCTCATATATTTGAACACAAGCAAATCTTTTGGAGGACTTTTTCATAATTTGAAGCTTTCTGGATGACACTAATTTGTGTCAAGGTGACAAAAAAAGAAAGAACCCTTATGAACATGACTGACCCCTTGTCAAATTTTCACACAAGTATACCACTATCAACCCATAAACTTTCCCTACTTGTTTATCTCCAAGATCATTTTTTCATTACTTATTTACATTCCAAATATTGTCCCCCTTCCTGGTTTCCCTTCTGCAAGTTCCCCATCCCATTTCATCTCCCCCTGCTTCTATGAGGGTGCTTCCCCACCCACCAACCCACTCCTGCCTCATGGCCCTAGCATCCCCCTATGCTTGTGCATCAAGCCTCCACAGGACCAAGGGCCTGATCTCCCATTGATACTACATAAAGCCATCCTCTGCTACATATGAGGCTGGAGCCACGGTTTCCTTTATGTATACTCTTGGTTGGTGGTTTAGTCATTTGGAGCTCTGGGGGTCCAGTTAATTGATATTGTTCTTCGAAAGGGGCTGCAATCTCCTTCATCTCCCTCAATCCTTCCCCTAACTCTTCCGTTGGGGTAACTTTTCATACATCAACTTTCAAAACTAAATGTCTGCTTATTGGCTTGCCAACCTTTGATTTTTCTATTTGATTTTTGCCAAGCAAATTAAATGCTATATCACTACTACAGTTTTGCTAACCATGTAAAATAAGCAATAGCACAGCATTTTATCCTGTTCTTTCTCACAGCACAGCTTCTTGTGGGTTATGCTTAATCATTTCTCCCATCAGTTCTGCTCCTCCTTTACCTGTTCCATAAAACCCACGGTGGTGTGCATGGCACTGTGAAAAGATTTGCAATGCATTCACAGCCAGTTTTGCACATCATCTTTAATTTATCTACTCTGGTAAACTCTTTTAACACCTTAAGTAATGTAAAGATTTTCTGTGTAGGTGACTAGATTATTTACAAGCAAGGATAGTTGACTACATGTCTTCCTTTTTCCTTCCTACACTTTCTTCTTGTCTAGACTGTAGAAAACAACTCACAGATGTGCTTACAGCTGTCATTATTTGCTCCTGGCCTCTAACATTCTTCCCATGCAAGGTACTGCTTACTTTGAAATGCTCATAGATTCCTCCCTAGCCCTTATCACTTGCTAGAAATGTATCAAAAAGTCTTTCCGGTCATTGATGTCATTATATTTTCCTTCATTTGTTCACATGCACTTCCCTTTGCAAGTTGCTTTCATGCTGTGGAGATTGCAACATTGCCCACAAATATTCATTCCACCCATGCCCTGTAAGGGTGCTATATCTGTGCCTCCTGTCACATGGCTGACTATTGCTATACTAACAGTTGACATAAGTACATGCTTTGGTTATGGCCTGACTAAAGGCATACCTTGCAGGAGAGCAGAAGTGTGGAGTGAAGATGCAGCTGACCTTCAGCCGAGATAAATTAAGATTCTAAGGGAATCTGTAGGTCTCTCAGACACAGAAATCTATCTGCACAGTGCTAACTACAAAGGCTTTCTTATATAATGTCTGCTCCATGATGTCATTATACCACGAATTTATGGTGACTTTGCAAATGAAGATTTGAATTCTTTCTTTGAAGCATTCTAATTCATTCATCTTCTATTTGTTTTTTTTTTTTCCTCTACATTACAATATTTACCCACAGTTTTAAAATATGTCAGTTGTACATTTTCGGTGACTTGATTCATTTTCTTTGCTTTGCTGTATTATAAAATCAGTGTTTTATAAAAACAATTTATATGTACATTTAAAAGGTTTTTACCTGATTTTTTAAAAATAAAGCATGCTAATTAAACATGTACTTTTACACATGCATATAAAAGTTTCCTTACTGGCTCTGTCCTTTTAGGTCTGCCTTTTGCTCTGCTCTATGCACTACCTGTCAACTGCTGAGGTTGCTTATGAGGGCCTAAACCAAACAATCCATGACCCATCATCAGAGATGTCCATTATTTTGAGAGTGAAGTTAATCTAAGTTAGTTTTTACTTGATTTCTTCATCATGACTTTTCTTTGATCTTTGTCAACATGTCCCCTTCATTCATTAACTCAGTTCCCTTTAGAAGAGGTGAGTGAAAGGAAGTACCTTTCACTTACAGGATTTTGTACATACTGAGAAAGATCAGAGTGTTTCCTTTTCGTTACTTTTTTTTTTTGCAGACATGCAAATGATCTTATTTCTACAATTTTCACTGTATACGATTAGTTGTTTGCTTTTGCACATTTTCACTGTGTAGCTGAGAACAGCCTCAAACTCCTTATCCTTTGTCCTCACCCCCAAGTGCTGGGGTAATACAGATATGTTTATATTTTTATTGCTTTTATTTCATATGTACATATACTGCTTTAAAACTAGAATTAAAACAGAATTCTATCTCCTATTCCTTCATATCCAATATAATTCTACTCCCTTACTACCTTCCCAATTTCATGGGGTTTTGATTGCTTTGTTTTTGCTATTGTTGGTTTGTTTGCTTGATTTTTGTTTTTAATCCACTGATCCTATCCCATGTTGCCAATATGTGCATGAGTAGCTTGTCAGGAGATGCATCCCTGAAGAAAACTGACTCTCCCTCTCACAACCGTCATCAGTAACCAATAGCTCCTCAGCTAAAGGTGGGATATAAATCCCATCGTACTTGGATTTTTTTTTTCTGACTTAATCTTGCAAATGTATTGTGCATGCTTTCATAACAGATATGAGTTTGTCTATGCAACTGCAAAATCATGTCTCAAAAACATTTGTTTCCCTGTTATCCCCCCTCCCCCGCCTCTTCCAAAATTGTCCCTCATCTCTTGGAGGAAGAAATGTGACATCGATGTCCTGTTTAGGGCTGAGAAGTGCACTCTACAGGCTCCTATTCTCTAGTTGTGGGTCCCTATGTTAATAGTCATTGACTGCAAGAAGAAATATCCCAGATGAAAGATGCATTCATCTGGGTTAGTCTGCGCATGTCGCAGCAGAGGTGAAGTCATGATGGGAGTGAGCCTTCCTACTTCATGTTTGCTTATTATTTGATATATGTTTTCCACCTGCATGCTAAAAAGTCCTAAGTTTCTGCTTGTTTCGTGTGTTTATTTTTAAATAGACTGAAGGCAATAATTATACATAGTCTGTCTTTACTGGGATTTGGTAACTCAGACCATCTAGGGTTAGGAAAAGGTAGATGGAAAGTACAGAAGTACAGGGAATAAAGAAAAAATAAGCAACTTATAACAAATCCTTACACTTGCCATACTTTGCTTCAGTTATTATTGTTAATACTATACTATACATAATTTATAATTTAAAATAAGTATATATGGATGGGAAAGTACATGGTACTATGCAGTGTTTCAGGAATCCTTTGGATGTCCTGAGTGCAAACCTTTGTCCTGTATTTCTGTCCTTGTGTTCATAACTATACATTTTACATGCACACCCGAAGACATACAAGCAAAGTCACAGGAACACGGCTCTGAAATGAATGAAATTCTGGTAGTGTTCTAACCTTTACTGTAGCTGCTAGGAAACGTGTAGTCCAGAAGAGGCTTTGGTCACAGGGACAGTCATCACACTGAAGCTGACTTCCTTCTGAATGAGTTCTCAAAAAAACAAAAAAACAAAAAAACAAAAAACAAAAAACAAAACAAAACAAACAAAAAAAAACCCAACAACTTTCTTGCCCTTTCCAACTTTAGAGAAAACAACGGCTTCTGCAAGTCAGGAAGTGGGTACATGCGAGACACCTGCATTTATGAACTTGGCTGCTGTTATACACAGTTCCATCCAAGAATAGAATTGCTGCTTAGGAAATATGTGTGATTTCAGCTTTGTAAGACTGCTAGATAAGTTTCCAAAGCAATTGTACCAAGTTATTTCCATACCAGTCTTTCATATTTTCTAGTATGTGCATGTAGTGCTGTGAATTTTTCTTCTCAGCACTTGTTTTTTAAGCTGATCATATGTCTTTTGATAAGCTATGTTTTCAGTTATTCATTTATATTCAGTGCAACAGAGTTTCTTTTCTTTTTTCTTTTTGGTTCTTTGAGACAGGGTTTCTCTGTATAGCCCTGGCAGTTCTGGAACTCACTTTTTAGACCAGGCTGGTCTCGAACTCAGAAATCCACCAGCCTCTGCCTCCTGAGTGCTGGGATTAAAGGCATGTGCCACCACGCCTGGCTATGAGTTTTAAAATTATTTTGTTGTTTTATAATTCACTTGTGAATTATTTAAGAAGTCCAAAGGTGATTTTCCTGTTTATCCTGTTACTAATTTCTAGCTTGCATTTGTAGTGCTTAGTAAGCACTTTTTATTGGATTTTTACTTACACTGGTTGACATTTATATTATGATCCAGGACATAGTATCTTGTAGTATATGTTCTCTGGGCATGTGTGCAAAATGTCATTCACTGCTCATTAGGTAGAGTTCTCAATCAATACTGATTTTATGTTCTCAATTCAGAGTGTGTAGAAATGTTCTCTGATTTATGTAGGTTGTGTGTGAATGTATGATGAGTACGTGTGTGTGTGTGTGTGTGTGTGTGTGTCTGTGTGTGTGTGTGTGTATGCCTCTTCACATGTGGAAGCCAGGAAAGATCACTGGTGAGCTCTTCTATTATTTTCCACCTATTCCTTTGAGGCATGTTCTCTACATGAACATGAGCCTCTTTTCCTCCTGGTTAAGCTGGACCCAGACAACCTAGCAATTCTCCTATCTGTTGCCCCTCCCTGTGAGCTGAGGTTACAGGTATCCATAGAATGCATGGTGTGATACATTGGTGCTAGGATTCAAACCCCAAGCATTCTTAACTGCTGAGCCATCGTCAATTCCTGCTCTCTGCTAATTTTATGTCTTGTTGTTTGACTAATAGTTAAGATATAGTTGTTGATAGAAGTTATGCTGTGTTACCATCACATGTATTCTACATCATGCCATTCGTCCCTGACACATTTCCATAGTATTTTGTGAATATGCTAACAAGTATGAGATTAAATGAAATGTTTTTAAACATATAAGAAGAAATATTGTGAATCCCTTTACAGTTATGTGATGATTAGAAAAACATATACAGTCAACAACAAATGAAAATAAACTATGATTTCCAATAATATGTGTATATGAACTTAACGCTCCAATTTTCAGGTTTTATACAAATTAGGAGAGACCTCACAGGATTTGACTTACATGTTTAAGAAATCGAAATGCTAAATTGTCCTCTTTGTAGAGTTAAGAAAAAAATGTAAAGTTTTCTCCTGTTAGTTTGCTTCATCCTACTCTGTTTTGTTTGGTTTCATTTTATATTTTTAATTATTCTATTATTGTTGTGTTTTAGGTGCCAGTATCCTAATCAGAAAGAAAAAGGAAGCCTCTGTAATAGGATAAGTTGGGGAGTAGGGAGGTTTGGGAGGAGTTGGGGGAGAGGGGCCGTAATCAGATTATATTGTATCAGACTAGTTTTCTCAATTAAAATTTTGAAAAGATATGAATATTGAAGTCTCTAACCTTAGACATGGGCTTTGTATTTCCCCAAGTTCTATTACTTTCCATGCACATGTTTTAAACTGTGCTGTTATTCACATACTTGCATGATTAAATTTTACATCCTCTCCTTATCTCTTGTAATTTTTCTTCCTCTAAGATGATCATATTGATATTCATATAATCAATTGTTTAATTCTCTGAGAGAGATATATTTTCCATGCTATCACTTTCAAATTTCCTATGTCTGTATATTTGAAGTAATTTAAAGAAGCATCCAATATTATCATAGCTTCAAATCTACCAATGTCTGTTTTTTCCTTTTATTTATTTATTTTAATTTAATTTAAATTTATTTATTTATTTATTTATGTTTGTTTGTTTGTTTGTTTTGAGACAGGGTTTCTCTGTGTAGCCCTGGCTGTCCTGGAATTCACTATGTAGACCAGTCTGGCCTCGAACTCAGCAATCTGCCTGCCTCTGCTTCCCGAGTGCTGGGATTAAAGGCGTGTGCAACCACGGTCGATTTGTCTTTTCCTTCTTTTACTAAAAATTGTTTCTTTTTTCAAACAATATATTCTGATTATAGTTTCCCCTTCTTCTACTCTTTCCAGTAGCTCCCCTGTTTCTCCCATTGAGACTCACTTCCTTTGGCCACTCATTAGAGAACAGCCTTCTAGGAGAAAACATAACAAAGCAAAATATAGTAAGATAAACCAAAGGCCATCACATCAATATCATTAGGAGTTATTTTATTGTTATTTATTTGGTTTTATTCAACATCTTTAGACATTCTAGTGATGGGCTTATGGTCACCCCAGCAGGGTTTGATATGGGTTTTGCCTTCTGGAATGGGACTTATGTTACATCAGACATACGTGGTTTGTTCTTACAAGCTTTATGCCACAATTGACCTAGAATATTTGGCTAGCAGGACATATTGAAGAGCAAAGGCTTTGTGGATGAGTTGGTGTGTAAGTTTTACTTTTGGTAGCCTGCAGAGTCCCTTCTCACACCAAGAGACAGTGGAACACAGGGCTGAAGATTCTACATACACACCAGCTCAGCATCTTGACAGAGGTATGGGTGTTGTCTTAAGCAATGGGGCCTTGCTATCAGTTTTTGGAAAACAATCTGTTGTTTTAGCATCAGCTTGGGTTGAGTCAGGATTTCTATGAGGCCCCTTGGAAAACAACTCTATCGGATGTTAACAATCCAAGTACAGGAAGCTTCATTTGACGACAAGAGATAGACAGTTGGGAAACGACCTTGTTATTCAGAGATTTCGTCAGGATTGCCTTCATATATTTTAGGATGTTTCTATTGCACTAGGTTTTGATACCATGCCTCAAATGACTCTCAAATCATTCTAGCTATCTCTGCTCATATTCTCTTCTTAAAAGCCATTTCTCTTCCCCTTTCTTACCTGATTCCCCTGTTCCTACACAGTCCACCCAGAAAACTATTCTATTTCCCTGTTCAAGGAATATCCATACGACTCCCCTACTCGCTTCATCTGTACCTAACGGCTCTGTGTTCACAGACTGTAGTCTGGCTATCAGTTACTTAATGGCTAATATGCACATGTAAGTAAATATATATGATATTTACTTTTCTGAGTCTGGGTTACCTCACTCAGGATACTGTTTTTCTACTTCCACTCATTTACCTGCAAATTTCATGATGTCATTTGTTTTCTACAGCTGAGTAATACTCCATTGTGTAAGTGTACCACATTTTCTTTATCTATTATTCTATGGAGGGCTATCTAGGTTGTTTTCAATTTATTTATTTATTTATTTATTTATTTATTTATTTATTTATTTATTTATTAGATACTTTCTTCATTTACATTTCAAATGCTATCCTAAAAGTCCCCTCCCCTCCTTTCCCCGCACCCTACTCAACAATCCACCCACTCTCACTTCCTGGCCCTGGCATTCCCCTGTACTGGGGCATATCAACTTTTCAAGACCAAGGGCATATCATCCCATTGATGGCAGACTAGGCCATCCTCTGCTACGTATGCAACTAGAAATATAAGCTCTGTTGGGTACTGGTTAGTTCATATTGTTGTTCCTCTTATAGGGTTGCAGATCCTTTTAGATCCTTGGGTACTTTCTCTAGCTCCTTCATTGGGGGCCCTGTGTTCCATCCAATATATGACTATGAGCATCCATTTCTGTATTTGCCAGGCACTGGCATAGACTCACAAGAGACAGCTATATCAGGGTCCTTTCAGCAAAATCTTGCTGACATATGCAATAATGTCTGGGTTTGGTGGTTGTTTATGGGATGGATCCCAGGGTGAGGCAGTCTCTGGATGGTCTTTCTTCCATCTCAGCTCCAAACTTTGTCTCTGTAACTCCTCTCATGGTTATTTTGTTCCCAATTCTAAGGGGGAATGAAGTATCCACACTATGGTCATCCTTCTTGGTTTTCTTGTGTTTTACATAATGTATCTTCGGTATTCTAAGTTTCTGGGTGAATATCCGCTTATCAGTGAGTGCATATCTAGTGACTTCTTTTGTGATTGGGTTACCTCACTCAGGATGATATCCTCCAGATCCATCCACTTGCCTAAGAATTTCATAAATTCATTGTTTTTAATAGCTGAGTAGTACTCCATTGTGTAAATGTACCACATTTTCTGTATCTATTTCTCTGTTGAGGGACATCTGGGTTCTTTCCAGCTTCTAGCTATTTTAAATAAGGCTGCTATGAACATAGTGGAGCATGAGTCCATATTAAAATAAGGAACACCGTCTGGGTAGATGCCCAGGAGGGATATTGCTGGATCTTCTGGTAGTACTAGGTCCAGATTTCTGAGGAACTGCCAGACTGATTTTCAGGGTATTTGTACCAGCTTGCAATCGCACCAACAATGAGTAGTGTTCCTCTTTCTCCACATCCAGCATCTGCTGTCACCTGAATTTTTGATCTTGGCCATTCTGACTGGTGTGAGGTGGAATCTCAGGGTTGTTTTGATTTGCATTTCCTTGATGATTAAGGATGTCTGACATTTTTTTCAGGTGCATCTCAGCCATTCAGTATTCCTCAGATGAGAATTCTTTGTTTAGCTCTGTAACCCGTTTTTTAATAGGGTTATTTGAATTTCTGGAGTCAAGCTTCTTGAGTTCTTTGTATTAAGGAAAAGTAATTGTTGCTTCCTGTTCTTTTTGTTGCTAGAGTTGAGATTCTGTTCTTGTGGCTGTCTTCTTTTAGGTTTGTTGAAGGATTACTTTCTTGCTTTTTCTAGGGTGCAATTTCTCTTCTTGTGTTGGAATTTCCCTTTAATATACTTTGAAGGGCTGGATTAGTGGAAAGATATTGTGTGAATTTAGTTTTGTCATGAAATACTTTGGTTTTTCCACCTATGGTAATTGAGAATTTTGCTGGATATAGTAGCCTGGACTGGCATTTGTGTTCTCTTTTGGTCTGTATATATCTGTCCAGGATCTTTTGGCTTTCATAGTCTCTGGTGAGAAGTCTGGTATAATTCTTATAGGTCTGCCTTTATATGTTACTTGAACTTTTTCCCTTACTGTTTTTAATATTCTGTCTTTATTTAGTGCATTTGTTGTTCTGATTATTATGTGTCGGGAGGAATTTCTTTTCTGGTACAGTCTATTTGGGGTTCTGTAGGCTTCTTGTATGTCCATGGGCATCTCTTTCTTTAGGTTAGGGAAGTTTTCTTCTATAATTTTGTTGAAGATGTTTGCTGGCCCTTTAAATTGAAATCTTCATTCTCATCTATACCTATTATCCGTAGGTTTGGTCTTCTCATTGTGTCCTGGATTTCCTGGATGTTTTGAGTTAGGATCTTTTTTGCATTTTCTTTGATTGTGGTGTCCATGTTTTCTATGGAATCTTCTCCACTTGAGATTCTCTCATCTATCTCTTGTATTTTGTTGCTGATGCTTACATCTATGGTTCCTGATTACTTCCCTAAGATTTCTGTCTCCAGAGTTGTCTCTCTTTGGGTTTTCTTTATTGTTTCTACTTCCAATTTTAGATCTTGGATGGTTTTGTTCAATTTCATCACCTGTTTGGTTGTGTTTTCCCATAGTTCTTTAAGGGATTTTTGTGTTTCCACTTTATGTACTTCTACCTGTTTAGCAGTGTTCTCCTTTATTTTTTAAATCAGTTATTAATGCCCTTCTTAAAATCCTCTACTACCCACAGAGCTCGTGTCTCTAGTTGCATATGTAGCAGAAGATGGCCTAGTTGGCCATCATTGGGAAGAGAGGCCCCTAGGTCTTGCAAACTTTATATGCCTCAGT
Organism: Mus pahari; assembly: GCF_900095145.1. NCBI lineage: Eukaryota > Metazoa > Chordata > Mammalia > Rodentia > Muridae > Mus > Mus pahari. The sequence goes on from NC_034597.1 coordinate 30,847,790, forward strand.
AGAGGGGAACTCCCGGGCCATGAAGTGGGAGTGGGTGGGTAGGGGAGCAGGGTGGGGGAGGGGAATGTATATGTAACTTTTGGGATGACATTAGAAATTTAAAAAAAGAAAATATCTAATAAAAAAAGAGATATAATTTTAAATCTGAATCTTGCTTTTTGGGTATGTTGGGGTATCCAGGACGCGCTATGGTGGGAGTACTGAGTTCTGACGATGCTGAATGGTCTTGGTTACTGTTAGTAAGATTCTTAAGTTTGCCTTTTGCCATCTGGTAATCTCTGGTGTTAGATGTTCTAGCTGTGTCTGGCTGGAGCTTGTTCCTCCTGTGATTCTTTTAGCCTCTGTCAGCACTCCTGGGAGTCCAACTCTCTCCTGAGTCCCAGTGGCCAGAGCACTCTCTGCAGGCAAGCTCTCCTCTGGCAGGGGAGGTGTACAGAGGTCTGGAGCTCAGCTCCACCTCCTGGATGAAGATGAAGGCCTGAAGGGATCCTGTCCAAGGAGCTCTGTTGCTTCTGCAGCCCATGTGTTCTCCTTAGTGGACTGGTCTCTGAGAGATCCGGGATACAAGATTTGTTTTCAATTTCTAACTATTATGAATAGAGCAGCAATGAGCATGGCTGAGAGATGTTTTGTGGTAGGATGAAGCATCCTTTGGGTATATATCTGAGCATGTTATAGCTAGATCTTGAGGTAGATCACTTTTCATCATTCTGAGGAACCACCATACTGATGTCCATAGTGGTTATAAAATTTATACTTCCAACAACAATCGAAGAGTTCCTCTAGTTCTATATTCTTGCCATCATGAACTGTTCCTTGTGTCACTGAGATTAATCTTTCTGACAGAAACCTACTTTGCTCTCTAGTTTCTTATTTTTAGGAATTCATTATCCATAGCAGTATCAATCAATTCATACTTCTATTTTCATGTGCATTTTCCCTGTTACTGCTTCAAATCTCCTACTTTCTCTTTTAAAGTCAGTAGTCATTATCCTGGAGTTCACATTCAGTCTAGAATTCATCTCAGTATCATCCAGATACCTTCAAAGACCCTTGCCCAAGTAAACCTGCAGATACAGCTTCGGGGTAATAGGAATTAGACATTTCCCTTTGTGGGTACCATTAAATCCACTCTACTGCCAACATACTCTATCCAAGAATCCAGTCTTCATGTTATAAGCCAGTTACTCATAAAATCAGATAAAATTTTCCAAGAAAAATATTTGTCAGTCAAATACAATCTAATTTAACTTTCACATTAAAGTGCATTTTGTCCAGAAAGAAAAAAAATAGCTTAAATTTAAACAAAAATGATAGTAACAATCACTATAGAAACAGCTAAATAGAAACATATGATCATCATTGAAGCTAGTCATTCTAAACCTTCTTGCAAATGAGGAATTAAAATGCAACTCTTTGCTGTAGTCAGGAATAATTTAATTAGATTATATTGAAAGCACTTCCCATTTCCCATCAGTGCCTGGCAGTTACTTGCCTTGCCTGTCTTGTAAAGCAGGAAGCAAATGGTAAATGACAGGAAAGTGTACGAACACAACACAAAAGCTCCCAGTGACTCAGGACACACCAAGCAAATTTGCAAAGTGGCTTGATAAACATATCCCCATGAGAAGTTCACTGTATTTCAATTTTTAGTCATCAACAAATACATAATAAAATTCAGGAAATAGTATCATTTAAGAAATACTTAAGGAAAAGAAGACTAACAGAAATTTGAACCCATTTTAAGACATTGCATTTGTAGAATAATATTTTTCACAATTCTGAACACATGAAAAGAAACATAAAAATAGATTTTAAATAGTCAACCAAATGCATAAAAGGGCCATTAAAGTGGTTGAGAAACATATTAAATATGTTAACAAGAATAGAAAAATGCATACCCTGCAGGTGAACAGGTCTACTCCTACAGGATTACACATGGAATTACAATACAAAGATCTTTTGCAAGGTGTTTGCAGTGATGTCTACAGGGTCATTATCAGTTCTAAAAGCATTAGCTATGTTTTACTGGATTAACACTTTAAGCCTTTTTACTTATGAAATATTCCTTTACACAATACAGTTTGCCAAAATATATTTGAATAAAAATATCACAGTGTAAAAGGATGTTTTTCATAAGATCTCATTCACTCCACTTCTAAAACCTTGACATTTTTGTTGGGACAGGAGCACTTAACCTGGGAGAAGATTGACTAGGAGGAGATGTGACACACTAAGAAGAGATGACTTCATAGGTGTTCCAGATCCAGGTCCAGTTAGTGACTTCTTTCTGTTCTTTGCACAAGTACAATGAGCACCTGGAAGCCAAAAATTGCTTTGGTCTTCACATAAAACAAATATATATTATGAAAATAAAGAGACTTTCTAGTAAGTGTTTGCTTCTAACGGTCTCTGTAGTTATGTTTATTTTGAAATCTATTTTGACAGTAGGTAGTTGTCAGTGAGAATAAACCTTTTTTCAAGTTCAAATGACTGTAATACAAGCTGGTTTATGACTGTTTATGGATACAAGTGTCACATACTTATCCACACACTGCTAATTCTGTCACAAATGGATCAAAAAATGTTAACAGCTTCTTTTCTAAATATAGGATATCAATATCTATATTGAATGAACTCAACCCTTAGCGAACTGTTTTCTCTTGATAGAGATTTGTTCTTACTTTTCCAATTAAGTACATGTTTAGTGATCATTACAGTTTATATACACATTTCTTGGTCATTTCCTTTGCCCAAGCTCATTATCTAGTTAATTCTTCACTATGTATCAGGGAAGCAATATTAACAAATGTGTGAGCCAGTAACTATTAGTCGATTCAGTTTTTACACTTGACAGTCCAATTTTCTCTGTGTAAAACCCTTGGCTACCATTTTCTTTGTTTGAATATGTAAACAATGCTTTGTTTTCTGTTCACAATTAGCAGAGTATGGACTAAGTATGTGACACTCATATCTATGCTAATGGCACTATTTTCCCTTAAAATTATCTTGATCCTCTCTTCATCATAGCCAGTGGATGGCAAATGCCTTTTTGTTTTACATAAACCCTAAGAATCTTAGTGCATGTGCAATTATAATTATTAATATGTGGTATACTCTTGAATGTATCATTTCAGATATACAGTTTTAATAATTTCAGCGATGCTTGTGAACTACTGTTTTTGGAATCTTGTTCTTTTATTTTTGCTTTACTCCACAGCCACCCTGACTTTTTTGTAGGAAGGATACAATTTATTATTTTTAAGCTTTTAAATCTTCATAATTATTTATATTATTATCACTCTATTTATACTGTGTCATTTCTAATCAGTCCCCATTTAAACATGTTATTTATTTTTCAGTGACTGCATGGATTCTGACACTGCTCCTGAAATTGTAATATTAGCATTTGTGGAATTCTGCCATTCCTTGTAATGACTTTTTAATGACTTCAGTTCATCTGGAGGGTACAGATTGTGTGTGTGTGTATTACAAGTTTCTGGTGTGTTCTCACTCTAGAAAATCATGTCACATTTTTCCTTAAGTTGACCTTTTAAAAAACAAACTTACTATGAGAATTGATCCTAAAACTTGTCTGTTGCCAACATTTGATAAGTGATTCTGAACTCATAGGAGGGACCATGATTCTCAATTGTTTATCTTATTTCATGGAGTTCCCTTTCTGTCCTTTCATGCTGACTTGAAAATTACCTTGGACTATTTTATGGGATGTACAGATCTTCCTCCCTTTATCATTTTTACTTGAACTTTTCATTGATTCTTTGTGAGTTTAACATCATGCACTCCAGTCACACTCATCCTCTGTCCCTTCCTATGCACCCTCCACCTTTGCAAAGCCCAATAAAACACAAAGTATGGAAAACATCTTGTCCTTGAAGTTGTAGTGTGTCATGGTATGTCCTATAGTATACCCCATCTGTCCTAACATCTTCATTTGCAAATACTAATTGCAATGAATCATTTGATCTGATTTGAGGCCTCTAGCTTCTGTGAAACCATCAATGTTGTTCTTACTCGCACTCCTCCAGTTATACTGTTGTTGCCCTGTATCATGGAGATCCTGCAGCTTTGGAACAGCAGGGCTGGGTCACTCATCCCAATCATTTCACATGCTACAGATTTTAGGGTGGGTCAACTTAAAGTCCTCGATCTGGACCTGGGTAGTAGTTGAGATGGTCAGTATGCCAGTTCTCCCATATCTGCCACCACCAGGCTTAGCTGTCCAGCACTGCTCTGGCTAGCCCACCTACTGCTACCACTAGCAGAAAGCAGGGACAGCTCTCCTACTCTCATGTCTTTGGTGCTGGCTCCTACACCTAAGTCTCCAGAGCCACCTCCACTTTGCTGCCCAGTCAAGGTACAGGGCACACTCTGCTAACTGTTTCAGCCAGTTAGGGGATGAGCCAACTTTCCTGATCTCACACCATCAGTGCTGGTTCCTCTGTGCCTTTACCATCAGCACCAGCTCTAGTGTGCTGCCCAGGTGAGGCACAGGGCCCAGTGTCCTGAGTACTGCAACTGTCATCTGCTTTCATGATCCCAGGGCCAGTTTTCCTAACTGCCTCAGGTGTTGAAGGGTTGGGGGGCAGAGGGTATCACCCCTCTGCCCAAGCCACCTCACAGCAGATGAATGGCTGAGTCATCTCTCCCACACTCATTCCTGTGGGATGATTCACCTGTGCCCTGGCCATTAGGGTCAGCTCCACTGTAAAAGTGCAGGGATTTTTTTCTCGAGTTCTGCAATCTGTGATGGGCAGGACCAGCTAGCTTTCTATCTCTCACACTCCCCTGACTACTGTAGATGGAAAGCAGTGAGGTTGGGGAGGGCATCACCTCTAAGCCTGTGTCATCTCAGGGCAAATGAATGTCAGGGCTAGCTCTCCCATGCTCACAGCCTCCAGGTGGACTCACTAGCCCAGCTTGGCTATACTTTGCTACCCAGGTTGAGGAGCAGGGCTGCTCTCCTGAGTGCTACTGTCAGTGGCTATTGGGCACAGCTCTTCTACTCTCATGAACCTGGGTTCAGCTGTCCCTACTGCCTGAGGTGGCGATGAGTAAGGGTGCAGATTGTGGGAGGCATCACCTCCATGCTTGTGCTACCTCAATGGCAGATGAGTGGTGAGTTTAACTCTCCAGAACGCTATAGCCAGTGAGTCGTGGGGTCAGTTCTACACAGCGCTTGAACATCTATGTGGTCCCAGGCCGACCATACAATGCCCATCCCTGTGCTCTCTATTGGTAACATGAGCCACTGACATTGACACCAACCATTGCCACTACATGGCAACAGATCCAGGTATGGTTCTCAGAAGCATCACAGACTGTTATTTCACTATGGCCTCAGGTGGCGGGCTTGGCTACTCATCACAAGACATTATTATTCTCTTCCCTCTTGTCTCCAGTTCCATCTCTCTCCATAATGCTCAAACCGTTTAACTTCTCTTTTTCTCCCATCTCTCTACCACATATTTGTACATTGTAATGGCCCCTGCTGTGGGTGGGCCATGCTGCTGGCCGGCCTCTGCATGACATTCTCTGTTTCTGCTCTGTGGCATAGTAGCATGCAGACTTATAGCTATCTATTGCCTGCCCATGTGGCATGGCACTGGGCTGGTCTCTAGATGTCTCCCTCTTCTCTTACTGTGTTGCATGGTATCAGGCAGGTCTCTGTGGGTCTAAAACCTGCCCATGTAGTGTAGAAGGCAGTTTTTACCACCAGAGGTGGACATCTTTCTCCTATCCATGCCACAGAGCCTAGGAGAAGATGGATCTCTGTGTGTCCAAGACCCTGGAGGCAAATGTCTCAAGAAATACTGTTGGCAGTACACTGTCTTGGATGTGCAGGCTGTAGGCCCTAAGCAGAGGGAGTTTTGCAGCCGTACTGCTGTCCCACATGACTGTGACTTACTCCCAGCTCTGGAAGCATAGGTGCTGACCCCCTTCTCCATCACCCAGTTGTTCAGGGAATTACTTATCTGGGTCTGGGAGGGTGGGCACCACCTCAGGTCAGGGAGCCAGTGAGGGAACTGGGCCTCCGTTGCACTCTGGTCACCAGCAGGGGGCAGCAGGGGCCAACTCACCAGGGTGGAAGCAAGATTCCCAAAGGAGCCCTTCACCCCAGATCTGGCTGGCGACTCTTCAATTTTTGTTGTTAATGCTGTCATTCTTAAGTTTTAGGTGTCTATTCAGTCAATTAATATGAAGATTCAGAAATAATCAGAATCTACATTTTTGTTCCTCACAGTTTAAATAGAATCTTCATGGGTGGAATTTTTAATTAATAATTAATTAGTACACCTACTGGTTTAATTACTTCTATTTAATTAATGCTTTCCAGCTAGAAAATGCACACAAAAACTTTGGGTAGCTACCAGTAACCGGTTGATTTTATATCTCCCATATTATCCAAAGAGCACAATTGCATAGGAACACAATTGTATGTTACAAAAATAATCATTGGAGTGGACTTATAGTGAAAAATATTAATATCAACATAATTTTATAAGTTACAGTTGTTTGATTCACTAATAAATGAATGAAATACTATAGTCTCCTTAAGAACATGATGAACCCTAAACTCAGATATGAAAGTGAGATATAAAAGTTAAGAAATAAGTTGTACAATATAATATTTAAACTTCAAATATCGAAATATATACATATTTATTCGTATGGATATATTTGTGGAGGAAAAAGACACAGTGATTATTAGTGTGGTTGAAGTTTAGACATCTAGTTACACTATCATCACATATTTGCATACATATAATATATACATATCATATCGTATATTATTATATATACATATATGATATATATTGAACTGTCCAAGTTAATTGACTAACAAAGACAAGCTAGATGTTTCAGGGTTCAATAAAGTAATTAATTGATACTTCATACATAAAAGAAAACAAAATGACTTTTGTTTTCTTTTATGAAGGATGTATGTTTGTGTGTGTGTGTGTGTGTTTGTGTGTGTGTGTGTGTATCAGAATTGAGCTCATTCAATACTCCTAAAGTTTTCAGATTGTCCCTTGAAAGAAATGGTTGCTGAGAAATCTTACCACTAGAACGAGAAATCATTCTATTAAGGCTCTGGCTCAGGTATATTAGAAAAGGAGTTTTCCTTCTCTACTTATTTTGATAGCATGCTTTGTGTTCAATCACTAAGAGTGAATGGATCTTTGACTTCCTATTTTGATCTCTGATATAGAGTTGCCCATCAATCAGATAGGTCTGCGATTTTCTATTATGCTTCTGGATATCGGAGTTCTAAAGGAAATGAAATCTTTTAATCTATAGGTAAACCCAAAGGAAATAACAAAACAAAGCCTCTAATTTTTTTCTGTCATGTTTCATTGGTTTTTAATGAACTGTTTAAGTTAATTGACTAACAAAGGCAAGCCAGATGTTTAATGGTCCAATAAAGTAATTAATTGGTACTTCTGGTTTAACAATGTTTTGCCTATCAGGCTCCGTGGCACAATATCAAATATATTGGATTGTTTAATTGCATTAAGCAAGCTCAGTTAACCCTTTATCAACACATATTGACAAGGGAATATATCTTTTTATTTATTGCTTTTCCTTATTTTAGAGGCTGATGAATTTGGAACTGGAAACTTCACAAACTTCTCCATTTTTCTAACACTTACCAACAAGTAATCAATTCTTAGAGTGTGTTCATTCTAGCACACATTTTTCTTCTTTTCCCATTGTTCTACCTCATGTACACATTTGTTTGTTTTCTAGAATCTTAAACGTCCCCCACCTTGTTTTAATTTGTTTATATTTTGTGAAACTGTTCTCTTTAATAAACCAGTTGTTTTCACGTCAGTTTGGAATCAAAATCTTTTATGAGTCTTCATATCTTGTGACAGCTTGCACAAGCAAGAGACTACAAGACCACGCAGGTCATTCTAAGCAAAAACAGTGCCTAACAACGGAATAGAGAGGAGTGCTGCTTGGAGTGTCCTGGGCAGCCAGTGGTTTAAACTTATTATCCTGATGGAAGGGAACTTGTCTGGAAGCCAAAACTGTTATGTTTGCCCCAGAAATTAAAATTACAAACTGAGATGTAAGCAAAGCAAACACCTGATAAGAGTGCCACACTTATTTTCCAGTACATTACTGTCCTCAAGAAACACCCAGCATTGCTTCCAAGGGCAAGGGCACTGTCACCAACATTAAGTATGCAGTTTGGCGTGATACCTGATTGTTTATTAGTATTCGAATGATTTTGTTTTCTTTTATGAAGGATGATTTGGCATCTTCATATCTTCATCCGATGATTAATTATTCTTTGGGCTGTCCCCTATTGTTCCTTACTCATCACTCCACATGCATGCATATATTATCATCATTGTGCTGCAGTAATTTATTGATGCAGACGTCTCAAGACACGAGCTGAGCTCCCTGACAGTAGAAGCTTCCCCCGTGCACCCAGGGGACCTCACTAAGTATGTAGTTCATATTTAACAAGCATCCCTGGATAAGTTTAATCTGGTTTCTTGGGTTTTTTTTCCACAAGGAACTCAGACACATTATTTTGTTTAAATTTGATCTCAAACCTGGACAGCAGTTACCACTCAGGGATAATATTTAGGAGCCATCTGATTAACTAATGGTTCCTATGTTTGTTGGTAGCATTTTGACTGTTGAAACTCATGTGTTAACATTGGGTTGTGCTGGACAGCTCATAAGCACAGGAGTTTTGATTGGAATTAGAATGAAGACCTTTTGCTTAATAAAAGAATTGTATAAGCTGACTTGCAGTTAGTGGAAAATCTTGGTCAAATTTATTGACTTCAAGGTTTTAAAAAAGGTGATTTTCTTTCTCTTATTTTTTCCCATTTATTTAGAGGGAGCAATAACAACTACTTCATCAAGTTATAAGAAAATTTGAAGCCGGGCAGTGCTGGCGCACACCTTTAATCCCAGCGCTTGGGAGGCAGGCAGATTTCTAAGTTCGAGGCCAGCCTGGTCTACAGAGTGAGTTCCAGGACAGCCAGGGCTACACAGAGAAACCCTGTCTCAAAAAAACCAAAAAAACAGCACAACAACAACAACAAAAAATACTGGTACATGATGATTCAAATGATTACCACAATGCTTAGCACATTCTGAATATTGATCTCCTCCCCCACTAGCCAAACAATGGCTTATTTTTCTCTCCGCCTCCTGCAAAAACAGTTGCATAGTAGCTGAACGAAGAAGGTTGGTAGCAATTAAATCTAGAAATATATTCTGTCTCACACATCAAGCTTACTATACACATCCTTGTAATCCAAGCCAGGTATAGGCATTTCCACAGTTTTACATAAAGAATTTTAAACCTGTTTTTTTTCTAAACACTATTCTTCCACTAGACTTAGTTGTCATTCAGGTGTTTTGTTCAACTGGGAATTCCACGTATGCTCTTTAGTGACAGTAATCTTAGAGGAAAACACGAATGTCATCTTAGACTATCTTTAGCAGAACACTCATCTACACTGATGTTGCAGGCCCACACAGAGCTGACGCATCCCTGAACAGAAGATTGAGAGATGACCATAAACCAAAGTGGAGTCTTAGAGTTGCTCACTGAATGTGTTCAGATAACAGAGTGGTGAGAAGCTATCCAGTTCATGTCCCTGCTAGGATGGGAGACAGGAATATTTTTCATGAATGTAAGCAAACAACCTAAACCACATATTTTCTGCTTCTAGAAATTCATGAGGAGCATTTGGATAGTAAACAACAAACTCTTATAAACAAAATTAAGGAAAATAGGTGCCAGTAGTTTTTTGTTTTTGTTTTTGTTTTTGTTTTTGTTTTTTTTTTTTTTTTTTAAGCTGAGGCAGGTAGCCAGGTACTGAACAAATGTAACCAGATGTTCAAATCCAACTTAGTGAAATCTAGTCTTTTTCTAGATCTTATGTTTGCAATACTTGATAAGTCTATATGCCTGAATATACCTTAAACCCATCAATCCACAGAGACAAGTGTTAAGATTCCTTATCTGCCATGTAGTAGATACATTTTATTTTTGGTTCTTATTTCAAAGCCAGCATTTCCTCAGCAACATGCATCTGCATTCTCCAGCAAGTCTTGCGGCTCACACATCGCTGTGACTGTCTTTCCAAATCTGGCCAATCTGGCCACATACCATCACAACATGCCTAGTGCTCTTACTGTGACTTTCCCATCCTGTTTTTGACTCATGTGCTCGATATAGTATACATCAATCCAGTCACACATTAACACATCTAAGAAATGAAAATCTGCTCTCAACGTTGAATATCAGAAGAAGAATGCACTAGCTGACAAGAATATATGTTCATTCCAATGTATTGACTTGCTGAAAGCAACTACAAGGAAGAACAATTCAAATCATCTAAGCAGTCATATAAACAGCCTTACTCACAGTCTATTCCAGTGGCATTCCTCTGCAGTGCTTTAGTGGTCTTAGTACCCAGAGCAATTCTTGAGAATGCTACAGTTTTAGGCAGGAACAAATTCCCTGACTCAATTGTGGTTTAGATGTCACTTTTGATCATTCAGCTTCCCTGAGTATTATATCTGATTAAAATTAAGCTGTTTTCCTACCACTGGATATTTGTGATACCCCTCTCTTTGAAGTTAATATTTTTTTTTTCTAGAATCAAATCAACCAGTTACATAACAAGCTTCCTTACCAAGAAAACAATATATCGGTTCACAATATACGTAAAGGACAATTTCTCTGTTCTGACTCTTGGATACCATACTTTGGAGCATTTGGTAAAGTTCGTTCCAATGCATTTCACAAGTAAAACAATGTATTTTTTAATCAAATAAGAGAAATAATTAGGCAGAAGAGATTACGTTTTGTCACTTCTCTTGAGAACATGAAAGTTAAGTTTTTTTTATAATCTGTCTCATAACAATATAGTTTCCCAAATTTCAAAACAGTATTTAACAAGTCATTTAATTTTAGAACCTGAGCCAGGCAGTGATGGCATACACCTTTAATCCCAGCACTTGGGAGGCAGAGGCGGGCGGATTTCAGAGTTTGAAGCCAGCCTGGTCTACAGAGTGAGTTCCAGGACAGCCAGGGCTACACAGAGAAACCCTGTTTTGAAAAAAAAAAAAAAAAAAAAAAAAAAAAAAATAGAACCTGAAATGAATTCAAAGATCATCCTTTATTTTAAAATTATGACATTAGATTCATTTTCACTAAAAAATTGAATGGTAAAACAACCATAGTAAACATATAACCTGAATTCTTGGTCCAGGATTAGGGCCTGGGAAGTTACTAAAACCTAGAAGATGTTTATTTCGGCATTAAATATATTGAATATTTAGAACAAAGAATATTTTGTAGCCATCATTTTTAAAACAAATGTGGAGTTGTTCTCTTTGCTTAACTTATTAAGGGGAAGTAAGTATATTCCTAAATGTACAGATGCACAAATACATATATGCCTAGATGGTGTGAGATAGTTTCTAGCAATGGCTTAAAGATTTCTACAATTAGAATTGACTTACTTTTTAATTCAGATGCTCACAAATTTTCATAGCAATTTTGACTCAGCTTTTAAATATACTATGAGTGAGATCAACCATAACCTATGTTTTACCCACACTATTATATAAGTCTCATTTTATTCTGCTATGTACAAATCTGTGATTTCAATAAGAACTTCTTGTATTAAACAATAAGTCTTATCCTGTGAATTTACTAATTCTTGGTATTCAAACTTGAAGAGTGCAAGAGGCCACATCATGACAACTGAACTTAGTGGCTTTAAGGTTGTATGTTGAAAGTATAATCTCAAAGACTGGGAAAGATAGAAGGCTTCTAGACTTTAAAACAATTAACAACAATCTCTCTCTTTTTATAGTTAATATATATAATGGTTTTATTTGTGACCTATCTAGTTTAACCAGGGCTATGTGAGTGACCATTAGGTTTATACTAGCCTTTAGGGTCTGGTAAGTAATGAGTGGGCATACCACTAAAGGTAATAAAACCCACTTTCCTCAGTCTGTCAGTAAGAAACTGTTAGAGTTCAGTAGAACCCTTTCATAGGAGTAGAGCTAGATAAAAAATAATGGGAGATGTGTGTAGATACAATATTACATATATTTATGAATTTGGCAAAGAACTATCATACTAAATAACATACATACAAAGTATGAGGTTTATTGCAATAGTCCCTGTTTTAGTTTGAATATACTTATTACAGATGATGTAATGTATTACTGCTTATGGTTTGGGGGCAGATGATAGAGGAAAGGGGGTAAAGTTGTGAGTTTAACTTCAGAGCCATTCCAGGATCAATGAATAAAGATCATGTTATGGCTTAAAGTGTTATTTGTTTTATTTATTCTTCAGGAGTGAATAACTGAAATAATCGTTGTTATATGTACTAGACAGAGAGGTAGATGTACAATAATGCTTAGAGTTCAGTTCTCAAAGTATCGTTCGTATACAAAAGGCTCAGCTTTGACTGCATGCTGTAGTTCAGGTTCGTGTAATGTTAGGACTCACAAGCCATCTTTTCAAACTTTAAAGAAAGGAAATGATTCTCTTATTTAGCAAATCATGCCTTCCACGCACTACTTCTGTACTTAAAAGCAAACCTGACAATTTTATTTCTAAATTACAACCATCTGCTGCTCACAACAAAGCCCCAGCCCAGCATCCACTGCAAATCTTCCAGACAGCTGAGAATCTGGGCCTGTTACAGACACAATATTTGCTTTTTCACATATGTGCGTGGTCCATTCTTATTATTGTTCTTTGTTGCTTCTGCCAGGAGCCTTCATGGTCAAACCCGATTGTCTAACTATTATTAAATTTTTCTAGAGTACCCAACTCTAAACTCAAGCTACTCTTTCTAAGAATATTTTATGCTTTTGAGTTCTAAAAACCACTGAATCTTTAGTTTTACTACCATATAAATTAATGGTGGGATCCAGTGTTACCATCGATTCTAAGTGATGGAACACTTTTCTTGCATGTCATCAAGCAGAATTTTTTTTTTTTTCTGTATGGATTTTCATTTTTCTTGTCACCGTAGACAATACCGTTGGCTTTTCTTTCTCTTGGAAGTTGCCCTACCTGTGATAAGGCAACTTTCATGATAGTTATATAAGTGATCTATATACAATAGAGTTGGTTATAACTGTTGAAAGGAATGGGAGGATAGCCTGGGCTAAGAGCACTGTCATAGTCAGAGTTCCCTAGAGGGACATAACCGAAAGAGTGAATTAATATTTAGAAAAATGATTCATTAGAATGGCTTTCAGGCTGTGGTTCAGCTAGCCCAGCAATGGCTATCTACAAAGGAAGGTTCAAGAATCTAGCAGTAGTTCAGTTGACATGGATAGATGTCTCAGCTGGTCTTCAGTATAGTCTGGAATCTGAAGCAGTATACTCTAATGCCAGTGAAGGAATTGGTGTGCCAGTGAGTGCAAGAGAAAGAGCCAGCAGGAAGAGAAAAAGCATTCTTCTTCTATGTCCTTTATATAGGCTGCCAGGAACATATGTGGGGTCCAGACTAAAGTTGAATCACTTCAAAAAACTGGATTAAAGTTATATATTACCACATCAAATGATATGGATTAAAAGGGACGCTTCCCACGTCAAGTCATTTAATTAGGAAAACATTCTTCACAGGTATATACTTGGACTTTCAATAATTTCTAATGTAGTTAAGTTGACCAACAAGAATAGTCCTTACAAGCACCCAGGAAGGAGATCACCACAGACATGAATTTATGGTTAACACAGCATGCAGACTTCTGGCAGATTTAAAATTTATAGAAACAAAATATACCAGGAATCTGAGTTAAATATATATGTTAAAATTCCAAAGTGGGATGGGGAATTAGAGAGAGAGAGAGAGAGAGAGAGAGAGAGAGAGAGAGAGAGAGAGAGAGAGAGAGAGTTGGGAAAGGAAGAGTTCTTACCTGTTTGCAAGAAGTGCAGCATGGGCCAGGCTGGACTTTTGTTTTAGCAGTAGGTGGTTGTAATAACTTGGTCAGGTTTGAATTGGAGTACAGTTAGGAATTCTCTGGTAATATATTGGATCCTGAATAATAATAATAAAAAGAAGTATACACTCTTTAAGAAGAAATGCATTTTTGTCATGGGGAAAAATAAACAACAGGGAATAAGTAGCCTGAAAACGCATCCTGAATTATTCATGTGAAAACTGTAGGGAAATTGTGAAGATTAATTTTCCATGCTTGTTAAGTAACTTGAAGGGAAATATGCTTTGTTTATTTGACAGACTATAGGTTATGTGTAGTCTATTGTACTACCTTAGAAATTGTAGCTACTTCACCCTGGTTCCTCATCCTAAGAGTGAAAGGCACCATCAGGCACACATGGGACTTTATCTTGAGGTCACTAGGACCCTTTCTTTACCCTTTGAGATGTAACAGCATGAGTCTGTCACATAGGCAGTTGTTATATGGAACATTAGTTTAGAGAACCTTATTGCCAGAGAGACGGAGACAGAAATTCATAAGAAGATACTCTGGGACCCTATCGATATTGCTGGTTACTAATATATTCTCCAATATAACCTGTTATATATCCTGTACTACAATTTACCACAAATATTCCATGCAGAAGCTGAAGTGTAGAATATTGAATCATATTTAATCTATGTTTTGATTGTGGGCATAATAAATCTTTTCATTAGTTTGTTGTGAATTTTAATTTAGTTATTAACAATGGTTGTTTCAACACAGTTGCCTAGATAAAATGATGATGTGGCCACTTTTCAGAGGCATGACTTCCTGCACAATTGATTTCATCTCTCCAACTTTCCAGCTATAAAATAAGAACAATAGATTGCAGCACTAGATTGCTGCAAAAGTTATGGACAATTGTTGCATATGGCACTTGGCAGATAGCAACTACTAATCCAATTGGGGATATTAATCAACATTATTTGAATTGCCCATTAGCCAGTCTGGGTCACACCTCCCTTAAAACAAAGCAAAAGCAACAATAATCATTATAAAAGAACTAATAAACACATGCTTTCCTGTGTTCTGGAAATTATAATAATTCTCTGTTTATATTGCAATGTGTTAAATATTCAGGGAATCCCTAGAGAATTTCAACTTTCCTCTTGTCGTTATAAGTGAGAAATGAAGGAAACTCAGGCCACACTGTCTTTGAAAGTACATTCTTATTTGGTACACTTCATTAAATAGTATCCTTAAGGTCTTTAATTATTTTTCATTCTTTTACAGCACAAATAAAAAAAAACCATGATAGGGATTTTATTTCCCAAATTATTATGTGTTTTTTTCTTCTCCTTATTGAATCAAAGAAAAGTTCAGAAAAAAAAAAAAAAAACCCTCAAGTACGCTTAGTTGGCCTTTACATTTGTTGTGATTTATACTGGAAATGAAGCTCATTGCACTGATTAATCTTGCTTTTGCCTCAGCAGCAAAATGATTTCAAAACACACCTGCTTAACCTCACTTCTGCTGGCACTCTTCCATGGTCCTCTGAATTCCTGGGTCCGCCTTAGAGCCCTTCAACTCCTCTGTCTCCACTATGTTAGAAAGCAGCTCTCAAGCTCTTGTAGCTTGGGTTGGCTTCTAGATGCGTTCTTTTGGAAGTAAGTGGCCCAGGCTAAATATTGCTTATTGTTTAATCTGGTCCATGTAATGGATTGCAAGTTCTGTTTTAATCTTTTAAATTTAAAAATTTTTTTAAAAATAGTTTCTCGTGAGTGAGTTTGATTTTAGTGGTAGATTGTATATCTCCAAATAATATCAATGTGCTCACAATAAATATAGAAAATCCTGAAGTTTTATAGCTGAGTATTGAATGATGTTTCCTTCTAATGTTTAATTGCATAACAAAAAGCAATTTAAAAATAAACTGTATTTATTTAACCATATGTTGTGAACCCTTCAAACTTTAACCATTAGTCACTAACTTTCCTTTAAAGGCCTTGATGTCAGATATTTTTTAGCATGAACATAATTCTTATTTGATTACATTTTATTTTATTAAAAAGATTCTACCTGTATCTTCTCAATTTCACTTGATTATGCATATCTATTTAACATGTAGATCAGGCAGGAGTCTTTAACTATTAGTTGTTGATTGGAATCTCATTCACTCCGTTTCTTTCAAGGAAAAAATTATCAATTGAGTTGATGGATAAAAAGGCCCTAGCTATGTCATAAAATGGGAATTGGAGCAGTGAGTTTGATAAGTATCCAGTGATAAGCATCCAATTCAAGTTCTGCTCAGGACGCCAAGAGGACTGGATGGTTCGTTCTTGCTGGTGCAAACACATGAAGCACAAACAGCAGCAAGTGGGGCTTTAGTTCCCGGGAGTTGGGGTCTGAAGAGAGACTAGTAGAGAAAAGAGGTGAGAGAAAGGCGCCATGGGGTAAAAGATTGTAAGAACTGGCTGGGAGGGCTGTACAGCTGGAATAAGAGGGGCCCAAGTGGAACATGGCATGTCGTATCTCAGGGTTATCTACAGGGAAGTAGACAAAACAGCCACGGAGTGTTGAGATCTGTCCAGCTCTAATGCTTATTAAGGCTTATTATAAATATAAAGTTTTGTGTCTTTTATCTAGGAACTGGATGATCCAAAGTGTGGTAGAAACTTCCGATTATTACCACAACATGGAGGTGGTTACATTTCATTGTTGACCAGAATTGATAAAAGTAACAGCTCTGGATATCTGCAATGTTATTTCCTGACACATTTCGATCTTGAGGTTTCTGGCCTAGTCAGTGGGTTAATTTCTCGGTAAACTTTAAGATAAATTATTGGAAGGTGATAGAAGATAGGAGACTGAGTTTTGTTGGAGGAAGTAAGCCCCAGGTGTCATATCCCTGGGACTTCATCTGACCCTAACCCTTAGTATATCCACTACTCATATTTTATGCCTACTAAGAACAGCCTCATCACATCCTGGTGTAGACTTGGTGGTTCAAGGCCACAAGTCCAAGAAATCATCTTCTAAGCCTTAGGAAATCATAACATAGGACTAATATCTCTTCCTTATATTGTTCTCTTAGGTATTTAGGATGCAATAATGAAAATGATTGCTAAGCTGAAAATAAATTATTCTTCTACAAATATCAGAGCTCCCAAAATAATAATCACAAATGAGAGTCAATTCAATATTTGCTAGGTACAAATCAATTATCTCAGTCAAACAAATTTTATATTTAATTTTTAATTACTGCCAAGTCTCAAGTAAAAATATCTGGTGTACTGAAAATACTTAATAAAGGCACACAGAGAAAAACAAAAGCAAATGAATAATGAATGATACAGAATATTTTATCACCTCTTTTCTAGTTGGTCTTATTTTATCAAATTTATTATGATTTCATTTCAAATACACCATTTACTTTTTTCCTCTTCTGTTCTTCATATCCCATGTTTCTCTCTCTTCCATGACAGTCTTCAGTTATCAAATTTTTCCAACATGTGTGACTCATTACTAAATTGTGCAGGTTTACAGGTCAACTGGCAACTTTTACAAACGACTTCAAAAACTTGATCTCTCTGTTTCAGTTCCTATGATCAAACCCTGTTTACTCTGTGCTGTGAAAGAGACAGGTATGTAGCAACCAGAACCACAACAATCCCGTCTTCACCCTCCCCAGCTCAGCATGTCAAGTGGGAGACCTCACAATCTGTCACTCAGGAGAGGGGAAGAGAAGGATGGAGAGAGAGAGAGAGAGAGAGAGAGAGAGAGAGAGAGAGAGAGAGAGGATAATCTTGAGAATCTTCAGTTGGAAGTTTGTAGTTCAAGAGGTGTGAATACTGGGGACCATTATGCATAGACAAATGTGTGTGTGTGTGTGTGTGTGTGTGTGTGTGTGTATAGCTATTGAAGGGCTTACATGTTTACCTAAGAAGCACAGAGAAAATGTCCTATTCAATTTGAGGAATATATTTCCTCAAATTAAAACAAGAAGGAGAAGGAAGGAATTTCATGTGTCTGTTTAAACCTGGTATTACTTTCTCGTGTATTTATACCACATTTTCTTACCCATTTATGTATTGTAAGAATTCTGTTCCCTAACTATTGTGTCTTCAGAAGCAATGAGCATTGATGTGCAGGTGCCACTATAGTAGAATATGCTGATGTATTACAGAGTCCTGTAATTAGGTCATATAGCATCTCTATTCTAGTTTTATTTGAGAATCCTCCAGAGTGATTTGCCTGTCTGTACTAGTTTATACTCTCACAAACAGTGCTGAAGAGTTCCCCATTCACCACATTCATACTAGCAAGTACTGTCATTTGAATGCCTGATGATAGCCATTCTGACTATGGTGGGACTTAGAATAATTTTAGTTTGCATTTGCCTAAGCAGTATGGGTGTTGCACATTTTTTTTTTCTTAATCACATTTTTGGTCATTTGCATCTCTTATTTAGAGAATTTTCTGTTCATTTTTATAGTACTTTTTTTTGGTTAGATTTCTTATTTGCTTAATGTTTAGGTTTTGAGTTCTTTGTATATTCTAGATACTATTATTTTGTCAGCTAAAGAGCTGGCAGGGATCTCACATTCTGTGGGCACCCTATTCACTTGCTGTGATGTTTTTTAGTTTCATTAGATCTGTTGTAATGATTATTGGCCTTATTTGCTTCTCTACCAGAATCTTATTCACAAATTCCATTCTTGTGCCCACAAGCTTAAGCAAATCCCCTATTTTTAATAGCAGTTCAAAATATCACATCTTCTGTTTAAATCCTTGATCCATTTTGAATTGAGTATTGAGATATAGTTCTAATTTCATTTTTTGCACATTGAAATGCAAATTTTTCTAGAACCGCTTGTTGAAGATATTGGGTTTTTGCCATTATATGCTTTTGCATTCTTATAAAACCAAATGAGGCAACTGTCGATGCATCTGAGTCCTCATTTCTATTCCATTGATTTAAGTGTCTGTTTTTAATGACAGTACCTTGTTGTTAATACTATGGCCCTGTAATATAATTTGAAATCAGGTATTGTAATACCATATGCAGTATTGTCTTTGGTTTAGATTTCCTCAATTATCCTGTGACTTTTATGCCACCTTATGAACTTTTGGATCCCCCTAGCCCCACCCCATGCTGTGAGGAATAGAACTGGGATTTTGGTGGAAAATACATGGAATCTGTAGGTAGATTTTGGTAGGAAAGTAATTTTAAAACTATTAATTCTTCCATTCCATGAGCAAGATTTGTGATGAAAAATGAAATAAAGGATTTGCAAGTAAATGCATAGAGCTGGGAAATTATACTGAGTGAGATAACTCAGCCTCAGAGAGGCAAATGCCATATGTTCTTTCTCATAAGTTTATTCTAGCTTCCAAGCTCTTATTTTGCGTATTTTATTTGGAGAACAAGCAGAAGCCAAGTAGGAAGAAGTTTTCTAGGATGGTACGGTCAAGAAGGGAGTATGGATGATTAGATGTAAAATGAAAGTAGAAAGGTAAAAGAGGGCCAGAGACTTAAGTAGAAGGCATGTGCAAGTGTAGGAGTATGCAGAAATCCGGGGATTACGAGAAGGGACAGCCCACAGGGGAAGGCAAGCTATATTGAAATGTATTGTCTCACAAACCAAGTTAGACAACAATGAAGAGATATTTTCACATATCTTAAAAGAAAGAAGATCAGGGGACTATTGAGTGCTAAAGCATTAAGATGGGATGTGGCAAGAGAACAGAGAACAGAAGAAAATGGTGAGTTAACCAAAAATGAGAATCTATTATAAAGCTTCGAGGAAATCCACTCATTAGTAAGGCTATTGCAAAATATAATTTTAAAGATAGTTTGAACACATTTACCCTGTGTAAATAGGCAATGCCAGTAACAGAAGTCATGAATTATTAAGTAAAAAATGTAATGCATGCTCTATGTTTTTATGAATTATTGGTCAAGGAGGAAAAAGAATTCTCTACAACAGCACAAAATTGCCATTGCCTTTGGTTACCCATAATCATGACTACATGATTACAAAACCCTATTGCTGAAAACACCACACACTTTGGCTGTGGGACATGGAGAAATCAATCTCAAAATCAGTGAAAAACCTCCCCCCTGCTGGAGAGCATTTTTCATACCATCAGGTGGTATGCAAGCTGTTGCTGGAGAGAAGGCATCAATAGTCTCAACTGGTACTGGACACGCATGCTATAACATCAGCCTGCCGGGCAAGAAGTGCCTACCAGCACAGTAGTGGAATGACTTCTCTGTGGCATCTTACTATATTGTGACTAGATTTGAGGCCTTCTCTGCAGGAGGATATTTTCTGTCTGATAGCAGAGTCCTGGTCAAACTCCCACGGCTGGGGAAGTTACAGGCCCTAGGGTAGAACCTGCTTTTGTTATTTTGCTAAATGGTCGTTTTGACAAGTTGCTTTCTAAATATTTATATATTATATTTATATATTATTTTATATTATATATTATTATATTATATTATATATTATTTTATATTATATATATTATTTATACATTATATTTATATATTATATATTATATATTTATACCCATAGATTTTTGCTGCTCTCAACTTTAATGAAAGCAGCTTCTTTCTGCAGTGAGAAGCAGTGAATGGAGAGATAAAAGGCATAAATGGCTAGTCAACATTTTAAGGATAAGTGACAGAGTGCTTAGTTCTAATTGGAACATCTACACAAAGCATAGGGTATATCATGAGAAAGGAAGAAGGAAGAACAGGAGCTGGGGACAGGGAGAGTGCCATGAAATGCTGTCTTCTGGACATATTATGCCCATTGCACTTATTTATTGTATTTCAGCAGCTATGGTTACCTGCACAAGCCAACAAAATCCCTGATTAGATGGGCTACAAGGTTTCTAGGCTATGTCTCTTATTGATTAGAGGTGGATAGTTATTTTGAAGAAAAAGAGAGGTAATCATTCTTTACTGAGGCTATGTTCACTGGTAGGTTTCTTACGGTCCTGTGGACAGTCCCACACTCATGCACATATGAATAGTACTAACTAAAGTTAATAAGATATCAAAAATATGTTGCAGTCACATCTGGGGAGATGACCAGAGAAATACAAATATGATATCTTATCATATATATGTATAACATTTCCAAAAGTTACAAAAATGAGAAATGAATCAGTTGTTTTTTTTTTATCTCTTAAGTGTTGTCCATAGAGTCTTGGGAAGTTTTATTATTCTTAGCAAAATATTCGGCCTTTGATTCTTAGGCAATAAAAGGAGAAAACCCTGATGTAGTAAAAGAGGTCAACATTGTAATATCTCAGAGCACTGGATGTATAAAGATGCCAACTCAGAATGAGACAGGAATCACTGATTATAGCTAGAGAGTGCAATGCTTCTCATTTGCACCAACAGCAGCAGAGAATAAAACTTCTTAGATTCTAGGGTAATGAGAACAGGGTTGACAGGAGGGATGATGTATCTGGTCAGCATTCTTCCCAAGATACACTCTGAACACCCAGAAAAGCATTGCACAAAGGAGAATTCTCATTGCCTCCGCATCATCACTCAGGAGAAAGAAAAAATTGCTAATAAGCCAAATCATCAAACAGCAGGTATACATGTGAAGAGCAAACATAATATGTTAAATAAATGTCAGATCAATAGACCCAGACTCAGCACTGAGAAAAAATACAAAAGTAAAAACCATACATAGATATTATGCTTGGGTTTCTGTCAACACAATTATTAGACATAAACTCACAGCCTTAGGTCATCTTCCTGATAAACAGCCATAACTAGATTAAAGTAATTATGCAAAGTAAATAGCAGAAGAACAAGAGACTATAAAGAAATACAAAAGCAAATTATATAAATACAAAGCAAATTTTAAGAAATTTGTAAATAAAAACGGTATAATATATAGACTTATGAAAATTAATTTAAATGAATGTTGTTATTACCTAGATTAATCCAGAAAAGCAAATAAGAGAAGAAATCTTCCCAATATCAAAAGATATGATTACTTATCCAAGAATGAAAATAAAATTATGTACATAATCCACATTAATAGAGACAGCTTGGTAGCGATTTGTGTTTGCTGGGTTCTGAGTTCTGACCCCAGTATACACACAAGTCATGTGAGATCTCACACATCTTGTAATTCCCACACTGTAGGTGACAAAGACAGAGTGATTGCTAGGGTTTGTGGACTCCATGTCTAGCAGAGAAATGTGAGCTCCATATTCAGGGAAAGATCCTGTCTCAAAGGACTTAAGGAAAAGGGTGATACTGCTGGAGGAGATCTGAAGCTCTTGTTGTCCCATATGAATGTCGACACACACACATGCATACTTGTAGACATGTAACACATACATACACACAAACAAACAAACACAAATTATTTATTACAAATATAATCACTTTTGAAAATGATGGTCATATCTCAAAGAGCAATTACGTATCCACTATTTACATAGGGTCTCAAAAATGGCCCATAGTTTTCCAAATTGGTTGGCATATCTTCCTCTAGTCAACATTGTCTACCACAGGTTTCTCCATCTAAGAAAATGCCAAATCTACTGTTTCCTAGTCTCTTAAATGAAAAACTTAAAGTCTCCCTGGCATTGTTTTCTTATACCCGGTACATTTTTACATTTTTTTTCTTTTCTCTTCTTGGATATTTTTTATTTACATTTCAAATGTTATCCCCTTTCCCAGTTTCTCCTCCAGAACCCCCTTATCCCCTCCCCCTCCCCCCACTTCTATGATGTGTTCTGATACTTATTTTTTGTCCCCCTTCCTTTCTTGGGTTCCAGAATGCAGTATCTATCCATTTGAACGTTGTAGTTCTAGCCTGTCTCCACTGCAGGTGCACTCTTCTTGCTGTCTTCTTGAATCTACTGAATCTGCTTTCTTTATTGTTTCTGATGTCAACTTTTAATTTTTTAATTTGTTGTTGTTGTTGTTGTTGTTTTTTGAATGAGATAACTCAATAATCTGTATTCTCTATCTTATTTATAGTAAAATTAAAATCCCTTGAATGACCTAGTAGGTTTGAACTCTACATAACTTCTCTGACCTGTCTTTTTCCTCTCTTCTGATTACCAACCACACTCTGCATTGCACTTACTGCCCCATTGATCCATTGGAATGAATATAGGTTACACCTTATAGGGCTTATTAGGTAATAAGTTCCAAAATGCTTTAAAATAGAAATTTCTTTCAATCCAGAAATGCTTGCTTCTGAACTCAACCCAAAATCATAAGTAAAAATATACAATGTTTCTGATATCAATCATTCCAATGTTATTTTAATATCTCAAAGCAGAAAACTAAAAGCTTAAGTATCCCATAAGAGTCATAAGTGAATACACAAATTATGTTTGCATTAAATTGAATGAGTTTATTAAAATTGTTGCTAATATTTACATAGTTGGAAAGACTTTTTCTATATACTTCTATTACTGTCTTAAGATATAATATGCATATATTTCTTTTCTGTGGAGAGCTTTTGGGGCCACTTGCTTCTAGACACTTGGCAGGAACTTGATATCAAGCCAGGACAAAAGGAGTAAACTCAAGGTGGGAATCTGACTTTGGACCACACCTCAGGAAATAGGACTAGATTAAGAACTTTTACATTTGAGTTAATGCAAAGCTCAGAGCAGGCTTGTGTGGCAGTCCTTTTGCCTAGGCCATCCTGAATAGCCCCTAAAAAGGTGTTTAAGGGATTTTGTTTATTGCCTTGCTTGTTCCTCAACCGAGAACTTATCTTACAATTTTGCAGGTACTTAAGTGGCATAAAAGCAGACTGGAAAAAAAGGAAACTTGCCTCAGCCTCAGAACTGTCTGGGGTTGTGCTATAATGTTGTCAATTGTCTTTTTTCTTATTAACCTTGCTTCTTTGCAGGAGAACCTATTGACTGATTGAGATGGCTTGGTCACTTTTCTAATAACAAACACACACAGTTAGATACTTTATGAAGAGTGGACCTCTGTTGCAGATCTGGGGTCTAGGAAGACCACATATGAAGCTCAAGTATATGTGAGACTTTATGCTTTCCTGCTTCCAGCTTTAAAGTTAAAAATGGAGCACCAGACACTGAGTCTTTTGTAAGAATGTCCTGTTCATCTGCAAGACAGTTTACCTTTCAGGAATATGGCTCTGAAGTTTAATTTCCAACATGAATTTTCAAGGGATTCAGATTTAAGTCATAAAGTGAGCACACCCCTACTAGTATCCCCTGTCATACCAAATACAATAAATATATAATCTGCCATAGATATTACATAGTTAGTGAGAACTAATAAAGGTTTTATTTTCAAACTTGGATTAAGTACATATCTAAAGATTTTAATCGCCATCTTTTTCTATCTACTCCAAAACTTTGAAAGTACCACTGACTTTTAACCGAAACCTTATGAGAAAGAATTAAAAAGACTTTACAAAAAACACTTTCCAATCCCGTTGATCCACTACCATTGTAAATATCTTTTACCTTTACTGAGAGCTTGCTTACATGACAAGCACTCACATAAGCTTAAATATGGTCTCAGTACATGTGACATTCTAAGTCTTTCCCAGAGAAAGATGCTGAGGAAAAAGTAGTCCAATATTCTTCTCAATATTCAGCATTTTTGGCTTGACTGCTTTTATGCTGTGTGTAAGAAGTGTATGTGTTGTGATTGCCCAAATGGATTATAAATACTTGTTAAGGCAAGTATATGGTTTAAGATTGAATATCTTTAATACATGTTGTGATACTAAGATCATGTTTTATATGATTGAATATAGTTTATTCTCTGCATCATCCTCTCTTATTTATCCTGGTTCTCTTTTTATAAAATGCAACACTTATAACACCTATTTTCTTCGAGGTAAATATTCAGAGTCCAGAAAACAGTATCTCCCCCCCCCCCCCCGGAATGTTGCTAAAATGCAGCATCCTGGACCCTCCTCCACACCCTGGTCCTTTGTATGCCTTCTGCATTTGAATATAGCCCACAAGGTTCAGGAAGCTTATTGAAGCTTTAAAAGCTCCATCCTTTAGCTGGAGCTTGAGGTATTCTCAGGGGCAGAGCACTTGCTGAACATACTTGAAGAAACAAGGTTTCATCCCAGCACCGCAAAAAGAAGATATGACCGAAAAACTCTTAAAATATCTAAAGATGTATAATTCCTCTTCTCTTAGTGTCTTGTTTTATTTTGTTTTGTTATTGGTTCTAAACTGATTCTGGTGCTCAAGAGCACATAGATTGTTTTCGCGAATGATGCACACAATTGCATTTCGCTGTCTTCTGTGGAATCTTGCTTAGGACATCTCCTTTTAAACAAGTTACACCAAAACATAGGTAAATTACAGACTGTGTTTTGCCATGGTGTCGGAGACAATTATTTATATTTAAGCTTTCTGCTTTTCACATCTGTGATTTCACCATGAAGTCTGCTTCCCTTTTCAGCTCTTGTGTGGGCTTTGGTAGTGGGGAGGTGCCTTTGGCATCTAGGGAGTCTCTGGTCCCTTCACTTTGGGGATAACTCAGCTCCATGACAGGAGCTGGCAAAGAGGCATGTAATGCCTTGGAAGCAGTCACATCTGTCAGACTTGGAACAGTTTTTCATCTGCAGAAGGGGTGCCATTCTCAAGCTGGAGAATTCCCACATGTTTCTTTTCTATGTCTTTCTGAAACATATGTTGTCAGTTCCTGGCTCCTTGGAAAGATACCTTCTAGAAGTAATACATTCAAAGAACTACTTAAAACTGACAATATGGTTCGGTCACAGATAGAAAATTTACACACTACAATGGGTAGTGTGTAAATGGGTAACACTACCTACCTGCTTAGTTAAATCATTGTGTCCAGAGACCACTATCCAACCTTCTATCTGAGACCCTATCTCAGGATGGGAATTTAAAGGTTAGTCACGTAAGCACAGACAGGTAGAGGACTATCTTGCTCTGCTGGCCTTTACTTCCACCCTCCCACTCTTAGGCAGTCAGCTTTTCCTTTCCTCTTGCTTATGGTTTGCACTCCTTAAGTTCTACCCTAGCACTAAGAAGTTGCCCCTCAGTTACAAGTGGGTGCTGTAGTTCCATGCTGTTTAAATTACAAAGGCCATATGTAGAAGGTAAAATGCATCCCTCAGTATTGAAGAATGAATCTCTCCTCCTTAACACTTACTCTATTTCTCTCCATCATCTTAACCAGAAAATTCTCTCTCAGAGAATTGCACCATGGATCCTGCAGCTAACCATTCCTTTTATGCACTTTTCAAGCGGACTCTCTTAGTTCTGCCTATCTTGCCCCACCCACCAACTCTCCTGTCTTTCTCTGTGACATCTCAGTCTCCTGGCTTGAGGCCCTGACCCCAAATGCTTCTTTTGCCTTTGATTTTCAAATGATGCTGACTTGAGATATGACATTCACCTTAGAGACATATCATTCTGTCCTTCACGTCCAGAGACATGAATCCCCTCTCTTCTACCCATCTGCCATCTGCTCAGAACAGACCAATGATGCTATGTCTCACTCCTACAGTTGCCAATGCTTTAACTGGTTTTCCTTGACAATTTAGAAGAGAGGGAGAAAAGTTAATGAGCATTTAAACATTGTAACAGCAAACTTGGTACTCATCTTTCTGTCATGGTGAACAGCATGTGATGAGGATGGTGTAACCATGACACACAATTCCTTGTCCTGCTCTTTTCAATTTTCATCAGAGGTGAAAGAATATAGAAGCCTGAAAGAATATAAGACTTCCAAGTCTGTCGTCAGTATTTTCCCATGTATCCTCACCATATCTGTGACATAATGATCTGAGAGAAGAAATAATAGGAGGCATTCTTCCTACTGTTTTGGTGGGGAACCTTGAGATGTATTGATTCTTTAAATTGCCATGGACTCTATAAACATAATCTTTTCAATAGACCAAATTCTTGTGTACAAGTCAGTAGTGCACATTACGCAGCTATGCTTCATCTTCATTGTCTTCCACTGAGTCTTTTTTTCTTCCTTTTCCTCCTCTTTCCTTTTTTATCTCTATTTTATCTCCCTTAATAATGTAGTTGACAAAAGTAAACCATAAATGTAACAAACCATAAATTCCAAAGTAACTCTCAAATGTACATTTAATAAATGTGCAATCATCATTTTTGCTCATAAAAAAGCCCCTATACACATAGTAAGTGTAGTTTTCACCCTCATTCACAGAAACTACACTTTGTAGTAGGCAAAGACCTTTAGAGAAAGCCACAACTAATCGAATTGTGGGGTTTAGAACCCAGTCTCACTGGATACATCTGCAAAATACTTCTACATGTAAGGCTCAGAGGACTTTGTAGAAAAGATAGCAGAAAGATTGTAAGAGCCAGAAAATAAGAAAGTTTGCTGTGAGATTGTATCTCTTAGTAATTTCAAAGCTACAACCATAAAGTCAAGATAACGAAATATGACCTGAACAAAGACAAGAACCATTAACATGCTAAAGTATGCAGGAAAAAGACCATGAGACCTCAATCCAACACCAAGAATTACAAACAAATAATGCTGAGTGTGCGAGAAATAATCCTCCCCAGGGAAGAGTATGCCAATTGGTTATCAAATATAAAACAGTCAACTTTGAAAATATATATACAAGTAACATTATAATACTGAACAGGTTTTACTTAAGAAAATATACACATGTAATAACAATTAGTGAAAAAAGAGGCCATGATTTCAAAAGACAGCAAGGAGTATATGAAAGTGTTTGGAGGGAGGAAAGTGAAAGGTGATGTAATTATACTATAATCTTAAAACATAAAAGACTAAAAATGCAGCATCACCCCCCATGACTTTCCATTGTTACACAACTTCGATGCTGATACTCAGGTGATTCACACTCCAAGTGCCTCAGTGTGGACCATCATTTGAAGGCATCACCGTAATGATCAGGGGTCCCAGGTTTTTGTCTCTCACACATCTTGCTTTCTACTTGTCATAGCAATGTCATCTGTAACTAGTTAACACCTTCAATTTTCGGGTCATCTGTGCAGTCACCATGTTATCTGGCAATAGAAAGGTGAGTACTCTATAACTCACACACATTGATCATCCCATGGCTGCAAAGTGGGAAAAAAATAAAAACATAAAATAAAACCGATCAAGGGAGGAGCTTACAGGGTATTGGTACAATGCCTCTTGTCTGGGGAGTGCACAGCTCAGGATCCTGGAGAGGCAGTGACACCTCATAATGAGAATGTGCACCCTCAATTATATGAAATGATGTAGAAATCCACCCCCAGCTTTATCAAGAGTGAATTTATATGCATGTGTTTATCTGCTTATTTATGTAATTTGGATTTATTTCACAAATTAGGATTTAACTCTATGTGTATTAAGTGAATATCTAGTTGTAATTGAGAACATTCAACATAGTCATGAGCAAATAACCGTTCTTAAGATCAGAGTCTGTTTTAATTCGTTGTTTATTATACTTTCAGTGTGAATGTGAACCTTGCCTGCAGGCTATGAGAACCATGACTACACTTCTTACTTGCAGAGTGCAGAAAATGGTGTTATAGGTCCTCAAACTGGAGTCATAGATAGTTTTAAACTATAGTGTGACTGCTTGAAATTGAGCAGGAGTCCTCTGTAGAATCATCATGTACTCTTAGCCATCTCTCCAAGCCGAATATTCCATTTTTAAAGTTAGTATATGAACTACTCTCTTTGTAATATTTCTGAAATATTAACTTTAATTAGATAGCAAAATATATAGTGCATATAGACCCTGCCTCTAATTTTTCTGTTTCCATATCTTCCTAAATGAGCTAGCAGGTAATTTTCTCACAAACAACTTTTATGATCATCTGAACCTGATACATTAATAAGTTGGGTATTAATATATCTGAAATATGTTCAGTAAAGACTTATAATTTATTCTAAAATGTGAGTGTTGTACAGTTAAGGATAGCAATAACTAGACAATACTTCTTTATGTTTTTATAATTTATGATAATAAAAACTTTACAATAATGTTATTAAATTGCCAATTTATTATTGGTGATTTAAGATACAAGTTAAAGCCTCATACATAATCAGTAAATATGAGAGACAGAATTTGATCTCAAGAATGACCTGTGTGCCAATTACTCCAATGTTCACTTACAATCTATTTTATTTTATGTATTTTGGTAAATAAATATAATTAAATATTAGAAAGCATACTCTCAAAACCCCTTGGACAAAGTACCCAGAATTTTATTTAACCACCTGACTAATTAGTAAATTTATCTGTTTGCCCTGGGAGCAAGATTACTTTGATAAGCAAAAGTCAAATTACTATATATTAGTTCAAACACATTTCACACATGGTATTTTAAAAGATTGTATACACTGATACAATACACAAAGATACATATGAATAAATGCAAACATGCATATCATAAAATGACTAAATTTGTCAAAAAATTGTGATATTTGATAATAGTTGTGGAATCCTTTGAGTTTAGATTTACCCTTGTCCACATCGGAAGCTCCAGGCCAGGTAGTCCTACATAGGAGGGAAAGTGTTGGTACACATATTAGGACAGTTAGTCTCTGGGAAAAGGATTTGTTTATTATTTCTGTTGCACTTTTTCTGAGAAATTAGTGTATCTCTAAGCTAAGCTTCCGCTATTGGCCTTAGAAATCTGTTGTTCCAGGTAGGGCCACTGGCATTCCTCTTTTGCTGTTTGAATGAACATTGCTTGTTCAAGAGTTGTCAGGGCATGTTCTTGTAAACATCTCAATGTGGTAGAAACGGGAAGTATAGCTTCAAGTCTCCTACTTAGTGTTGTTCTTGGCCCGTTTTATCATTAAACAGAAAATCACAAACTTACTGAAATTCTGGGACTGGAGATGACCTGATCTGTCCAGGAGAGGATGGATGTCCAGAAGAGGATGTGTCTGTAAAGCTACAGTCAGATCGGGTTCTCCAGAAGAGAACTGTGAAACTTTCCAGTTCATCGAAGGACATGAAGAGCCCACTGGAACCAAGCCTCTGTTCATAAGACACCCTTGATAGTGCTTAAAATGGCATCCTGGTAGAGAAAGCAAAAATCAAGGCAAGGAAGAGTGTAGCACATGAAAGAAGGCAAAAGGAAGCGCTAAGAAGACAGAGTCTTTCCAGGCAACCAACCAGGCAGATCATCAGATAACAGGCAGGGGCCTGAACCCTATAGCTGAATGACCATTTGAAGGCTTTATCAGGGAGTAGCAAGCAATGTTACATTGATTCAGCAGTTACATAAATATATTATGGCTTTGAGTTTGGGGGCTTTTACTTTGTCCAAATTTGTAAGTATAGCCTAATGTTTTGAAGATGTCCCTGAAGACCAGGTACAATTCAGACAAATGCCATATTTCAAGTCTCCTTAGTAGCAGAATTTCTCAAATAATATATCTGAGATATAATATAATAAAATCAACTTTTAGTAGGTAAAAATGAGACAGGAGCTCACCACTGGTTTAATAACATGTGGTATCCCGGCAGATAAATTCTTTGCTGGACAAGAATGTAGACAGGAAAGATGTGTGAACAGGAGGCCAAAGGTTTGGTTTGACATAGCTCATGCCTAGGAGGTTATAACATCATTACCAAGATGATACTGTGGTTCAACAGGGGCAGAGAAACCCTGGAGAAGTGTGCAGAGTGGATGGATATACATAAAATACCTATGGCTATGATCAGAGAAAATGCTAGTCAGAATTCTCTGGGGCTCAGGAAAATAGACATTTCAAATTGGTTGTCAGTACAGTGCAGTTTAGGGTGATAGGAAACTTTGTGCACTGTGTTTTGTTATCAGAAAGTTAAATAGAATCACACAGAGCAGATGTTTGCAGTTAAGAATACATTCAACTCTTCCATTTCCCTATGAACAATTCCATTCTCAATGCATTTTCCATTTCTGCAAGAAACTCAGAGACTATGAAGTGATTTACACATGCTTTCTCAGAGCAAAGCAGCTTGGAAAGAAAACCTCTACAGCAAACTTGCTCTGTCAGCTCCACCAAAGTATTTTCTGCACAAATAAACTACCATGTGCCGACGCCATTCTCTCCCATGCAGCTGAAGTCACTCTAAGAGAGGACAGTGATTTCCAGCCAGATAGATGTGTGTTAATAGTAATCACCTTGTGAACATTAAGCTCCCCAGAGCTGCAGGACGCTTCCTAACAGGGCGAGTAATCTGACTCTAACGCTGTATAAAAAAAAAAAAAAAAAAAAAAAAAAAAAAAAAAAAAAAAAAAAGTGTTGCTTGAAGCAGCAAAAGCTCAGGATCCATTAGCTCCAGTTAAATCGTTGGCTCTTCCTGTGTCCTATTTTACCTCATTCATCCAGTCAGCTTCCATTGTCCACAGATCATCCCTGCTTTAATTCTCCTCTTTTCTCATTCATCCTATTGGTCTCAAAGACCTATCTGATCCAGCACTAATTTGCAGAGGCAGAGTGTTAAGTTCTTTGGAGGATGGATGGATGGTAAGGAGATGATGATCAAAAAGAATAAAGGTAGTTCATCTAAAAAGAAAAGTTAGCCGGGCGTGGTGGCGCATGCCTTTAATCCCAGCACTCAGGAGGAAGAGGCAGGTGGATT
This sequence comes from Mus pahari, assembly GCF_900095145.1. Classification (NCBI taxonomy): domain Eukaryota; kingdom Metazoa; phylum Chordata; class Mammalia; order Rodentia; family Muridae; genus Mus; species Mus pahari. Next base: position 30,879,373 of record NC_034597.1, read on the forward strand.
TCTGAGTTCAAGGCCAGCCTGGTCTACAGAGTGAGGAGTTCCAGGGCAGCCAGTGCTACAAGAGAAACCCTGTCTCAAAAAACAAAAACAAAACAAAACAAAACAACAAAAAAAGAAAAGTTTACAGTTTTGAGAACAGGGAAGCCTGACTTGGTGACATCAGTAAAAGATTCCATGGTTCAAACTTTAAAATTCGAACAGAAAAAACTGCCCACTCCAGCTTAACTCCAGTAGTATGATTTAGCTTGCTTTCTTTCTTTCTTTCTTTCTTTCTTTCTTTCTTTCTTTCTTTCTTTCTTTCTTTCTTTCTTTCTGAGACTATTAATGACTGTTTCTATTTCTTTAGGGGATATAGACCTGTTTAGATCATTAATATGATCCCGATTTAACTTTGGTACCTGGTATCTCTTTAGAGAATTGTCCATTTTATCCAGGTTTTCCAATTTTGTTGAGTATAGGCTTTTGTAGTCGGATCTGATGATTTTTTGCATTTCCTCAGTTTCTGTTGTTATGTCTCNCTTTTCATTACTGATTTTGTTAATTTGGATACTGTCTCTTTGCCCTCTGGTTAGTCTGGATAAGTGTTTATCTATCTTGTTGATTTTCTCAAATAATCAGCTCTTGGTTTGGTTGATTCATTCTATTTTGCTTTTTGTTTTTATTTGGTTGATTTCAGCCCTGAGTTTGATTATTTACTGCCATCTACTCCTCTTGCATGTATTTGCTTCTTTTTGTTCTAGATCTTTCAGATATGCTGTCAAGCTGCTAATGTCTGCTCTCTCTAGTTTCTTTTTGGAGTCACTCAGGGCTATGGATTTTCCTCTTAGGACTTCTTTCATTGTGTCCCATAAGTTTGGGTATGTTGTGGCTTTATTTTCATTAAACTCTAAAAAGTCTTTTATTTCTTTCTTTATTTCTTCCTTGTCCAAGATGACTAGAACTTGACTAGAGTGTTGTTCAACTTCCATGTGTATGTGGACTTTGTATTGTTTATATTGTTCTTGAAGACCAGCCTGAGTCTGTGGTGATGTGAGAGGATATACAGTATTATTTTGATCTCTTTGTAGCTGTTGAGGCATGTTTTGTGACTGATTATATGGTCAATTCTCAGTACCAGAAGGTACTGAGAAGAAGCTATATTCTTTTGCTTTAGGATAAAATGTTCTATAGGTATCTGTTAAATCCATTTGTTTCATAACTTCTCTTAGTTTCACTGTGTCTCTGTTTATTTTCTGTTTCCATGATCTGTCTGTTAATCAGAGTGGGATGGTGAAGTCATCCACATTATTTTGTACAGTGAAATGTGTGCTTTGAGCTTTAGTAATGTTTCTTTTATGGATGTGGATGCCCTTGCATTTGGAGCATAGGTGTTCAGGATTTAGAGTTCATCTTGGTAGATTTTACCTTTGATGAGTATGAAGTGTCCCTACTTACATTTTTTGATAACTTTAGTTTGAAAGTTGATATTATTTGATATTAGAATGGCTACTCCAGCTTGTTTTTTGGGACTATTTGCTTGGAGAATGGTTTTCCAACCATTTACTCTGAGGTAGTGTCTGCTTTTTTCACTGAGGTGGGTTTCCTGTATGTAGCAAAATATTGGGTCCTGTTTATGTAACCAGTCAGTTAATCTATGTCTTTTTATTGGGGAGTTGAGTCCATTAATATTAAGAGATATTAAGGAAAAATGATTGTTGCTTCCTGTTATTTTTTTTGGTAGAGTTGGAATTACGTTTTTGTGGCTATCTTCTTTTCAGTTTGTTAAAAAATATTATTTTCTTCCTTTTTCTAAGATGTTGTTTCCCTCGCAGTGTTGCAGTTTTCCATTTATTATCCTTCGAAGGGCTGGGTTTGTGAAAAGATATTGTGTAAATATTTTTTGTCATTGAATATCTTGTTTTCTCCATCTATGGTAACTGAGAGTTTTGCTGGGTCTAGTAGCCTGTGCTGGCATTTGTGTTCTCTTAGTTTCTGTACGTCATCTGCCCAGGTTCTTTTGGCTTTCATAGTCTCTGTCAAGAAGATTGGTGTAATTCTGATAGGTCTGCCTTTATGTGTTACTTGACCATTTCCCCCTCTGCTTTTAATATTCTTTCTTTGTTTTGTATATTTGTGTTTTGATTATTATACGACAGGAGGAATTTCTTTTCTGGTCCAATTTATTTGGACTTCAGTAGGCTTCTTGTGTGTTCATGGGTACCTCTTTCTTTAGGTTAGGAAAGTTTTCTTTTATAATTGTGTTGAAGATATTTACTGGCCCTTTAAGTTGAAAATCTTCATTCTCATCTATACCTATTATCCTTAGGTTTGGTCTTCTCATTGTTTCCTGGATTTGTTGGATGTTTTGGGTTAGGATCTTCTTGCATTTTGCATTTTCTTTGATTGTGGTGTCATTGTTTTCTATGGTATCTTCTTCACCTGAGATTCTCTCCTCTATCTCTTGTTTTCTGTTGGTGAAGCTCATGTCTATGGCTCCCGACTCCTTTCCTAGGTTTTCTATCTCCATGGTTGTCTCCCTTTGTAATATATTGACTGTTTCTACTTCCATTTTTAGATCCTAGTTGATTTTGTTCAATTCCTTCACCTGTTTAGTTGTGTTTTCCTATAATTCTTTAAGGGATTTTTGTATGTCCTCTTTAAAGGCCTTTCCATGTTTACCTGTGTTCTCCTGTATTTCTTTAAGGGAGTTATTTATGTCCTTCTTAAAATCCTTTATCATCATCATGAGATATGATTTTTAAATCCAAATCTAGCTTTTTTTAGTGTGTTGGGGTATCTAGGACTTACTGTGGTGGGAGTTCTAATAATGCTGAGTAGTCTTGGTTTGTGTTGGTAAGACTTTTGCATTTGCCTTTTGCCATCTGGTAATCTCTGGTATTAGATGTTCTTGCTGTCTCTGGCTGGAGCTTGTTTTTCCTGTGGGTCTGTAAGCCTGTGTCTGCATTTCTGTGAGACCAGCTCTTTCCTGGCAAGACCAGTAATGCACAGAGGGCTGCAGAACTGCCCCACCTCCTGGGTGCATATGGTGGCAGGATGGACCTTGATCCATCTGCTTTTCCGCCTCTATGGTCTGTGTGCTCCTGGACAGTTTTGCCTTAGATGGTCAACAAAGAGAGGGAGAAAAAAAACTGTACTGATGCTTAATAATGCAAAATTTTATTCTCTGAAATGAACAGATCAAAGGTGAGTGAAATATTTGCTTTTTGTTTTTATAAAGTTTTGTTTATTTTTTATTTTGTGTTTCTAAGTGTTTGCCTGCATCTATGGATGTACTTTGAGTGTCTGGTTACCACAGAGGAAAGGAAGGAATGATTTATATACCCCTGTAGTTAGGAATGATTGGAGTAGCCACGTGGGAGCTAATGACCTAACTTGACTCCTCGGCAAAAATGTGTGGTTAACTACCGCGTCTTCTATCCAGCTCTTTGACACTTTCCCTGTTATACATTCTGGCCCCCAGAACTGGGATGATACTTCAATAAATCTAAACCTCTGCAGGAATGTATTGAGATATCTCTATAAAATTATCCCAGACTGGGCTATTTTTACTGTTTTCTGGTTTATATATTTATTCTTCAATATATCCTTTTTTGAATATAGATTCTTTTTTGGACAATATATCCTGGTTGTATTTCCCCTCCATCTACTCTTCCCAGTTCCTCCCATTCTCTCCTCTCCTCTGGTTCCACTTCCTCTCTCTCTTTCTGTAGAAAAGAACCGTGTTCTAAGAAATAACAAACAAACATGACAAAATAAAATAAGATAATGGAAAAAGCTATCATAATGAAGTGGGAAATAGTAACCTAACAGGAAAAAAAGAGTTCCAAGAACAGACACAAGACTCAGAGACATACACCTTTTCACTTTCAGAACCCCCATAAAAATGCTAAGTTAGTAAATATAAATATGCAGTGAACCTGGTACAGACATATGTAGGACTCATGCTTGCTGCTTCAGTCTATGTGAGCTCATATGTACCTTGTTTAATTGATTCTCCTGGTTCCTGATATCCTCCATCTCTTCTGGCTCTTCAATCTTTCTGTTTCCTCTTAGCTTTCTGAGCTGAGAGAAGAAGATTTTACAAAACCTCCAATTTAGACTCTTTCCATAAAATGCCTGACTGTGGGTGTCTGCATGAGGAAGCCTCATTGTTGATAACTGGAAAAGTTATTAATTTATATAGAGAGCAAAATATCATCAGGAATCATTTTATATATTTGCTTGCTTGCTTATTTAAGATCAGTAGTGTTGGTTTTATCTGAGGTCCCTGTCCTACCTACTCTCTTGTTCCTGGATACGCAAGACTGTCAGGTATGAATTCTTCCTCATGGAGTGTGCCTCAGCTCAATTCAGGCTTTGGTTGGCTACTTGCACAAGTTCTGTGGCACCATTGCCCTCGTACAGTTTGTAGGCAGAACATATTTTAGGTCAAATGCTTTGTGGTTAGATTGGTGTCTATATTTCTTTTTCTAGGATCTGCAAAGTACATTCCTGAATTAAAAAGACTGGAAAGTATGCTTTGGGTAGTTGTTGTCCTAAGCAACGATGCCCATCTGTCAGTTTGCAGAGAGCAACACTTTGTTTTATCAATAGCTTGGATTGTTAGATTTCCATAGGCTAACCCTTTGCCAACACTCATACAGAATGTAACCAAATCTGATCATTGGAGTCACTCATATTAAATATAACCAAATCCCCACCCTGTCTAAAAGAGATGGGCAGTTGAGACTTCGTATCCCCCATTACTAGGAGTCCTCAGTAGGGTCACCTTCACAAATTCCAGGAAGTATACATTCCATTAGGTTTCCACAGAGCCTTTGAAATGCCCCAGCTCAAATTACAGACATCACTGCCCAACTTGCTTCACCTACCCGCATTCCTACTTTCACAAAGTCTGCCCATAAAACCAATTATATCTGTCACTTTCTCTGAGATCACTGCACCCCCTAGACACTTCTCTTTAAACCTCTGTAAACTAGCATCTCTAGGTCTATAGATTGTAACTTGGTTATCACTTAGTTAATGGCTAATATCCCCTTATAAGCAGATATATACCATATTTACCTTTCTATATCTGGGTGACTTCACTCAGGATAATTTTTTTTGTCATTCCATCCATTTGTCTGCAAATTTTATATCACTATTTTTTAACAAGTGAGTTATACACCATCATGTAAATGTTCCATATTTTCTTTTTTCATTTTTCTGTTGATGGGAATATAGATGGTTTTTAGTTTATGTCTATTATGAATAAAGTCAAAATGAACACATTTGAGGAAGTACACTTGTAATAGGATGAAATGTCCTTTGGATTTATGCCCAAGAGTGACATAGCTAGTTTTTCAGGTAGTTTTATTTCCATCTTTCTGAGTAACAGCCATATTGCTTTCCAGAGTGGTGGTATAAGTTTTACTCTCACCAGCAATAGAAGAGTGTTCCTTTTGCTCTACATCCTCCCCAGTATACCCTTTCACTTACATTATTGATCATAGCCATTCTGACAGGTATAAGAGAGAATCTCATAGTAGTTTTGATTTGCATTTCCCTGATGGCTAAGAGTATTGAACATTTCTTTAAATAATTCTTAGGTATATGTGATTTATCTATTAAGAATTCTGTTTAGATATTTCCCCCATTTTTATCTGTCCGTCCATCCATCCATCCATCCATCCATCCATCCATCCATTTGTTTGTGTGTTTGTTTATATTAGTTTATACCAGACTAAAGTTTCCTCTCCATACCCTGATTTTTTTTTTTCTTTTTTTTGGTGTTTAGTTTTTTGAGTTCTTTATATACATTGGATATTAGACCTCAGTTGGATGTGGAATTAGTGTAGGCTGACCTTTTTGTCCTATTGACAGTCCCCTTTGTCTTACAGAGGTTTTTCAATTTGGTAAGATTCAATTTATTACTTGATGATCTTAATGCCTGCACTATTGGTGTTCTATCTAGAATGTTGCTTCTTGTGTTAATGCATTCAAGGCTATTTTCCACTTTCTTTTTAATTAGGTGCAGTGTATCTGATTTTATGTTGAAGTCTTTGATCTACTTGGACTTGAGTTTTGTGTAAGGTGGTAAATATGGATCTATTTGCATTCTACTACATTCAGATATCCAATTTGATGAACACCATTTGCTGAAGATGCCCGTGTGTGTGTTGATTTCTTTATACAAAAGTTCAGGTCTGCTGCAGACTACCTCCTTTTCAGGTCTTGTATCTGTGTGCAACAGGTCTCTGGTGGCAGGTGCACATGGATTCAGCGGATGGCAAACATACTGACAGGAGAGAGTATGTAGAATCTGAGTGTATTTTCACAAACTGAACACCAGTCTTATATAATACAGAAAACAAATGGGTAGGATGTTACAGCAGGCAAAGTATGATGAAGTTATCAGACACAAAACAGAGGAATGACTTCAAAAGGACTTAGGCTCCAGGTAATGTTTACAGTAAAGATAAAGCAGCTCTGCCTAGGGTCAGCTAAAGACAGGTAAGGATTTCACACCCTAGTCTCAATTTGTGCTACTCCTTGGAGCCTTGTGAGAGCTAGCACCAGGGGGTTCTGCTCTAGCAGACCTTCTCATGAATAATGTAATACCACAAACCCCTATTTCCTAGGCCTAGGTAAATACTTGCATATGAAAGTAACTTGTCTGTAATGAAAATTCTAAAAGTATGCTTTGCTAAGCTTACCCTGAGATTTCTATTATCCAGTAAAATACTGTAAGAAAGTTTGCGAGACCCTCCACAATATTGCAGGGACAAATCTGGGGCATTCCTAGCTATTAGAATGCAAGGTTCCAGGAGGATGAGTTTCCTTGAAACTCATTGCCTCAGGACTGCTTCCAGGTTTCCAAACCTGTAATGCGAGTCACTACTGGAGTGGATGTAGCACAGGTCTTCATAGCTTTGTGAATTCATGTCTGTTCATGTCTGTTTAATCAGTCTATTCTATTGATTTTTTTTTTTTTTTTGGCCAATACCATGGTGTATTTATTACTATGGCTCTGTAGAATAACTTGAAATCAGGGATGGTGATGCCTCCACCATTTCTTTTATTGTTCAGAATTGTGTTAACTCTTAGTTCAGATTTGTTTTATTTTCTATAAGAAATTGAGTATTGTCTTTTCAAGGGCTATAAAGAATTATGTTCAAATTTTGATGGAGATTTCATTGAATCTGTAGATTATTTTGGGGGTGTGTACTGTTTTATTATGTTAATCTTACAATCCATAACATGGGAAACCTTTCCATCTTTTGATATCTTCTTCAGTTTCTTTCTTCAGAGACTTGAATTTTTTATGGTACAGAGTTTCACTTGCCTGTTAGAATTATCCCAAGATAATTTATATTAATTGAGACTATTTTTGTAGGCATTGTTTCCCTGATTTCTTTCTCAGTTTGTTTGTATTTTGTATATAGGAAGACCACTGATGGTTTTAGCTAATGTTTTGTAGAACCACTTTACTCAAAATGTTTATCACGTATAGAAATTTCCTGGTGGAATATTTAGGGTCATTTACCTACACTATCATATCATCTACAAATAATGATCCAATGACTTCTTCCTTTATAAGTTGTATCCCCTTGATCTCCTTTAGTTTTCATATTGCTGTAGTATAATATAATACATTTGTAAAGGTGCACCTTTTCTTGTTCCTGATTTTAGTGACATAGTTTGAGTTTCTCTCCATTTAATTTGATGTTGGCTATAGGTGTGCCTTATTATGGTGCTGAATGTCATTTATATCTCCAGGACTTTAATCTTGAAGGATTGTTAGATTTTTTTCAAAAGAATTTTCTGCATCTAATGAAATGACCATGTGCTTTGTTGTTGTTGTTGTTGTTGTTGTTGTTATTGTTTTTTGTTTGTTTTGGTTTTGGTTTGTTTTCTGTTGTTGTTTCAGTTTACTTATATGGTGGGTTACATTTACTGATTTTTATATATTGAATTATCCTTGCTTCTCTGGAACAAAGCCTATATGATAATGGTGTGTTCTTGGATTGAATGTAGGTTCTGAATATTTGTTGAGTATTTTGTATCTATGTTCATGAGAAAAATTTTGCTATAATTCTTTTTCTTTGTGAATTCTTTATATCGTTTGGGTCTCTTGATAATTGTGGCCTCATGAAATGAATTTGGATTTGTTCCATCTGTCTCTATATTGTGGAATACTTAAAGAGAACAGGGTTATCTTTTCTTTGAAAGTCTGGTAGAGTTATGGGCTAAAACCATCTGGTCCTATAATTTTTTGATTGGGAGACTTTTATTGATGGCTACTATTGCACTGGGAATTGTTAATTTATTTAAATAGTTTATCTGGTCTTGATTTAACTTTGATCAGTAGTACCTGTGGAGAAATTCTCCATTTCTTTTATGTTTTCCAGGTTGATCAGCTTGATGGTATATAGGTTTTTAAAGGATACCATGCTTTCACTGATTTTTCTTGATATTTGTGGTTATGTCTCGATATTTATTTCTGGCTTTGTTAATTTGGATACTCTCTCTGTGTCTTTTAGGTAGATTGGATAGGGTTTTTCTATCTTGCTTTTTTCAAAGAACCAACTCTGTTTCTTTCCTTTTTTTTTTTTTT